>NC_090446.1:79295084-79598114 GCF_031143425.1 Pleurodeles waltl
AGCTGTGTGTGTATTTTGAGCGCGGCGGTGTGTATCACCAATGGAATACCGCGGTTGAAAGACCGCCACGTGGATTTGTGGGTCGTAATGGCATGGGCGTGTTTCTGTTGGCGTGGAGGTGGAGGATTTGTTTCCGCATGTTTATCGCTGACCTTTGGTGTGGCGGTATTGTGTGGGTGTCTGAACTTCCGTGATGTGTGTCATAATAGCTGTGGCGGGCTTCCGCCGACGCGGCGGTGTGTTGGCGGTCTTCTGCACGGCAGTAAGCGCCTTTTACCGCCAATGTTGTAATGACCCCCTATATCTTTAACAGCTCTCACATTCACCTTACTGATGTCAACATCACATTTCGCACATGTGATAACAGTTTATCATAACAAGAGCACATGCTCTAAATTCTGCTCTCATTCAAGCACACAGTAGGTAGATGATTATCATGTGCTTGGAGGAAGTAAGACTAGATAATGCTGCATATCACTTACCTATGCACTTGAGATTACCTCGTACATTTTTCATTTAAAAATAAAATTATCCACATTGTCCATAACTCTGCGAAACATAACCTGTTTACTCCATACTTTCTTTAGAACAGTGGTTCTTTTTGCACGGAGATCTCTGGGGGTACGCGATACCTACTCTAGGAGTCCATGACTGCTTAGAAAATTAAATAATATTTACCAGTTAATAAATTTCATTTAAGTAAAGAAACACGCGTAAAACTGAACATTGTTCTGTAAATGTGTAGGAATTTGAATTTGGAACCAAAAGTTTAGCTGGTGTCTTCAGATTGATTTGTCGAAGTAATGCAAATGTATCAAACAGAAATTTGAACTTGCTAAATCTTCAATCTCCCATTAAAATTAAAACTTTGATGCAATATATGTTTTAATGAATTAAATACAATATTTCATCATTTGTGCATTTGTTTGATGTATGCTTGTTTCTGTATTTTTGTATAGAATATACTGCATGTAAGAGATACAGATCCAAGCTTGCCACATTTACAGTGGAGGAACTAAGCAACATCACAGCAAACAGTAAAGTGTTCAGGACATGTTTGGTGGACAATAGCATCTATTAAGTGAAGAAGGGTCTTATGTCTGGAAAATCATTTTAAGAAAAAAACAATCTTTCTGCAATTAGATTCGACAGAGATACCTGAGCAGCATGTATTGAGTGCATAGATACTGGTAAGTATGTACTTAGGGAAGGAGGGTTCTATTGCTGACAAGGTTGTAGAACAATTTTTACAACTTACATTGGCACTAAGATGCACCTGAGCTATCATATAGGTGCACTCAAATATTTTAGAATCAATACTGAAAATCCAAAATTGTGTACACATTTTAATCTTTTTTAGAGAGTATAATGTATGTAATAACATGACGAACTTTATACCAGACCCCTGACAGGCACATTTCTAACGTGACTTGATATAACTGGTTGACCTGAAGCAGCCTCTTCCAGATATTATCTTCTGCATGGTTCAGTTCCCCAAATTTGTTTGGAAGTAAGTTCTATGTCCAAAGAAGAACCACCCAAGCACCTTGAGGTTATACATTGACATCAAGTCATTCAAGTAGCAAGAACATTTTGGGGCAAAACATCCAGAACAATTATGGAGAATTAAAGAAAAGTAGAATTGGATGGTCCACTGACCCATCTGTCTGTCTGTCAGTCACTGCGGGTGTCCAGATAATACTTAGATGCCAAAGATTTTCAGTAGTTGAAATAGTCACTTGTGGATTTCCATATCATTTGCCTGCTGCCAAAAAACTGAGCAAGTTCCTTCCTGAAAAGCAGAAACTTGGCAGGTCTTCTTCATCCCCTCAGAGCGGAAATTTGAGAGTCCTCTGACTTTTCTTCCTCTTCTGTTGTGTATAAAGTTATAAACAGGTCCAGGGAGTGGGAGGAGAATTTCATCCCTACTTTTCATCCCTACGTCTGTACTACTTTTCAGTGATCCCAGATAATTTCAAAGGCCTTCCAAGCCCCAAACCTTAACCAAGCACCCACTGATGGTGGAGGAGTGAGGAGGACATGACACCATCCCTGCTTTTCCTAAGTGCATCACCCAACGTAGATAGTAAATTTATAGGCAAGGCATCAGGAAGCGCTGCTACTTAATTAGTTGTCCAGAGAATTGTAATATTTATACTAGCCAGAAAAACCTTAATTTCCAGAATGAAATGTACTCCTTAGAAAATATGCATCAGAGTTTGATCTTGATTCTACACTTCAAACATATCTACCCCTGGATGTTTAAAATAAAATTGGATATCATAGTGCTGTTGATTTAGGGAAAAGTATGTTGATTTCACTTGAAGTGAACCCGGCCAAAGCTCTGAGCAAAACAGGCAGTGTACACTTCCCCCATCAGCACCACTGCAATCATTGTTAGGTAGTTAACAAGCCATACATTAGCATTAATGAGATCGCCAAAGAGCACGTGACCCCCTTAGTGCTCAGC
The DNA here is from genome assembly GCF_031143425.1 of Pleurodeles waltl. NCBI lineage: Eukaryota > Metazoa > Chordata > Amphibia > Caudata > Salamandridae > Pleurodeles > Pleurodeles waltl. The sequence goes on from NC_090446.1 coordinate 79,297,555, forward strand.
ATCTGCAAATATATCAGACTGCTGTATTCCAATGAGCTCTGTACCATTTTAAAGAGCATTGTCCGTGCAGCTCCAGAGAACACAGAATGTAGCACCTCGCCTGGCACGGATGTGCTGCTCTGGTCTGTCTTACAAGATTTTGTATTTAGTTAGATTATGGGCCTGATTTAGATTTTGGTGGATGGGTTACTCCATGACAAATATGACGAATATCCTCTGTGCTGTATTACAAGTGTCACTGGACATAATGCACTTGCAATATGGCATTTCAGGATATCCATCCCATTTGTGATGGAGTAACCTCTCTGCTAAATCTAAATCAGCCCCTGAGTAACCTAGATTTTGACGGCGGGGTTACTATGTCACAGCAGTGATGGATATCCCATCTGCAGAATTATAAACCCCATTATATCCTATAGGATTTATATTTTGACAGACGAGATATCTGTCACCGTTGTGGTGGAATAACCCGTCAGCCAAACTCTAAATCAGGCTCCTAGTCTTATTCTAGTAAAGAATTGTGTTGATCACTGTCATGTGCCTTCGCAGCACTTATGGTCTTTAAACCTTCACTAATTGCAGGATCAGAAACAATGAAGAGAAGGGAGTGAATAATCTCACTTATAGTCCCAAAGTCTGAAAATATAGACCCCTAATCTCCAGGAGATTTTTTAAAGATGACCAAAGTTTGTACAAGAGGCATTTTTCTTGCAAATCATTTTTGTACCATGCACTAAACATCCACTAAGCTTTTCATTGCCCAAAAATACTACAACTGTGCAGTGTGTTACAACAATCATAGGTCTATGATTAGTCTGTGTCTCCTCATTTTCGTTGAGGACACCCAAACATCGCCCCATTGGAGACAGAGTGTTAAGTGTACAGAACCATGAACACACCTTGGTCTTCACACCGTAGAAAACAGAGTGGTAAGTGTACGGAGCTATGAGCACACCTTGACGCCAGCCTGCGGGGGACTGTCTGATGATTGTAGGGAGCCATGATCACAACGTTAACATCACACCCCAATCCATAGTTTCAGCAGTTTTTTAAGACATGAAGGGTCCACTGGGCCCTTCCGATTTGGGATTTGTGACAGGAATACACTATTAAACGATGGTTACACTTAACATGATACAATTTCAAGCTTAACTTTTGGTTCTATTTTGTGACTTGGACAACAAAGAGTCCAGTGACTTGACTCACACAAACACTTAAAAAGTAGTACAAATCCCACCAAGCCAAAAGTACACAATATATTTATCCCATTATATGCCCTGGCACCCCATCTCTGCTAGCTTTTACATGGCGGTGCAACCGCCATGTAAAATCTGACGGAGAGGGGACTCGTAATCCCCAGTGCTGCCCTGGCGGATTATGACCGTTGGCACCGCCAGCCCATCGGCCCGTGAAAAAGTGGAGGTGCTGGTGGTACGACCATGGCACGTTTGCCACAGTCATAATGTGGAGGCCGGACCGCTACTGCTAGTTTGGCAGTCCTAGGACCGCCAGACTCGTAATGAGGGCCATCGTTTTCAGTATGATGGGAGCTTCAGTATCCTTTATGGTATTTCTTATGATTATAGTCAGCCTAGACGGTTACTGCACTGTGTTGTTCAGTCTGAGATTGTGTTGTGGTCCTGAGCTGGCATGGCTTGGATGGGGATGGGAATTCATATTATCATTCTACATCTGAGTTTCTTTGTGAGATGTAAAGAAGGGGTAAGAGTTTATAGATAGTTGGGACCTGATCTATTAGAGTATTTGTGCAGCAGTTTGCGACCTTTTCAGTTTTTCCATGCCTGTTCATTTGGTGATGTTTGCTTTTTTTTGTCTGTTTAGTGTGGATGATGGACAAACCTCGTAGGAGATCTGTCTTATGTGAATGTAAGAGGTATAAGTTACAATTTGCTCCTCACCGCTGCATATTATGGTATTAGTATTACTGTGGGCCATTACAGTTATATATGGAAGTACATAACTATATTATGCGACAACGAATAATAATATTTAATTAATAATTTAATAATAAGCAGCCGTTAAGGAAATGCCATATGCCTCTTTAAAAGATAATTCCTCTCACCCCTCTAAAGAGCACTTGCAAGAAATCAGAACCCTCTGCCTGACATATGGCTGACTCCGCGCCAGCCTTCCCGGCCTAGTTTATACCCAATTAATCCATACCAAGAAAATGAGTGAGTCTGTTGCAGCTCTATTGAACTTTTAAAAGCATTGACATGTGACCTGCAGGTTACAAACACCTCTGCAGTAGCCGCGTTAACTTACTGAGTTTTTTCTTCCTGGCTATAACAAACCCTTTACACTCTCAGGAAGCTACAGTGATGCAAGATCCTGTAGAGTAGTCGGGACAGTGAATACAGGCCTTGAAAAAACATGGGTACCGCAGGATGGGCCAATCAGAGCTCACAGTGATGAAAGGCTGTGTGAAGAGAAGGAAGCACAGAGAAGGGGCCTTTAAAGACAGAGAGAGGGAGAGCTCCCTCCTTTTCGTATAGAAGTGGGAATGCCAGTGAAAAACATGAGGATTATTGAATATTAAATAATGGAATGTTGGGAGCTCCATTGCAGACAATGGAGTGCTCCGGGCTTTTACTCACTGGTAAAAGCCCCAAGCGTCAACATTCCAATGTTCTCTTTGTTCACAGCATAAGCTGTGAACAAAGCCTCATGAAGCCTGAGGGGATTTTAATCCCCTCGGGCTTTGTGAGGAATTTGTTTATTTGATAGAACATTCTGCCCTCTAGCGGGCAAAAAAAGACCCTTTCCCTTGTTAAAGCCCCTCGCCTTCGGCGCAGGCCTTTAATGCGGGAGTGGGCCTTTAATGGCCGGTAGAGCCTGCTACAGCAGGTTCTAAGGCTATATTAGAACATTGGAATGTTGGGATCTCCAATGCAGACAATGGAGTGCTCAGGGCTTTTACTGGCTGGTAAAAGCCTGGAGAATCAACTTTCCAATGTTCTTTGTTCACCTCAAGAGCTGTGAACAAAGGCCTCAGGGAGCCCGAGGGGATTTTAATCCCCTTGGGCTCTGTGAGGACTTTGTTTTATTTATTAGAACATTTTTCCCTCTAGTGGCGGAATGTTCTAATAGCCTTATAGCCCCTTGTAGCTGGGCTATATCGGCAATTAAAGTCCTGCTCCCTTGTTGATGGCCCTCACATTCGACTCGGACCTTTAACGCTGGAGCAGGCCTTTAATGGCTGGTATAGCCCACTACGGCAGGGTATAAGGCTATAGTACTTACCTCAAACATCTTGTTCAGCTTGAAGCTGAGTTCAGATTACTTACTTGAAGGGACAGACAGGTGTAGTTGAGTTGAACCAGTCAGCTCTAACTTAGGGGCATATTTATAAGCCCCTAGCGCCACCTTGTGCCACATTACCATCATTCTTTTTTACGCTAGTATGGCCCAACGAGGCCAAAATTCTAGAACCTTATTTACAAAGTGGTGAAAAGCATGCATTGCACCACTTTATAACCCTTTGCGCTACATTATGTCTGCGGCAGGCATAATGTATGCTAAGGGGGCGTTCCCCCATTAGGGGGGGCCGGAAATGTGGCACAAGGATGTCTTAAAGATTTCGTTGCATAATTTTGTACGGCACTTTTAACGTCTGCTAAAGAGCAGGCGTTAAAAGGGGGCTTCCATTATTTATAATAGGCCACCTATGTACTCTGCAGGATTAGCGCTAATATTTTGGCGTTACTCCTGCAGAGTACATCAGTAGCGTCATGAAAAATGACACTATTGCCCCCTACTCTGCGCCATGATGCGCTGTATTTTAAATACGGCACACACATGGTGGTGGTAGGGGGTGCTAAGGGGCACTGGGAAAGTGGCACTACACCCGTGGCAGAACCACTTTCCATAAGTCTGCCCTCTAAAGTTTAACTGTTGTTCTAATGTGCTGCTGAAGGCTCCATTGTTCGTTCTTGTGCAAGAGCATCTACGGATGCGTTAATGCAGATCTCATTGGCAGTGAAACCGTACTTCGGAGAGAATTTCCTGGACTAGGAAATTATGATGTGGTAGTAATAATTTGGGTGGAGGCTTGTGCGCAACTGCTTATTCAAGGGAAGATTGTTTGGATAAGTGTGTTGTCATCACAGCTCACCACTGGCCCTCATTTGGAGGGTGTCGCCCTCCTTTAACTTACCGTCACATTGACTCCCCGAAACTTTAATGGGATCATCGCACCCTTGAAACATTACTCACCGTCCAAAAAATGCTTGCGTCTCCGCTGACTTGAACGGGATCGCCCTCCACAACCCCTCAGTTCCAGCCTCCTTGGAGACTCAAGGGGCTGTGGGGTTTGGTTAATCCCTCAGCTGCTCGGGTATCTGCCATCCACAGTCAATGCTTTTACAGCTCTGAGTTCTGACTTTCCAAAGACTTTCAAATTATCAAATTGTTATGCAATTTAGAAAGTAGTAAGGAAATGCTTACTTGACTTGTGCATGTGTGGGACTCTGGGGAGGTTTGCAGAAGGAGTGTTCAAAGTTGCGATCGCTTTCGCCAAATGTCTTAAAAATTCCATCACGCTACTTGAAATTTCATTAAACTCACTTTGTGATGTATCTTGCACGAGAATGCAACTCAATGACAATCCTTGTGTCCATGAGACTTCTGCTGCTCGAGCCAGTCCCCTGTGAAATACTTGGTGCTCGAGCTAGTCTTTCCCCCACTGAAAATATTGCAGATAGTCTGGCCCCCACCAACTTCGGGGCGACGGAACAATCTTGGAAATCCTTTGTCTGAAGACGCTAAGCTGACAACCGCTTGGCCTTTCTAAGTTATCTCTGCAGGGGAGTGCAAAACAAACGCCTCTGTGCAGAGACCTGGAGACAGATCTCCCTGTTTTGCTGAAATCCTTATCAGCCCTTTAAAATAGTTTAGTATGTTTGGTGTTTGGTGCTAAACATGACTTGTAAGGATCACACCAGGCGCTCCAGTATTCAGACGGCTGGGACAACTGATATATTGTTTCTATCCATGTTGAAGACCTGGTCATTTGGTCTTTATTGCATCTTTTCCTCGTTTCTGCTTCAGAGCCAATAGGTCCCAAAGGTGAGGATCTCTGGCTTTGCTAATGTTTGTTCTCTTTTTTGTCCTATCAGCACCAGGAAGCCTCTCGGGCCACTGCCGTATTTAATAATTTCACTTCATAAAGGGTTCAACTTACAAAAACAACATCTTTCCTCCATCAAGCACTCAACACCAGCCTTAGCACCAGGAAGCCTCTCGGGCCACTGCTGTATTTAATAATTTCACTTCATAAAGGGTTCAACTTACAAAAACAACATCTTTCCTCCATCAAGCACTCAACACCAGCCTTAGCCGCCGTCCAAATCAAGATGCTTCCCAAATGTATTTACCTGTGCCCGGCATCTCTGTATCCACTGCGAGACATTGTTGAAACAGACACAGAAGTCCTTCCTGATCTTTCTTTGTGTCGGACCCTGGGGTGTTCCTTCTTGGCCTGGGACATGGTCATTCCCATCTGCCTGCAAAATGGTCTCCCAGGCGTCACCACTTCACAGGCAAGAGACAGGTGCTGCTGCATCGTTTTCAGTTTTTACTTCTCCCCTCCACTTGTTTCCTCTGCTAATGCCCTCAATCTGTCCACTTTGTCACATGGTGGCCTTGACTCCCTCACCACTGAGTCCAGCTCATTACCCAATGCTGTCAGTTTTAAAGTGAGCCCTCTTCAAAATCTCTGGCTTTGGCAGAATCCCAAGCTCTCCCATCACCACATCAGAATCTGAGGTTTTGCACATTGCCTCAATACTTTACTTAATCTGCTAACTTTTCTGTCTCCTATTACCCATCTCCAATATCCTGGCTTCTCTTCCTCGTGTCTTTCCAGTCTTCTCTCCTCTTTGAAATTTCCTCTTGTCTACATTTGCTTTCCTATGGTAAAAAACCTCTTTCCTGTCCTTTCGTTAACTTTCTACGTGTCATCTTGACTTGTCCCTGAAATTGCATCACCACATCCCCAACTTCCTCTGGGCTTTCTCCTTATCTTGAACCCTCCTTCCTTTTCTGCCCCCTGAAGTGTTTATTTTGTGTGTCACACCACATCCTTTAATACCACCCTTGTCTTCGAGCCTTTCAAAACTGGGAACCCTCCCTCCCTTTAACCCACTGAGCTCTGCCTCTAAGCCCTTAGACCATTCTATGTCCACGCATCTCTTCCGCACCTCTGTATAGGCTTCCATCCACTGACCTGCCTTCTTGGCATCTCTTTTCCTGGCACTCTCCCTGCTGCAGCGTTGCTGGGTACATGTCCTGCCAGTTTCCAGGGAATGTGCTTTGATACTAAGGGCCTCATTTACAAGAAATTGATGCATCGTCACTGATGCACCAGTTTTCTTGTGCTGCCCTGCGCCACCCTAACGATGCTACAGGAGAGCTGCATTTACAGCACAGCGCCACTTTAACGCCTGCCCTGAGCAGCTGTTCAAATATGACGCTGTCACGACGCAGAATGGTGAAGTGAAACCTTGTAGATTGACTGCACCATTTCTGCAGCCCTTTTTGCAGGGGAACGCCTTCGCTGAATGCAATCTACCTGGCTCATGTATAATGTGGCGCAAGGCTTTACAAACTGGTGCAATGGCACTATTGTGCCAGATTGTAAATTCAGCACTGTGTGGGAGGCTTTTTGTGCCGCCATCGCATAAAAAAAATGAACGCTACGGCAGCACAAGGGGCTTGTAAATGAACCCCTAAATTCTGCCTTGATCAACTTGACCCATGATATTCAGACTTTGGCAGTTACCTTCCAGGACCATTGCCCGAGTGGCATCTGGGGAAAGAGTAAGGAAAAGTTGTACAAACAATGAATTTAAGAAATTCTGTGAAGTGAAGAATGAGTTGTTTCTGGATAATTCAGGGTTATTTTAAGGGGGTTACGGATCGTGTGTAAGCGAAAGAATTTTAAGAATCAATCACGAGGGACTCCTCAGTGTTGTGAAAAGTATGAGAATGGTCACAGAACAGGTCTGGTGGCCTGAAAGTGATTCAGACATTGAACAGGTTGTGAGAACATGTATTAACTGTTGTCGTACAAACAAGTTGGGGATTTCTTTCCACCCCCCTTTTTGCCCCATAGCCACTCTTGACACCCTGTGAAAAACCTTGACTATAGATATGTTTGGTCCTATTCGGGGTATTGTTGGTAGCACAAAGCATGTTGTTGTACGATTGGACATGTTTTTGGGATGGCCAGAAGTTAACATTGTGTCTAGAGTACATGCTTCTAGCGTAGTTCTGTCCATTGACAAACTGTCCAAAAGGAAGGACTGCCCAAACCAATTTAGAGTGACCATGTTGAGTGACTATTAGCCTCAATTGTGTTTTGATAGGTTCACAAATGTTCTTTCAAGTAACAGAAGCAGACATAAATTCATGCCATTCTGTGGGAAAGGCAAACAGCCATTATAATGCGCCTGTTACCATGCATTACTATTACAACATAGGCGTTGTAAATGTTTTAAATGTAGGTATTAGGTAAGTACATATATTTTAGGGAAATAAAAGGTTTAGGGTGGGCATCTGTAGAGTTTTGAGTGGGTTTGGGTTGCGTTTTAAATGTACTAGGTAAGTATTAAGCATATATATATATATATATATAAAATATTGTTTATATATCAGTTATATATATACTTATATATATATATATATATGTTGTGTGTGTGTATATATATATATATATATATATATACACATATATACATATATATATATACATATACATGTATATATATATATATATATATGGGAAATGTTTTTTAAAGGGTTTAGGGTGGGCATTTTTAGGGTTGAGGGTGGGTATGGGTTTTTGGGTGGCAAGGGTAATTTTGGGGTTTAGGGGGGCTATGGTTTTTTTGGGTGGTAAAGGTACGTTTAGGATTTAGGTTCTAGTGTATCCCCAACGGCTTAACAGAGGCCAAAGTAGATAATACCAATACTCTCTTTTGTTGTAGTGTGGTCCCGCAGTTAGGCTTATCAGAGGGTAGTGCAAACCATTTGTTGTATCCACAAAGTCAAGAAAAGGGACACACACTCAATGACTAATGCCGGGCCAATGTTTTTATATAGCAAAAATATACTTTGTTACTTTATTTCTAGAACCAAAATGATCTTTGTTGCAGGTAAGTACAGTTGTAAGTGTGTATCAGGCATATGTATGAAATGTACTTTGTTTAGGTTTTTCAGGTAAAACTGTTTACAAGTAACACTTTTCAATTTCACAAGTTGACACAGTGCAATTTCTCATAGGAACCAACACAGTCCTAGGGGAGAAAAAGTGTTAGCACAGTTAACAGGTAAGTACTCGACTTACAATCCCAGTCTTCGGGGTTAGGATGTCCACAGGTCAAAGTTCATGTTGACCGCAAAAGTGAACCACGAACAACAGGGGGCCAGCCAAGTACAGAGGTCAAATTTGGTGTTGAGTTTTCAATGGAATCATTAGAGGACTGGGGGCACTCGGAAGAAAACAGGTTGCAGGTAAGTACCCGTGGCTTCAGGGCACAGACCTGGGGGATTTAGTTGAGCACCAGGGGGGCCACGGGTCAGCACCAAATGAACACCCTCAGCGGAACAGAGGCGGCCGTGTGCATGGTGCAAACACAGTGTCGGTCCCCAATGCTTTTCAACCCAGGGGGCACAAAGATGCTGCAGGCTGGGTGCAGGGGGTCGGTTCAGAAAAAACAACGGCTTAACAAGCAGGAGAGGTGCCCGCTGGATGTTGCTGGACCATTGGTAGGATTCCCCAAGGCCAGGGGGCTGCGTGAGCAGGGGTAACTTTGGGCGTCGGGAATCTTTGATGGATCCAGTTACGGTCAGGGGGGTACTCTGGATTTAGGCTTCAGGTGTCATAGTGTTGGGCAGGAGGGGTCAGCCCAGGGTGGACTTTATGTTGGAATTGGCTGGGGAACTATCTGGACCAGTGGGCCACCTTGACTCGAGCTGTGGGTGTCGGGTGCAGAGTGGGCAGGGCTTGGGGATCCAGGGCGGTTCTGGGGTCTTTCTTGGGTGTTTCTTGTGGCCAGGGCTGCTGTCCTTGGGAGTTTTTTGGTTCTCTGCTGGGCAGGCAGTCAACTGGGGGTTTGTGGAGGTCGGTGGTCCTGCAGGATGCATCACCTTTTTGTAGCAGGAGTCTTGAAGATGCAGACAGGCCGGTAGGGCTGGGGCCAAGTCAGTTGTCATCTGGACTCTTCACTGCTGGGGTCAGCTTTTTATTCCTTCTTCTTTCTTCTTTTGAGGTTGCCAGGCATCTGAAGAGCAAGGTTCAGGGGTGTCCCTAAATACTAGATTTAGGGTCGTTACAGGGGGTCAGAGGGCAGTAGTCAATGGCTACTGTCCCCAAGGGTGGGTACACCCTTCCTTTGCCCTCTCCCTTTAGGGGGGGCATATTCTTATCCCTTTTGTCCCTCTCCTCCAAAGCAAGGTGGAGGATCCTGCAAGGAGGGGTTCACTTAAGCTCTGGACACCCTAGGGGTGGTCCCAGCTAAAATGGTTACTCCTCCTTGTTTTTCCTAATTTCCCGCTGGATCTGTCACCAAAAGTGGGGCTTGATCGGGGAGAGCAGGAATCTCCTCTAGCTGAAGTGCCATGGGCACTGTAACAGGTGGCCTGAGCCTTTGAGGCTCACCGCCAAGTGTTACAGTTCCTGCACGGAGAGGTTTGACGCACCTCCCCCCAGAGCAGGCTTTATTTCTGACCCCAGAGAGCACAAAGGATCTCACCCCTTGGGGTCAGAAACTTGTCTGTTAGTGGCCGGCTATCACAGACCAGTTAGCCAAACGCTAGATGGCTTGGTAAAATACAGGGGGCATCTCTAATATGCCCTCTTTGTGCATTTTACAATAACTCCAACACTGGTATCAGTGTGGGTTTATTGTGCTGAGAAGTTTAATACCAAACTTCCTAGTCTTCAGTGAAGTGATCATAAAGCTTTGGAGTTCGTAATGGCCACCTCCGAGCCCATGTACTTAATACGCCCACACTGCACTTACAATGGCTCAGAATGGACTTAGACACTGGAGGGGCATATTGCTCACGCAACTATGCCCTCACCTGCGGTATAGTGCACCCTGCCTTAGGGCTGTAAGGCCTGCTAAATGGGTGACTTACCTATGCCATAGGCAGTGTTTGGTAGACATGGCACTCAAAGGGGGGGGTGCCATGTTGACTTTAACTTTTTCTCCCCACCAGCGCACACAAGCTGCAATGGCAGTGTGCATGTGGTTGCTGAGGGGGTCCTTTAGGGTGGCACAATACATGCTGCAGCCCTTAGGGACCCTCCGGGGTCACAAAGCCCTTTGTACCACTGGTCCTTTTACAAGGAACTTAGCTGTGTGTCAGTGGTGTGCCAGTTGTGGAAACAATGGTATATTTTAGGGAAAGAACACACCTGTTGGGGCCTGGTTAGCAGGATCCCAGCACACACTCAGTCAAGTCAGCATCAATATCAGGCAAAAAATGTGAAAGGGTGATGCCAACCATGCCAAGAGGGGCACTTTCCTACAGGGAGAGTATGGGTTTTTGGGTGGCAAAGGTAATTTTAGGGTTTAGGATGGGTATGGGTTTTTGGATGGCAAGGACAATTTTAGCGTTTACAATGGATATAGTTTTTTGTTTAGCAAGGGTAATTTTAGGGTTTGGAGTGGGTAAGGTTTTGGATGGAAAGCTTTGTTTTAGGGTTTAGGGTGGGTATGGGTTTTTGAGTGGCAAGGGTAATTTTAGGGGTTTGCGTTGGTATGGGTTTTAGGGTGGCATGGGTAATTTCAGGGTTTAGGATGAGTATAGGTTTTTGGGTGGTAAGGGTAATTTTAGGGTTTAGGGTGGGTATTGGCTTTTGGGTGGCAAAGGAAATTTTAGTGTTTAGGGTGGGTATGGGTTGAGGGGTTGTGGGGTTTTAAGAATATTTATATATACATGTATTTACTATATATATATATATATATATATATATATATATATATATATATATATATAGTATATACAGGCTAATTCTCATGTGTTTGTGCATGTGTAAATATATTTTAAAAAAATGCATATATCTATATATATATATATATATTAATACAACGCTCTCTCCTAATCCAAAGAGAACCAGGACACCTCCGTATGTGATTCCAGCATTTATTCACAGCAAACAAAACAACTTCAACGCGTTTCGGCAATCAGCCTTGTTCACGGATAGAGCATCATTTCACCATCTCATTTAAATATCTTACTACAAAAACATAAAAAAAGGACTAGTTTAATCCACAACAATGGCGGCCACCTTTGTGTGCCTATATTTACAAACATAGCAGCTTCTCTGTTGCAATATATCCTTTCCAATTGACCCATTTCTTCCAAATTATTGTCAAAATCTTCATTTACTAACAATCTAATACATCTCATATTACATCAAAGATCCAATTCATTCTAATATTTTATTACATTGAGAAAAAAAGTCAATTATAAACAAGAACCCAATATTATACATTATTTATATTGTTTACACTGCCCAAGTGGGCAACATTACTTTACCATGCTGCTTTCCTGTAAATAATTGTTTCGTATATAGCACTAGCCTTCCTCTCATTATTGGACCTAGGTTTTTTTTCTCTTTATATATTTTCTTTTTAGCTTTTGATTTATACAAAGATGAGGACTACGCTAGGTCCAACAATGAGAGGAAGGCTAGTGCTATATATGAAAAAATGATTCACAGGAAAGCAGCATGGTAAAGTAATTTTACCCACTTGGGCAGTATAGACAAGGAGTCCAAGAGGCAAAAAGCATGTGGTCTAATTACAACCACTCACCTGTGAACAAGGCAGCATTGCCAAAATGCACCAGGACGATTGCCTTGCAGCCACTTTATTTGGAAATAAATGTCTGTTTTTTAACCAGGGACTGGGACTCCAGTATTTTGCTTTGTCTTTTGTGGATGTACTGAATGGGACACTCCATCCCCGTCTCTTGGAGCCACCCTTCAGGCCCCCATTGATGGCGACTGTGAAGTGAATATATATATATACAAAAAAGTGTATGTCTACCTGTATATTTTTTTTTACTATCTATCTATCTATCTATCTATCTATCTATCTATCAAAAGTGTTTATATTTACTTGTAAAATACTTATATTTACTGGTGAAACCTTTACCACGCATATGTCTTTACCATTCATTCTTTTACAACAAAGTGCGTTGTGTAAGCATAATCGTTGTACAAACTTATGATAAATGTTATGCGTGGTAATGGTATTCGTGTTGTAAAGGTATACGCTACAAAGGAGCGTGTGGTTCCGTCATACAACCTCTGAGAAATGGTGCTACAGAACGTTTCAACTGGGTCATTATGGGTAGCTTGCGTTTAGCTAGGAGGTGGGATTTGGCTAAGGAGAATAAATTAATACAATTTATTTGGACATTTTATGTCACTCCAGCTGTTATTGGATTCAGTCCCTTCAACATCAGAGGAAGGGAGCCTTTCACAAAAAGATAATTTGTGTTGGATGACTGACAAAAGACATAGAGATTGATCGCCAACCAGAGCGTGAAATAATATTAAAAAGGGTCAAATGCATATAAAGATTACTCTGATCGAAACATGGGATTCGTGTGATGAGACTGGAGATAGGTGAATGGGTACAGATCAAGAAATTTTTTTAACCCAGTAAGGATCTGAGACAGTGGTGTAACAAAGCCCCCCCCTCCCCCAGCCACCACAGTGCGGAGGAGCCCCCGAAATCCCCAGGAGCCCCCTCAGCACATTAGCCTGGCCTGAGAGCCCGTGAGTGAGTCTAGAGGGTCCATGTACTTTCCACGGGTGCCCCCTCAAGTTTTGTTACGCCACTGGTCTGAGCAGGTTTTCTGAGCCTTTATTTTAGCGGACGTCCTGAACAACTCTACTAGATTGAGTGACTGTAATGTTTGGCATTTCAGTAGAACGTCAAGATGCAAGATACTTAAGGATGGATGGGGCAACACCATGAATGAGTCCAGCTTGATTTATCATGCATATCTGACTGATTTGACTGAGGAGTCCTCAGCTAAAGTAGATGGTCATCTGTTTAAGCTAATTCCATTAGTATGCAGGAACCTCCTCTAGTATTCCTGCACTCACACTTGGACCTTCTGTATTCTGTGAGGGAGGAAGTGGTGGGAATGAATTATTACCAGAAAATATCATAGATAAGCTCGTGATTGATTGTAAGGTGAAATCAGGGTATGCTGTGTTTTGTGAAGAACATTCAACAACATCAGGGCACTGTTTCTTGTCCAAAAAAAAATTTATGATTTTATACTCAAGTAAGACATTGCTGTTGAGTTTTCATTCCATCATTGTTTTATACTATGTTCTCGTTTCACGTTAGTTTCTTTTCTTCACTCATTTTCAGTTATCTCATTTTAGAGTCATTTAGTAATTTTTTTGTTGTAAGTGGGGCTGGTATGTAGTGTTGCTGGGTATGTGTGCTGTAGTTCTGCCTTCATCTGCCTGATCTGGATAGTAGAGTTGTGGCAGTTCCCTTTCGTGGACAATTGCCTGAGGAGATGCTATCCGGGGTTGTTCCGATAAAGTTACTTGTTTTCATGCTCAACCTTGTGTGACTCATTACTACTCCTACCTCTTCTTACCCCCCTCACTCCTTACATTTCTCAGCGATGACAACCAAAATAGATTTCCCTTCTTTCTCCACAGTGCCAATTCTCTTCACCCTTAATTCCCTTCTGCTGTATTTAGTTCCTATCAATGCTATCACTACAAAGGCCTGTCCTGCCAACTATGTCTCAATTCTAATCCCGGCCCACTCTTCTTCATCCAGATTTTCTTTTTAAGTGTTTTATTGGCTTTCCAGTTGCCAGCAAACTCCTCCTTTGCACCCCCTTCTTCTGAGAAGGAGCGGGTCGGGGTGTAGGGGTGCTGCAGCATTTGTGAAATCGAGGCTAGCGGGTTCCCCTCTGCCCCCCTTCTGGTGGGATCACTTCCAGGGTGGTGGTCAGGAGGCTTAACCTCCAGCTGAGACCGCGGTCCCGGCTCTTTGGCGGGTCGCGAGAAGGTGTGGCTGCTCCTCCCTTCAGTGTTCCTTTCTCCAACTTACCCCAAGGTCTACACATTTCACAGGAGTTTGTTGCCTTTCCAATCTTAGCCTGGAAGCCACTGAATATTTTATATTTTCAACCCTGTGCTAGTCTTTCTTTCAGGTTTTTTGTAAGTTAGTACAAACATATGCAACTACAGATCATTAGTCACAGCAAATGAGCTCTTTCAACTCCCTTCATTTCCACTATGGTCAACATGGGCCCTATTTGTTGCTCAGCAGCTGGTAGTTAGATGACAAAAGAGATCACCCCTGTCATAGATGGGCTGGAACTTGCCCCCCCCCCTGCTGGGACCCTATGTTTCTTTGAGACCCCACCAGCTGTACGCCCCACCTCCTCTAAACTAGCTGGTGCAACCTACGCATTTCCTTGAGCTGCCTCTGATTGGAACAGAACCTCCTCAGAGGTAGGTCATTGCACCCCAATACTAAGCAAGACTGGACAAGAAAGTTCAGCTGAGCTATTGCAACTCGATGCAGACCATACCCTGTGCCTAGACTGCACCTAAGTTATTGAAGACTTCAGGGGTCCCTCTATATACATTTGGATAGGAAAATTGGCTGATACATATAATTATTCTTGGCTATTTAACCTTAATATGAATAGTTTTTTGCTTTGATAAGGCTATACTAGTGCCTGGACCTTCAGGTTACTGTCTGCCATTAGAGTTATTTGAAAGTGCATGTGTTACTTGTATCTGTGGTGCTAAACCCGCAGCACAATCCAGGAGTGAGTCTTCAATGCTCACCCTCGCTACCCTCTGTGAGTCAAAGCTCGAAGGGGAGGCTTGTCACTGACTGAGCTCACAGAGGTGCCCGGGACAACTGGCTGCACATATTACAATGGTTACCTAGTTGCTTCTTATTATCCTACGGTCCAGGGAATTAGCCTAATACAGTCCAGTCTCTGCAGCCCCGCCAAGTGTCCCAGGTCCATGCGGGCTGTGCTGCTCCATTCCACATTTTTTTTTCTTTGAATTCTGGGACTTGTAATCTTGTTTTTCTTTTATAAAACAGGACTACACCTCCCAGAATGCAAAGAAAAATCATGGAGTGGAGCAGAATATCACACATGGACCTGGGAGACTTGGCAGCTATGTCTCTGACTCCAAGTCGTTAGTAAGTTGGGCTCTCCTGTTAAAGAAATACATCTGTCTGGTCTTCCTAGATTTAGGAAACCCAGTGCTCACACATAGCTACTCCCCTGCCTAAGGCGGAGCACTGTCATCAGATATTCACTCCTCTCTGATATGGACAAAGGACAGAAAAAGATCAGAGATCAGCCCATGTACCTGGAGAGAGACAATCTTTGCTCTGGCACAGTGCTGGTTGCAAATTCATGTATTGGTGACGCAGTCACCCAAATGAGCAAGGGAGTAGACAAAAAATTAAAATACCACTCCTCCACCCCTCACTTTGAACCACTGCACTGATGGCATCAAGCGAGAAAAGCAAATCAGGCCAAACCTCCCTAGAAGAGCACCCTTGTCTCTTTCAACCAAATTTCTATTCATTCCTCCTTTCGCCCTCCCATCCACCTGCTGATATTCACTACTATTTCACCATCACATTCTGTCATCCATTCATTCTGTCATCCATCACTTCCCCATTCCATCGATTAGCCGTTCCATCAATCTGTTTGCACATCCATCATCAATGCATGCATCTATCCATCCATTTATCCATTCTTTGACTTACCCATCCATCAGTAAAGCCAATCATCCATCCATACTCTCAGGTTTCCCTTTACTCTGTCATCCTTTCACCTGCCCGTCTATCCATCCATCCACTCTTTCTTTCACCCATTCATCCATCTACCTTCTAATCCATCCATCCCATCAGCCATGATAGATTTTTTTCACCTTTATTTCCATTCAAAATGTCTTCCTTCTTTCCCTTTTTTTCCCTTTTCTCTCTGTCTACCTTTCGTGGTTCCTTGCTCAAAGCAGGTATTCATTTATAGTGTTAACTATATGAGCTTCTGTCTGCTGAGTTGCAGATAGAAGACCCCCATAAAGTACCCCACCTCTGCTGTAGCTGCTAAAACAGGGGGTTTATTGCACCGCTGTAATGTGAAATCTTAAATCCTGCTTGTAGCGTGTTCGTATATATGTTTCTATCTACTACAGTATTAATCAGAAAGCATATATAACCAAGAATGTACCAATATTTTATAATGCAATATGGCGGTCCTTTTATAATAGTTTGACGTTTCCTGCAGCATTGAATAGTTCTGCTAATTTTCATAGCTCAAGTAGGCCACAAGTCAGAAGGTTCAGGGTTGTACATTTGCACATTTCCAGGAGCACAGTCTCACTTTCGAACTTGTGAAGTGATGAAGCAGAAAATGAAGGTTTTGATTTATTAACGCATAAACGTAGTGCTGACATAATCGTGTGTGACATTAACCGAATTAATAAAGATTGTACGGGGACAAAATGTGCCCTCAGAGTAGTTTGCCATCATTTATATGCGTGCTTTATATAACGTGGTGTATTAGAATTGCACTAATCCGACATAATCATAAACGTGTGCTACGATTTGCTTATTTGAAATGCCTTAGCTTAGCATTACTTTAGCGGAGGCTTTGGCCTAGTTGCCTGGTCTCACGGTTTAAATGTTCGTATTTTTCCACTGTGCTATTAAACGTGTATTTCTGCTTGAAGCTGTACTTTTCCACAGAGACTGCTCACATGCTTATCTTAAAGTTGGTGCCAGCATGGCATATTTTCTCTTAAATTCAAGGTCGGCTTGCAGGTGCGGACAATGGAGGCTCTGAGAGTAAGCTAATGGAGAAACAATGTTGCAACTTGCGTACCCATCTCCAAGGATAATGTATGCTCAAGTAAAAGCTTGAGAACTGACGTTTTTGATTGGTCAATTTGAAGCTAACCTATGAACCCTCCAATGGAGACCCTACTGGACTTGAACTGTTGTCTATAAGACCCAGGTGCACGAGAGGAAAGCTCTCTCTATCTTCGGACATCCCGCCATTTTGACTTCGTAGCTAGTATGACCCATTTTGCTGCGACGCCATTTTGAGAGACTTTGATACTTTCTCTAATCGAGAGAAAGAGACTTTAATTATTCTTGCCCTAGAGACTTTAACTTTGATTTGCCCCTTTGCATGAAGTAGTATCCTTACTTTGCCGCCGTGAGGCAATTGCCCCGTTCACCCCTGCCCCTTTGTCCCGTCCTATGCTGATCGAGAAACGATACCTGTGAGACGAAGACTTCATTGATTGCTGATTGGAATTGGTAATTATGAAAGGAAATTGTAAAATTGCATTGTGTTTCCTTTAGGTAACCAACTGCTGATTTTGATAAGGACCCTAGCTAGGAGTTTTCTAAATGGATGTTGCCAAATTGTTTTTGCATGAAGTCCCACATGCCGATGCTAATTTGAGGTTAGGTGAGGATTCCATATGTCGCACGATGCAGTTTGAGATCTTGTTATGCTGACTAAATGTACGCAATTAGCCCATTACAGATTATCGTATTAGTGCTTTGCATTGCCACTATCGAATGCCTTGTGATTCAAATGCTACATAGATTACACTTGTTCCGACGATATGGACAGCTATTAATGTTCATTTATGTTTATCATTTGGTGTTGAGACACATCTATATCGTGCTAGCTTTGTTAATATAGGGAAATAAACTCATTAATTTTGCAATAAACTGGTGTGGTCATTCCTGGCTGAAAGGTCAGGGTTCGCCGAAATGTATTCTGGATTAATTGTTAAGTGTTATGTTGTTCAAGGTGTTGCTTATGTACGTTATTGATTAACGATATAAGGTGAGTGATCGATTAATAGTACAGAGAGTTCCCACCTAGTCAAAAGATTCATCGACCTAAAGAGCGTCCAAACGTAGGTAAATTGTTACCACGTTCCGCTCTATCAGTAGATGGTAGCAGAGGACGGTTACGTCTTTTGGGACCCTGTACCATTAGAGTACATGGTGTTGGATTAACGGTTACGCATTTGAGGCCTCATTCGGAAAGTTGAATCAGATTTTCTTGGATGAAAATAAGTGACAAGATGATGATGGGCTAGGTCCACCGCGACTTTCCCGGGATCTCGGAGCTTGCGAATGGAGAGAACGGAGATGTGGAATCAGCGCTGGCGGTACTAGTGATGGTATGAGTGAAGTTAGGGTTTTGCGCTTGCACAGCTTATTGCCGCAGGGTGTGTGAAAAGGTTGCGAGGATTTTTCTTTTTAGAGGATAGCGGAGGTGCGACTCCGAGTGTAGAAGTAGTGAAGTCGTCGAACTTCATAGAAATAGCGGAGGTGCGGCTCCGAGTGTGAGAGTAGGGAAGTCGTCGAACTTCATGTGCGTCTGGCGCTTTGTGCATAAAAAGGTACACGTGGTTGTTGTTGTTGAGACGGGCACTGCGAGGTCAAGAGACTCCGGAGTATGTTGATTCATGTTGTGGTCTGGGCGGTTTAGTAGGTTGATCGGGCGTGGTCAACGAGTGGGTACGTGTGTTAGGGAGTGAAAGAAACTTCGACTTCGGGCTTTGACAAGATTCTAAGTGCACTAGAACAGATCATTGACAAGTTGAGAGTAGGTCTGCGGGTCAGATTTGCTTGCGAATGTGGGGACTGAGAAAGACCGAATAGCGGCCGAGGCTGGTGAAAGAGATCGAATAGTGGCCGAGGTTAGTGAAAAGTCCCTAAGGTCCTGAAGCGATTACGTTACCCTTCCTGTAGTAAACCGACAGATCTGTTTTAGTTTTGGTAGCTCGCGATACATGCAAAAAGTTGTTACGAGAGGAGCTGAGTGAAGGGGGACTAGCCGTGAGGCTTTGTCAGCCGCAGTGTGTGAGTGTGACGTCACTAAGAGCCGCGCTGGGATAGGTTGGTTGGAGAGAAGGGTCGCGCACGGATTGGACGCAGTCCGTGGGACTCGATTGGAAGGGGAAAGGCAGGTGAAGAGTATTCCGGGAATTAAAGTCACCTATTGATTACAAATTTTGTGGAATAATAAGAGAACCTATTGAGTATAAACTTTGTGAATCAAAAGACGAGAAAATGAAATTCCTCAAAGCATTCAGGAGCGCGATGAAGGGAGAGTCATACATTAAAGCGAGCGTAGGAGAGGAGACGCCGCCCGAGGGTACACCAGCTTACATTGTAATGGAGGAAAAAGGGGTAGCTCCGTGCCTTTGGCTAAAACAATGGCACAAGTGGACAGAGAAACATGGGAGCGTAGCATTCCCGATACATGGGACATTCAATATAAGGGTCCTAGAGAATTTGAGATTTACGATGTATGACATGAAGGTGCCTCCAAGGCCAGCACAGTTTGAGGCTCTAGCAATCTGGGAACTCATGGCTAGACAGCAACAGAAAAACAAGTTTGAAACAAGGATGAGGAAGGTGGAAAAGACACTAGCGGATGCTAGGTGGGATAATGCGCAGAAGGTGTGGAGGTCAGATGTATTGCAGGGAATAAAATTGTTCCCCGCAATTACTAAGGATGAAGAGGAGACAGGTAAGAAAGCTACCTGTAAGACAGACAGGAAGTGTTCCAAGGACAGAGAGGACGAGGAAAAGTTGAGAAAAGAGGAGGAGTTAGAGGATGAGGAATTGATAATGGAGTTGTTGAACGACCGTCCACCACCTTATGCAGAGAATGGACAAGGTCCAAGTACCAGTTCTGCCCCTCCGGCATCGGTACAGAACAGTGAAACGCAGAATCCAGGAGCACCATCGGGATCTAAGGACCCGAGCTTACTGCTCACCCCACAGATACCGCAGGTCAGGAGAATGTATCTAGATGTGCCCGTGTTGAAACCAGCAGAACATTATCAGCCGCAGATGCCAGGGTACTACAGCAGTGACAACAATGGGGGGATGATTCTAGATCCAACCGTAAGGGGCGTACAGAATGGTTACAACCCAACAATGGCACAAGCTGAATCAACACAGTTTATGATGCCTCAAAAGCAGATGCAGGGAGGGAACGCTCATGCTCAAATGACGGGGAGTCAGATGGGCATGCCGGCAATGATGGCCCATAATATGGGGATGAACATGCCTCAGAATATGGGAAATGGACAAAATCCAGATGCGATATCACTGCCCATTACTGTAGGTCCAGTGGTACCTTTGTATAGTCAGCCCAACTTAGGTATGAGCAGTCAGGGACAAATGCTGCAGAATGGGACAGAAAGAAGGTGAATAGAAAACATTCCAGGGATAACTCCGATAGCGGCTCAGCCAACTGGGTCTGGGTCCTTGATGGAGTTTAGTCCCGTATGCGCTCAGTCAACACTGGTGAGGTCGAGCCCCCCACTGATAATACCTTTGACATCGAATACTGAAAAGTTGCCGCAACCATCGATGGCAGTCGATGTGAATGCTACACTGATGGGGGTAAATGCGCAACAACTGACACAGTGGTTCAACAGTCTAAATTCCACACAAAGTTCAGACAGTGGGAAAGGAGACGATTACTTGAGCAGGATGAGGCTGAACATGGAAGCACAAGAATTGGTGGAAGGGAATATGGGTGTGAACAGGTTAGAATCCTACACGGAAGAGGAATTGAGGTATCTATGTCCAAAGATCACGAAAGAGGTAAACAAGGTACATAAAAGTTTGCAGGAAGTAGCAGACAGGAATGGGATTGACATAGGCAAGACGAAACACTTGAGCAGGAGCTATAGGTTGGATTTTGGGACCACAGATTTTGAACACATGAGATCAGCAGGCATGAAGGCACACCTTAGAGAATTGTTGCAGAGTGCCCAAGTGTGGAGGTGCTTAGACAAGTGGGAAAGCAGATGGGTAAAGAGGAAGGATAAGAGGAGGGACAGTGCCACAGAGCACAATGAGAAAAGACCACAGAGTAGTGATACAGTAACTATGTTACCAATGAGGGAGACAGCAGGGGGAAAATTAGTACATGTACCATGGCACAGGAGCGATATTCAGTCTTTTACGAATGATTTTCCCAAACTGAGGGAGAAGCCGATCGAATGGTATCAACAGACTGATAGGTTTGTGAAGCTTGCAAAATGTCTCTGGGAAGACCTGAACACTCTATTCGAGATTGTGGTTCCGGCAGATTTGTGGGAGGATTGCAAAAGAGCTGTAGGTTGGCCGACAAGTGAACCAGAGAGAGACAGAGAGACAGGTGCACCATCACCTATGGTGATGTGTCTGTACTATAAGGTGATTGAGCATTTGAAGACAAAGGTTGCCGCGAAAAATGTGGATTGGCAGAAAATTGATCGAACTGCCCAGGAGGCTAAAGAATCGATTCATAGTTACTATGAAAGGTTGTTGAAGGCGTTCAAGAATTACAGTGGCACAGAAGCAATTGAGGCAAAAGATATGCTTCATTTTGTGTTCAGATTTGTGGAAGGGCTGAAACCAGAGATAAGTCAGATGATAAAATCGCATTTGATCTGCTGGCAGTCGAAACCGATTGATGAAGTCTTGACTTATGCGAAATACTGTAGCGACGAAATTGAGGTGAAACAGAAAAAGCTGAAAGAGAAGGTGATGATGATGCAGCTTAAGGCGGCTCAGACAGGCTTGCAAGGTCTGCAAGGACTGCAAGGGTTACCAGGGATGCAAGGGTTCCAACAGCAGGTACCGCAACAGCAGCCGCAGTTGCAGGGAAGCATGGCGTTTCAGCAACAGCAGCCGCAGTTGCAAGGAAACATGGCATTTCAGCCACAGGCCAGAGGCAGAGGCAGAGGAGGTTTTGTGAATAATGGTCCGGATTTGAACACTGTTGTGACGGGTGTGCAGGCAATGAAAAAGGTGATGCCGTGTCATGCGTGCGGAAACGTAGGTCATTGGAAACGCGAGTGCCCGATGGTGGTGCAGGAAGGTGCAGGTGCAGGTGTAGGTGTTGGTCAGCAAAACAATGATGTCAATGCATTCCAGACAATGAGAGGACCGAAAATGAGAGGTCCAAATACAAATTTTCAGACAATAAACCAATTGCAGGGATTACAACCTATGCAGCCGCAGCAGATGCAGATGCCCCGTGTGCAGATGACGCAAATGCAGCCGATGCAACAGCAGTTACCTTTGGTACCTAATCAGCAAATGCAAATACCTTTGGCACCAATGAGTCAGCAGCAAATGATGGTTCCTCCACAGGTAACGGGTCAGGTAATGAGCACAAACGGCACAGTACAACAGTTCCCATTACACAGTGAGAGTGGAATAAACAATGTATGGGAGAGTGAAAGCTCAGAAGAGGAAGGAGATTGTGTGCTTGTGGCATCCCTAGAAGTTGATCAAAAGGGTCCGTACGTAGAAGGAAGAGTAATGGGTCATCGTGTTTCATTCTTGGTTGACACGGGAGCCACACGTTCAACTGTTAAGAGCAGTGAAGTACCAAATTTGCCACTCTCAGGGAGGACAGTTCAAGTGGTGGGAGTAGCAAACAGGCATCTGACGAACCCAATAACAGATCCGATACCAGTCAGCATCGGTAACTATCAAGGGGTGCATCAGTTTGTGGTATGTGACTCAAGCCCGATAGCACTGTTAGGAAGAGACCTATTGTGCAAATTGGGTTGTTCGATAATGTGTTCGAACGAGGGAATAACAATACAGACGAGCAGTGATGGGGAAGAAGAGGACAGTGTAGAGGGTGATGAGATAGAAACAGTTGACGAAGAGTATCCTCTGATTTGTCTTTTACCAATGATAACTGAAGAAGATATCCCAGCAGAATTACGGGAAACAGTCGGAAAGGAAGTGTGGGACATGACAGGGAAAGAGGTGGGATTGATGAAAGGAGTTGAACCAGTAAAAGTGATGGTAAAGCCCAATGCGATCTTTCCCCAGACCCCACAATACCACATGCCACAAGATACCCTCATGAAAGTTGCCCAACTTATTGACGAGTTCGTGAAGCAGGGAGTACTGAAAGAAGTATTAAGCAGCCCATGTAATTCACCGATAATGGGACTAATAAAGCCAAGTGGGAAAGTCCGACTTGTACAGGATTTGAGGAAAATAAATGACATCATAATCAAGTGCTGCCCTGTCGTACCGAATCCGGCTGTGATAATGTTTCAGATCCCTTGCGAAGCTGAGTGGTTCTCAGTCATCGATTTGTCACAAGCATTCTTTTCTGTGCCTCTTCATGAGGATAGCCAATTCCTCTTTTGTTTCAAATTCCTAGACAGAGTATACAGTTGGTGTCGAATTCCTCAAGGGTTTTCTGAGTCACCGTCGATATTCAATCAAGTCCTAAAGAAAGATTTGGAAGAGTTAGAGTTGCCATTCGAGTCAACCCTAGTACAGTACATTGATGACTTACTGGTTGCATCAAAGACAGAAAGTGGTTGCACAGCTGATACCATTGCTCTGTTGAACCATTTGGGAGAGAATGGACACAAGGTGTCTCCTTCCAAACTGCAGTTCTGTCAGAAGAAAGTGAAATACTTGGGTCACCAAATAGAAAAAGGGTCACGGAAAATAATGAAGGAAAGAATTACAAGTGTACTTCAAATGAGTCCACCAAAGACAAGGAAGGAGGTGAGGAAGTTTTTGGGAATGGTGGGATACTGTCGCCAGTGGATTCCCAACTTCTCGTCTCTAGCGAAGCCTTTGCTGAAATTGACCCAGAAGGATGCCTTGGATCAGATCGAACTGAAAGGGGATGAGATGGATGCTTTTGTTGAATTAAAGGAGTGCATGTGCAGGGCTCCAGCTTTAGGTATGCCTGATTACACAAAGCCTTTCACATTGTTTTGCCATGAACGTGATGCATGTTCTTTGTCTGTCTTGACTCAAGCCCATGGTGGCGTAAACAGACCAGTAGCGTATTTTTCAGCTACTTTGGATCCGGTTGCAGCAGCACTCCCAGGGTGTTTGCGCGCTGTAGCAGCAGTTGGTATCAGCCTCACTCAGAGTGAAGGAATAGTGATGGGACACCCAGTAACAGTCATGGTCCCTCACTCAGTTGAGATACTTTTGACCCGATCCCGAACGCAGCACATGACTGGAGCAAGACTCACAAGGTATGAAACGACTATTCTGGGCTCACCGAATGTGCAGCTGAAAAGGTGCACTACGTTGAATCCAGCTACCTTGCTTCCTGGAGAAAATGCTGAAATTGAGAACGCTGAAGACGTCGAGCATGACTGCCTTCAGGTGACTGAATTTTGCACAAAACCCCGACCGGACATCAAGGATACAAAACTTGATGAAAATGACCAAATTCTTTTTGTTGATGGTTCATGTCTAAGAGATGGGGTGGGAATTTTGAAAGCAGGATATGCTGTATGTACTGTAACAGGGGTCTTGGAAGCGGGATGGCTTCAAGGAGTCTATTCTGCACAAGTAGCAGAACTTGTAGCCCTTACTAGAGCATGTCAATTGTCTGCATTGATGAAAGTCACCATTTACACTGATAGCCAATACGGGTTTGGGATTGTGCATGACTTTGGACAACTGTGGTCACAGAGAGGTTTCCTGACTTCTTCAGGATCCCCAGTGAAAAATGGGGAGAGAATAAGGGAATTGTTACACGCCATTCAAGTGCCAGCCGAAGTTGCGGTGGTAAAGTGCAGTGCTCACACGAAAGGACAGGACTATGTGTCTCTGGGAAATGCCTATGCAGATCAAGTCGCAAGATTTTATGCCTTGAACAGTATATTGTTAAGGGATGATTGGAATACAATAAGTGAACCAGAACTCGAACCAGCCGAAGCATTTGCCTTGAAGGTCGTAGATACAATAGAAGAACTAAAAGCACTACAAAGTAATGTCAGGGAGGATGAAAGAGATTCCTGGATTAAATCACAATGTTTAAAGAGACAAGACGAGCTATGGGTTTCACATGAGGGAAAACTTGTTCTGCCAAATGGTCTCTTATCACAGCTTGCGCGGTTCTATCATGGGCAAGCTCACCTAGGGAGAGATGCCATGATGAGATTGTTCAAAACTGATTGGTTTAACCCCAGATTTCGTCAAGCTGCAGAGGCAGTTTGCCATCGATGTGTCACTTGCCAGCAGATGAACCCAGGAAAGGGGACAGTTGTGAATGCGAGTCACATTGGTAGGGCAAGCGGTCCTTTTAGCCGTATGCAGATGGACTTCATTGAGATGCCTGTGCATGGAGGTTTAAGATATGTGTTGGTGGTTGTGTGTATTTTTAGTCACTGGATTGAGGCATACCCCACACGTAGAAATGACAGCCTTACAGTTGCCAAGCTATTATTGAGGGAGTTAATACCACGGTTCGGATTCCCGATCTCTTTAGAATCAGATAGGGGAAGTCACTTCAATAACGAGGTGATGAGGTTACTTTGCGAAGCACTGAACATTGAGCAAAAGCTGCACTGTAGCTATCGCCCTGAAGCATCAGGATTGGTGGAGCAGATGAATGGTACGCTGAAGTCGAGAATGGCAAAAATATGTGCATCAACAAATTTGAAATGGCCTGACGCATTGCCCTTAGTGCTAATGTCAATGAGAAACACTCCGGATAGAAAAACTGGATTGTCTCCGCACGAAATTCTCATGGGCAGGGCTATGAGACTTCCTGCAGTTCCCGCAAACATGCTTTTGAATATTACAGATGATATGGTGTTAGACTACTGCAAAGGTCTGGCTGACGTGGTTCGCTCTTTCTCTCACCAGGTGGAAGCGACCACCTTGCCACCGATCCAAGGTCCAGGACACGCCCTGAAAGCAGGTGACTGGGTCGTGATAAAGAAGCACGTGAGGAAGTCGTGTCTGGAACCCCGTTGGAAAGGCCCTTTCCAAGTGATCCTGACAACAACTACTGCTGTGAAGTGCGCGGGGGTTCCCAACTGGATTCACGCCAGTCATACAAAGAAGGTGTTGTGTCCCACAGATGAGGAAGTTGAGGCGCTGAAACTACCAGTGCCTGATAAAACGGTGCCGAGTGCTGAGACAGAACAAAAGCGAACTGAAAGCGGACAAGCAACAGCAGAAGAAAAGGAGATATTATTGGAGAACGAAGAGTCCGACTCACTTGGGGAAGACCAAGGAGAAAGTTCAGACAGCGACGACGAAGCTGCAGGTGACAAAGAGCCTGAAGCAGCTGAGGGTAGCAAAAAGCCTGAAGCAGCTGAAGGTGACAAGGAGCCTGAAGCAGCTGAAAGTGATACAGAGCCTGAAGAAAGTAACGGTGACGAAGGGCTCGAAGAAAGTGAGAAAGCAGGAGAGCCTGAGCAAAAGGGGGCTTTCCCAGAAATAGATGATACAGAAAAAGAAAAAGAAAACGTGACCGACTTCCCTGAAGGTGGGGACAAAGAAGAGCAGAACGAAAAAGCTCCAACCTCTACAGAAAAGAACGCAGGTCCATCAAATGGACACGGTGCAAAAAGAAGATTAAGTATCTCACCGATAAAAGAAAAGGGTAAAGAAGGTTTGAACGAAGGAGGAAGGCCGAAGGTGAAAGAGAAAAGAAAGGAAGTGACTGTCGTGGAACAATCGTCAAGTGAAGAAAAGGACTTGGCGAAGGAGGAGAGTGCCAGCGAAGCAGAATCAAAAAGAGAAGCAAAATTGAAAAGGAAAAGGATACCAAACAGGAGGTATTCCGGTCCTGAATGGGCATATGCAGTCAATGATGATTGGACTGATGAGTTTGTATCTCTAAGCATCGAGAACGAGGAAGAAGAAGAGATACCAATAGAAAAGAAAAGTTTCATAGACTCTGTTGATTGAAAAGGTAGTAAATGACATTGCTTGCTGCAATCTAACGTGAGACAAACAACCAGTTGAGACATTGCTAAACCGAATTGAGACAAATGCTGCTAACCGATAAGTGACTGGCCTTTTGAAGAAGACGGTGTGAACATTGTGCTCGTTCAGCTTTGTAACTGAATTGCTAAGTAGTTTCATTTATAAGTGCTTCTAGCTCTCTGATTCTATACAGATCATGCCTGGGTACGCTATGCAAAACAATAGAAAGAAGTATTGTAAATACGTTTGTATAGGCTTGGTACTAACATGTGTACTAATAATAATGGCAATTGTGTTTGGAATGCATGGAAAGGGTGAGAAGGAGACTATTGCTGCTTCTACTATTGTTCCTGTTACTGTCACTGAACTAACACCATTGAAAAGACTAGCAATGGATGAGAGGCTCTTGCACGATAAGAAAGAGCTTTCGTATAACGTTTTCTATCGCTTACTAACAGAGTATGTTGAGACTATGGATGCGAAAGATTTTTATGTGTGTACCCAGATACCGACATCAGTAAAGGAAGGGGTGACTTATCACCACATGCCTCTTACATACGGGATTACATGTAGTATAGTAATGTCTAGGTTTTATGGTCAATCTAATATACAGTATTTTTTCTCAAATTATGATGTTACCTTTGCTTATGTTCCTATAATAGCGCAGCTAAGCGAGACTGCAAAATATTGGGATTATAAAATTATGAGGGATTTTTTCGAGCCAATGCAACCTTTTGAAACGGCTCATGCTCATAGGGAGAACCTTACTTGCTCAGTCTCCGCTGTAGAAATAAGCTTTTTAGATCGCACAGATGATAGAAGGGCTCAAATGAAGGCGAAATTAGAAAAAGAACTGCATAAGAGGACTTCAGTAGATAATTATGATTTTGCTGCTATAAAGACACAAGGGAAAATTGCTTTAGATGCTTGGCATGTAGGGAAATTTTGTATATATCGAGGTGAATCATACTATGACAATATTTTTGTAGGAGCGAGTGAATGCAAACATACGTTTATTTTTAAGGCCAAATGGACATTCATGATGGACGGGCTTGACCCTGTCATTCCAGGGGTGTATTACATTTGTGGGCATAATGCCTATTATCGTCTTCCAAAGGGATGGTGGGGAAGATGTTATCTGGGTATAGTGTTTCCAAAGGTTTATCAGCTGGATGACATATCGATGATTGAAAAGACACCTGGATCCCATCGTATCCAGAAAAGAGAGACCGCAGCTGCTGTGGTAGGTGATATATTTGGAGCCATGATTCCTTCATTAGGGGTTGTGCTGAATTCCATCAAAATAAGAAAGTTGTCTACTATAGTGGATAACATGTTGACAAAGTTTTCAGGTGCTATAATACTGATGGATGCTGAACTTGCAGCGGAAAGAGCTATGACTCTTCAAAATAGGCTTGCTTTAGACATTCTTTTAGCAAAGGATGGAGGCGTTTGCAAAATGATTGGTGCACGTCACTGCTGCACCTATATACCTGATAATAGTGTGAAGATTAAAACTATGCTTGCTAATCTAACAAAAGAAAGTGCAGATTTGAAAGAACTGAAAGAACCAGGAGTGTGGGAAAAGGTTGGAAAGGGACTTGCTTCAGTGGGACATTGGATTGGGGGAATTTGGAATGGAATATTATTGAAAATAATAGAAGGAATATTAATAGTAATAATTTGTATATTTGGAATTTGGGGAATAAAAAGGGGAATAATAATGATTATGGAAAGAATTAAAAGAAGAAAGGAGGAGAAAATAATGAAAAGAATGGCAGAAGAATACAAAGCGCAAACTAGGGGAACTAAAAGGAAAAGGGAGCTGACAGAATTTTAATGGGATAAAATTTGTGGGCTAAATTTGTGTGATGACAAGTAGTCATCAGAGGAGGGATTGATGAAGCAGAAAATGAAGGTTTTGATTTATTAACGCATAAACGTAGTGCTGACATAATCGTGTGTGACATTAACCGAATTAATAAAGATTGTACGGGGACAAAATGTGCCCTCAGAGTAGTTTGCCATCATTTATATGCGTGCTTTATATAACGTGGTGTATTAGAATTGCACTAATCCGACATAATCATAAACGTGTGCTACGATTTGCTTATTTGAAATGCCTTAGCTTAGCATTACTTTAGCGGAGGCTTTGGCCTAGTTGCCTGGTCTCACGGTTTAAATGTTCGTATTTTTCCACTGTGCTATTAAACGTGTATTTCTGCTTGAAGCTGTACTTTTCCACAGAGACTGCTCACATGCTTATCTTAAAGTTGGTGCCAGCATGGCATATTTTCTCTTAAATTCAAGGTCGGCTTGCAGGTGCGGACAATGGAGGCTCTGAGAGTAAGCTAATGGAGAAACAATGTTGCAACTTGCGTACCCATCTCCAAGGATAATGTATGCTCAAGTAAAAGCTTGAGAACTGACGTTTTTGATTGGTCAATTTGAAGCTAACCTATGAACCCTCCAATGGAGACCCTACTGGACTTGAACTGTTGTCTATAAGACCCAGGTGCACGAGAGGAAAGCTCTCTCTATCTTCGGACATCCCGCCATTTTGACTTCGTAGCTAGTATGACCCATTTTGCTGCGACGCCATTTTGAGAGACTTTGATACTTTCTCTAATCGAGAGAAAGAGACTTTAATGATTCTGGCCCTAGAGACTTTAACTTTGATTTGTCCCTTTGCATGAAGTAGTAGCCTTACTTTGCCGCCGTGAGGCAATTGCCCCGTTCACCCCTGCCCCTTTGTCCCGTCCTATGCTGATCGAGAAACGGTACCTGTGAGACGAAGACTTAATTGATTGCTGATTGGAATTGGTAATTATGAAAGGAAATTGTAAAATTGCATTGTGTTTCCTTTAGGTAACCAACTGCTGATTTTGATAAGGACCCTAGCTAGGAGTTTTCTAAATTGATGTTGCCAAATTGTTTTTGCATGAAGTCCCACATGCCGATGCTAATTTGAGGTTAGGTGAGGATTCCATATGTCGCACGATGCAGTTTGAGATCTTGTTATGCTGACTAAATGTACGCAATTAGCCCATTACAGATTATCGTATTAGTGCTTTGCATTGCCACTATCGAATGCCTTGTGATTCAAATGCTACATAGATTACACTTGTTCCGACGATATGGACAGCTATTAATGTTCATTTATGTTTATCATTTGGTGTTGAGACACATCTATATCGTGCTAGCTTTGTTAATATAGGGAAATAAACTCATTAATTTTGCAATAAACTGGTGTGGTCATTCCTGGCTGAAAGGTCAGGGTTCGCCGAAATTTATTCTGGATTAATTGTTAAGTGTTATGTTGTTCAAGGTGTTGCTTATGTACGTTATTGATTAACGATATAAGGTGAGTGATCGATTAATAGTACAGAGAGTTCCCACCTAGTCAAAAGATTCATCGACCTAAAGAGCGTCCAAACGTAGGTAAATTGTTACCACGTTCCGCTCTATCAGAAGTGAACGCAGCATTTTAGCAGACTAATGAGCATAGGTTTGTGTCTATGATCTTTTTTCTTCAGGAGAGTCTAGAACTTCTTCTAGAAGAAGATCGTGACACCTGCTAGTTTTCACTGAGAGTAACAGGTTTGTGCCAGGTGATTAGTCTCCTTTGATTTGCATAAATAGAAAACATCTATGCATACACTGGTAAGTATGTTTTACTGGGAGTTTTAAGTGAGAGCCCTGGTTAGCTGAAATTACAACTTTCTCTGCCTTTTGCTGTCCTGCGTGCTATTTTGCATTAAAAGATAGTTGGACCTTAGGCTTCCCAACTTTTTGTGTTTTATTTTTAAGAGAAGCTTCCCGTGTGGGAGTGAAATCAACCTCAGGGCCTGAGCTAGGAGGGCCCAGACCCAGGAGAGACCTCGTCAAGGACAGGAGACCGTGTGGTAGACTCTGGTGGGCTCCAGATGGAAGGTGACCATCTAACACCGGAACAACTGGGAAGAGTCCAGTAAACGTTCACACAGGGTCTGCTTATTTATACGCACTAACCCTTATTCTACCTGGATGATCGAAGAGTAACCGGGGTTTTGTAGCACGAGGCTCACGATCTTTAGGTTCAGTAATGGCACAGGTATCTCCAGTCTTGAACCCAGGTCTCTTCTTCCACCTGCCCTGTCAGCTGCCCCGATTATCGCCTCCAAGAAGCCCTGTCCCCATCCAAATGCACGCGCCCAGAACCAGGGTGGAGAACCCCGGGCAGGGTCCCCTGCAGGTGCTCACAGGACCCCATCCCCATCGGTCTGACTCAGGGCAAACTAACCATGATGGTCCAGCCACCAATGAGCAGGATCTGTCACGTGCAATCCCACCAGCACCAAAGCCTGCTACATATACAAGGGTATTTGCTCATTCATTCCGAGAGGCCAAAAAGCGAATGGTCATGGACCTGAACTTCCCCCTCACTTCCAGAGGTGACGCACTTGGTGGTGCAATCTTGTACACATCTCCCAATGTACGCATTAGTTCAAAGAGGCGGGGGGAGGGGGAGAAGGGCGCAATCGTGAAGAATTCTCGCTCTTCACCTTTCACCCCAGCCGATGTGCGCAGACGCCGGAGGTGGCAGCCACAGCGTCCCATCGGGTGTGCTCGACCGGTTCCTGCAGGGTGCCCGCCCGGGAGGCGCCTCATGGTGCTGGGATGGAGCCAAGCACAGACATGCAAAGACTGCGTCTGCCCAGGCCGGGAGTCCTGAGGGTTCAGAGCCCACACTGTGTATTGCCTGCGCCCAAGAGAACAGGGGAGTCTGAACCGTAGCCTGCAATGCAAGCCGATTGGGCCCTCAACGAGAATAACTCACCCCAGCCGTTTCCAGCAGTATCGGCAATTCTGGAGACACAGTGGTTGGGTCCAATACTGAGGACGTCTGAAGCAGGACCTGCCTGTGTCGCAAAAGGCGTATGTCAGCCAGAGATTATGAATGCAGTGGGTCTCGCATTTGATCGAATTAGAGCAGTTAGCGTTGTGAATTCTTAACTTGACTTTTCTTGCCACATACGTTGAAAATGAAAAGTAAAACAGTTGACATAAGAAAGTAGATTCAAAGCGCCACGGCCGTGATCAGCATGAGCGCGAAGGAGAGACACAAAAGGAAAAAGAAGTTCGCTGGCAGTCAAACAATCGGGCAATTAGCCATGTAGCAGGCGCAGTCTGCAAGGTAGTAACAAAACCGCCCCAAGGAGGGACAAACGTAAGGCATTTACCAATGATAACACAGGATTTTTGAAAGGCAAGCCCAGGAACGAGTGAAAGTGATGAGCGTGCAGTGTGCGTGGTTAAAAGCACCCTATACTTACAACAGGTTAAATCGTTTGTGTGATTGTCCTAAAAAAAGAAGAGGGCTTGTATGTTAGTAAAGCTGTAGGGTCAAGCATAAGGTATGTCTTTACACAACTGACTCTACGTGGCAGGAAAGAGGGAGGTACACAGCCTGCATTGCCAAAGACAGGTGTATCGGGAAAGGGGGAGGGTCAGGCCCAAGTCAGGCACTGCCAATGAAAGTGGACTTTGGATGTCGAGTACGCTCTACCCGTGACTAAATGCAGTAGGGGTGGCGGAGAGTCACGTGCAGGGCACGCATCAACGCAGGTTTGGTTGTACAAGCTGCGTGAGGACTACCTTTGGCAAACGCTTGGGTGGCCATGAACCAGCAATGGCTACGTGAGCAGGGAGAAGATGATGATGACGAACAGGCCACCGATGATGAGTACCTGGGAAGGGCCCAAGGAAGTCAATTAGGGGTCGCCAGGGGTTGCTGCTGCGACCCCTGGCTTGCCCCTTGCGACCCCTGGCTCTAGCTTCTTTGCAACCCCTGGCTTGGAACTTGCGACCCCTGGTTCTAGCTTCTTTGCGACTCCTGAGCTAAGAGGTGGCAAAATCAGTGCCTGGCACAAAGGGGGCTCGTCCTAATGGACATCGGTTGGAGCTTCATGTTCCTGAATTTCTGTCAATTCTTTTTACTACACGAATAGTGAATGTTATAATTCACTACTAGTGTATAAAAAGGATTATAATTAGAAGGCATATGACCCTGTGTGGCACTAAGGTGGGTACAAAATTATTTTAAATGTATGCTGTATGCATGCTTGAGGTTAACTGTGTTTCTGTGAGAGTGTGTGTATTTATACACATATGTGATGAGTCAAAGTAAAAGTCAAAGGGCGTGTGATGTCACTTCCGCTACCCCTGGCATTTTAATGAATTGACGTCCATGGAAGGGCCTGGCCCAGAGCACACACTGCCCATGAGAGGAGGAGAGGGTGAGCTCGTGTCACTACCACCCACCAATCTGGAGAGGAGGACCTGGCCTAAAGCATGCACTGCCCATGAGGGTTGGAGGCATTGAGCATGCGTCACGCCCACCAATCAGAGGAGGAGGACCTGGCCTAAAGCATGCGCTGCCAATGAGAGAATGGGACAGCATGCATGCATCACTAAGATCTGCCAATCAGGAAGAAGACTGATCTGGCCCATAGGATGCTTTAGCCATGAGATAAGGAGGAGGAGGCTCTGGCCCAGAGCAAGCATTTGCCATGTGAGGAGACAGTAGATATGCATCTTTAATATCTGCCAATCAGGAGATGAGGACGTGGCCCAAAGCATGCGCTGCCCAGAGAGGAGGAGGCGGTGAGAATGTGTCACAAAAACCTGGCAACACCAGAGATAAAGGCAGTCCAGGTACAGGGCATGCACTGACCTTGAGAGGAGGTGATGACATGCATGAAGCTGTGCCAGGAGAGGAGGAGGATCAACCACATGGCATGCACTGCCCATACAACTAGCTGAACAGAATGCAAAAGAGAACTAGGCCTACAGGGCGCACCACCCATTAGCGAACAAGCATCATAACTACTACCTGTGACAGGAGAGGCGGAGGTTCCAGGTCAGGACATGCACTTTCCATGAGAGGAAGAGGCAGCAAGTCTTGGTCTCTGCCTATGCTCGGAGAATGCTCGGAGAGGAGGAGGACCAGCCACAGGGCATGCACTGCTCATGCGACTGAATGAACAGCCCGCCAATGATGACTCCCTGTGACAAGAGTAGGCTCTGACACAGGGCATGCACTGCACATGAGAGGTGGAGATGGTGGGCATGCATCACTAACACCTGCCAATGCCAGGAGAGGAGGACCAACTACATGGCATGCACTGCCCATACAACTAGCTGAACAGAATGCCAAAGAGAACTATGCCTACAGCGTGCACCACCCATTAACGAGCAAGCATCACTAATACTACCTGTGTCAGGAGAGGAATGGGGCAAACGACATGACACTGTCTGCCCATACAACCAGCCGAACAGTCTGGAAACAATGATTAGTAGTCGGAAGAGAAGGAGGACCTAACCCAAAGTATGCACTGTCCACTGCTAGGAGTGGAGACCCTGCCACAGAGAATGCTCTACTCCTAAAACAGGCTAGCAAGTCTTCTAATGATGAATACCAGTGGCAAGTGAGGAAGACCAGGTTCAGAACATCCACTGCCCATGAATCAGACTATCTTTACCAGAATTACCCTACATTATTCACCTCCTCTTCCCACCCTTTATTGCTTCTCTTTTTTCTCTCTCCTACCCTTTCTTCTCTTTCCCGTCCCTCCCTCATCTATCTGAAAGCCCAAGTGCATTTTTATTGTATCCAGCACTGAACGTTTGACCTACTTATGGGGAGCTTCTTTCCCACCATGCAGTTCCTACTCTGAACCGTTCCACCATTTCCTGTCTATTTCCGGCCCAGGAAGTGATATATTCTAGGACACTGGACCCATCCTCATTGAATTGCTGATAAAAGACTCCAGAAGAAGGAGTTACCTCTAAGAACCATAAAAGCTGCCTAAAAAGTTTGTTTCCCCTCTGGTGACCTCTTACCACCATGCTGTGTACACATCTCCACTACAACAAACCCTGTTACCCAACGAGGACATGTGCTGAGGCAAGTTCCTGCATGAGCTGAAGGACAGCGACAACCCATGAGGAACAGTGGGGACCGCACGCTGGGCCAACCAAATGACACAGTGTGGGGAAAGACAGGATGAAGGAAATGAAGCACAACTAAGAGGACTGTGAAGAAAGGCTGCAGGAAAGGACCGGAGCTCACCCCATATTTTGGTCTCATCTACAAACAGACTTAGGCCCATATTTATGAAAAAAGTTGCACATCAGGGCTGATGCGCCACTTTTTCTGCACCCCCCTAACGGCATCTAATAACAACATGGTTGACTGTATTTATAATATGGCGGTCGCTAGCACAATAGCGCCAAAGTTTTGATACTGTTGTGGGCTTTGCTACACTAGTGTCAATTTTTTTTACGCTAGTGTAGCAAAGTGCAAGGAGGCCCATGGGTTTCTACAAGTGCATCATTTTAACACCTGCTTTGAGCAGGCGTTAAAAATGATGCCAAAAATGGCACAGTGAAATCTGTTAAATTTCACTGTGCCATTTTTGCGGGCCCCCTAGCTCCGGAACGCCCCTCTTGCATACATTATGCCTGGCGCAGGCCTAATGTGGCGCGAGAGGTTACAAAGGGGCGCAATGCATGCATTGCACCACTTTGTAAATATGGCGCGGGGAAAAGGGCACCTTAGCGCCACTATAGCATTAAAAAAATGACGCTAAGGTGGCGCCAGGGGCTCTTAAATATGCCCCTCAGTCTGTTTGAGGCCGATACAGGACTTATACTTATGGTAAACAGCATCCTCGTCTCTACATGAGCCACCTGAATGCAGCTCCACTTTAGAAAGAGTTGAAGACACACCTCTTTAAAGAGAACAACATGGCGATGCACCAATCCTAATCCAGCTCCCTCTCCTATCACTCGATAACTGTATTCTTGCCTTTGACCCTGTACAGCGCTTTTCTGCCTTAGTGGTGTACAAATCCTATATACACACAGAGAGGAGTTTGGGTCAGCCCCTTCCTCTTAATTGGATAGTCGTACTTTCTATCTCAGGTTTCATCCAATAGCTATTATTGAGTTTGCCCAAGCCAGGAGTATTCATCCTCCTAGTGTTTTAATTGTATGAGTTGTATCATTCCACTGCTGACGTGAGGGCGCTCTTTTTTCTTTTTCAGCACTTCATGAGAGTCTGTATCTTTACACCTCCAGACATGCAGAGCATACCCCTACGGCATGATTTTTTATCCCCACCCCTAATAACACAACCATTTCTCTTGTCATTTTACAGTGCTCTCTTGCTCTCCGTTTTCAACCGTCCACCTCCTTTGTTCATCCATGTTTCCGTGGTTCTACTAGCTGTCCCATTTCCTGTATTTATTTATATTTAATTATGTGTTTTGTAACAAAGGTCTGGCAGTTGTAACGTGCTGCTGGGCCATTTGCAACCCATTTGCACTTGTGGGCACTTCTTTGTTTACTTTTAATTTACCCTTTGAAACTGTGTGTTACCCATGTGGGAACAGCAATTTACGGAAGCTAAAATGGCCACTGGTGTCTTACAATGGATGTGCAAGCACTGGCAGCCATCTTGGAATAGCTCTTCCCTATTGGAAAACCCATTCAGAATATCTACCCATACATCCACACGCGCCCACGTGCTTTGTGACACATGCTTGCACATGGTGACACACTAGCTGACGTTTTAACATTAGCAAATGCCAATGCAAGACAGCACTGACAAAGTCAGTAGCTCACCTTTTACTGTTGAGACCTATTAGTTTGCCAGTGCTTGTTACACTTGCAGTTTGGACTATCAGTGCAAGCAAGATGCAGCTATCTGCCATAATTGTGTTGACAATTAATGACTAAAGTGCATCCTCTTGGAAAGTGCACACCATGTGCCTCTTTGATGAAGAACTGAAACCAATCGAGAGAATCTAATGGGTCTTCCCAAGAAGGAAGTAGTAGCTGCACCTTTTGGGCAGGAATCAAGGAATGGCCAATGCAGCTCTGAGAATCCTGTGCTCGGCCTGGGTGCCAGGACAGAGAGGCCGAAGGTTCAGTAACAGAAAGGCCATGAAAAGGGAACTTTCAACTTTCTCACCTAATAGCCTTCCTTCCCTTCAGAGAGAAGCCAGGGACTGAGCATAGGACTTACTGGCCTCTCAACCTACAGGAAATAGTTTTCAGTGCGATGCTAAACACAATCCTCTTTGTTTATTCATTCATTCCCCTATAGAGGCATTTGAATGAATGGGGATGGCCTACACTCCTTTACATGCTGAGGAGGTTTGGTTTGTAGTGTAAGACTGTACAAGAAGCATGTATTCATCAATCCTCCCAGGGATAGGCAGACCCACTTCATATCTTGATTTTCCATTGCAATCTTCGGGGCATATTTAAGAGCCCATAGCGCCTCCTTGCTCCATCCACATTAGCATAATATGTTATGCCGCTAATGTGGCCCAAAGAGGCCAAAATCCCCATGCCATAATTACAAAGTGGCACAATGCTTGCATTGCGCAACTTTGCAACACTTTGCGCTACATTATGCCTGCGCCAGGAATAATGTATGCAAAGGGATTTTCCCCATTACGGGGGCCGGAAAAATGACGCAATAAAATCTAACAGAGAGCAGGCGTTAAAAGGGGTCACAACATTGTTTCCGATAGGCCCCAATGTACTCTGCAGGAGTAGCGCCAAAATGTTGGCACCACTCCTGCAGAGTACATCGATAGTGTCATAACAAATTACGCTACTGCCCCCTACCTTGCGCCATGGTGCGCCATATTTCAAATACGGTGCACACATGGTAGTGGTAGGGGCGCAGTAACGGGTGCGAGAAAAGTGGCGCTGCACCAGATACAGAGCCACTTTTTTGATAAATCTGCCCCCCCCCCTTTGTGTTTAAGGCGTTTAGGGTCAGATGTACGAAGCCTGTTTGCATTTCTTAACCGTCTGAATGGGTATTTCGGGCCTCTAAGAAATGCAAACTGGGCTTTTCATATGTACAAAGCCCTTTAAGGAATCGCAAATTGCGATTTCTACCTTGTAGAAATCACAATTTGCGATTCCCAGAATTGGAAATGCAAATAGGAATTTCCTATTTGCATTTCCTATTCTAATGTACCATGTATTTCCAAAATGTGATTTGGACATTTTGGAATTGCAATTATCACTGATTTGAAGACGGTGGTAACCAGATGCAATTACAAAAAAGCACCCAAAGGTGCTTTTATTTAAATTGCAATAGAGCACACATATTCCCCTTAGGCATATGTGTGCTCTGCAGGTGCACCCCTATTTTTGGGGTGCACTAGGGGTGACCTTGTTCCCATTGCTATCTCTGGTTTTGCATTTCCTAAATAGTGATTTCTTAATAGGAGATTGCTATTTAGGAAGCACAAAACGTGCCCATTGACTCAAATGCAACAGGATTTCTTAACACCGATTTCAAAATAGCGATTCCTACTTTGTAGAAATCACTATTAGGAAATTGATATATTTGTACATAGAATTTTTCATTTCTTAAATAGCAATTCTTATGTAGTCGCTATTTAAGAAATGCAAAATTGCATTTTCGTACATCCAGCCCTTATTTTCTATGAGGACTTCCTAAACTGCAGATAGACAGTATGCTGCAGAGTTTGGTTCCTGCTCCAAACTGGACTGGACAATGTGGCCTCTTCAGAGATAGCCAAAGCTAAAAAGTCCCTGCAGTAATCCTTAAAACCTGTTATAGTGTTAGGCAGAGGCATGGGCCAGTCAGATAATAGCTGTGATCGCTCCGGCTTCGACAGCTTCAGGAGGCGCTATAAATGTGTGACTTTTCATTTAAGTTCGGTGACAGGACCACCACACTGAAGTACGTTAGTCTAACCCCTGATGCGTGGTACGTGGCAGGGTTGGGTACAAATGTACTAAACTCACGGTCAGATTAAAAGAAAAGGGCCCTGCGCACCGGGCTGACAGAAGGAATGATGTGGGTGTGGGGTAGAGAAGGAGCTGTGCTGAGGGTGCTCTGAGTTTGGGCAGCTGCTGTTAGCTGTGACCCTGGGGCATTTTAGGAGCACATGTTTGAGTGTGAGCACTGTAGATGAGACCACGGGGTCACAGTGAAGATCTGTGTGCAGGGCGCATGCGCCTGAAACAGCAGTAAGAGCTGGGGAGGGGCACCAGGCACAGGCTGCTCATCACTCCTGGTCTCTGGTCAGCCTTTGTGACCTCTCCCAAATGTGAACTTCTTTGTGACTATTCAGCTGCCCCCATAGGGTTTTAGGTGATTCAGGCTGAGATTTACCTGTGAAAATACATTGTTAAATTATTGCACAGTATTTGATAATAATGCATATTTAGTGCACATATAGGAAAAACGAGATAGTACATTGGCATCTAGGAGTTCCAGTGAAACATCAGTGGTACAGTATATTCAGTGCAGCCTTCGAAAGGGAGGGAGTAAAACGTGTTGCATCACTACCAGAGTGAAGACAGACAGCTCATCAAAAGGCAAGATGAGGCATTCCAAATATCTTGTTGTAAACGCTGGAGGTACCAAAGGCTTGGCGCATAAACTGGAGGTACCAAAGGCTTCCTGCAGAAACTGGAGGTACCAAAGGCTTGGTGCATAACTGGAGGTACCAAAGGCTTCCTGCAGAAACTGGAGGTACCAAAGGCTTGGCGCATAAACTGGAGGTACCAAAGGCTTCCTGCAGAAACTGGAGGTACCAAAGGCTTGGTGCATAACTGGAGGTACCAAAGGCTTCCTGCATAAACTGGAGGTACCAAAGGCTTGGCGCATAAACTGGAGGTACCAAAGGCTTCCTGCAGAAACTGGTGGTACCAAAGGCTTCCTGCAGAAACTGGAGGTACCAAAGGCTTGGCGCATAAACTGGAGGTACCAAAGGCTTCCTGCACAAACTGGAGGTACCAAAGGCTTCCTGCAGAAACTGGAGGTACCAAAGGCTTGGTGCATAACTGGAGGTACCAAAGGTTTGGTGCATAAACTGGAGGTAACAAAGGCTTGCTCCAGAAACTGGAGGTACCAAAGGCTTGCTGCAGAAACTGGAGGTACCAAAGGCTTGGTGCATAACTGGAGGTACCAAAGGTTTGGTGCATAAACTGGAGGTACCAAAGGCTTGCTGCAGAAATTGGAGGTACCAAAGGCTTGGTGCATAACTGGAGGTACCAAAGGTTTGGTGCATAAACTGGAGGTAACAAAGGCTTGCTGCAGAAACTGGAGGTACCAAAGGCTTGCTGCAGAAACTGGAGGTACCAAAGGCTTGGTGCATAACTGGAGGTACCAAAGGTTTGGTGCATAAAGTTGAGGTATCAAAGACCTGGAGCATAAACTAGAGGTACCAATGAGTTGATATATAAATTAAAGGTATCAAGGCTTTGTGCATAAAATGGAGGCACCAAAGGCTTGGTTCATAAAATGGAGGTGCCAAAGGCTTACTGCATAACCTGGAGGTATCAAAGACTTGGCGAATAAACTTAAGGTATAAACAATTTGGTGCTGAAACTGGAGGCACCAAAGACTTGGATAAATTAAATCACAATATTGGAAAAAAAAGCTGGATTCCGAAAAATACATTTATGTGTAGCATTATTTGCTCTTTATACATTCTCTCATCAGCTGGCCATTGTGGCTAGCTGGAAGTCACAGTGTCCACTACATTCCCCATGTCCTTTACGGCAGGTATCCCCATCTGCGTCCCTTCTAGGATGTGGGTTTAAAACAACATTAGCGGGTCAAATGTCTTAAATAGGTCTACACTCCCCCCTGACGTTGACTTAATGTGGACCAAAAGGCTGTTGAAACAATCACTGAAAGGTTTACTAGAAGGGGGAGAGCAGCAGATGCACAGGAGGAATCTAAGGATATTGTTTTAATATCAAATGTTGACAGCTCTGGCGAGAGGCCCGCGGATAATTGGGAGTTAAGAATTACTTCAGGGTATAGGGCCTTCCAGTGCCTGTGCACGACCGGTCCCACGGGGTGCACGCCCACAGGCAACGTAGGTGAGCTTCACAGTGCCAGGGACCTGAGCAGGCACACAGGTTCACCTCCCACGGTGCCAGTGCCAGGAGAGGTGGTGGGTCAGGGTGCACAAGCAGTCCCACGGGGTGCACGCCCACAGGCAGCCTAGGTGAGCTTCACAGTGCCAGGGACCTCCCACAGTGACGGTGCCAGAAGAGGTGGTGGGTCAGGGTGCACAAGCAGACCCACGGGGTGCACGCCCACAAGCAGTGCATGTGATCTTCACAGTGCCAGGAACCTGAACAGGCACGCAAGGTGCACCTCCCACGGTGCCAGTGCCAGGAGAGGTGGTGGATCAGGGTGCACAAGCAGTCCCACAAGCAGTGGAGGTGATCTTCACAGTGCCAGGGACCTCCCACGGTGCCAGTGCCAGGAGAGGTGGTGGATCAAGCAGTCCCACAGGGTGCACGCCCACAGGCAGTGTAGGTGAGCTTCACAGTGCCAGGGACCTCCCACGGTGCCAGTGCCAGGAGAGGTGGTGGATCAGGGTGCACAAGCAGTCCCACAGGGTGCACGCCCACAGGCAGTGTAGGTGAGCTTCACAGTGCCAGGGACCTGAGCAGGAACATAGCGTGCACCTCCCACGGTGACAGTGCCAGAAGAGGTGGTCCAACAAGCACAGAGCACACACTGACCATCTCCACCGTCTGCCAAGAGAAGTGGAGTCACCAAACACGCGCTGCCCATGAATGCCAGGTGCCAGGAGAGGAGAAGGACCAGGCACTGAACATGCTGGGCTCACGACTGCTCATGCCAAGACAGGAGCAGGATCCACCACTCAGCATTCAATACTCACAGTTGTACACACCAAAATATGAGAATTGCCTTTGTTCGAAAATGCACTGCCCAAAACAATGGGCTGCATTCCTTTTTTCATGAAACGCATTAACCAAATTTGCTGTGAAGTGTTGTGCGAGAGGCAAAACACCGCAGAGCATCCTTACTAACAGGGCCGGCAGCTGCTGCCGCACCGGATGCTGGCCTGGATCGGTGGTGAGGGGGATGCTGACCTCGGTGGTGAGCTATGTTTAGCAATAAGTCACAAAATTGCGATTTAAAACCACCTGCTGGAAAGTTCCTTGTGTGTCCAGCTTTCAGGAAGCAATTAAAATATCAAGATAACTCTTGATTAATGTTCTTGCTAGAGAGAGAGAGATGGTGTTTTGTCCAGTGGCAGTTTTGACTCGCCAGAAAGTAGGGTAGAGGGCTAATATGCCTGCTGCAAAGAACAGAATTATATTTTATATGGATAGCTGAGTGGATTAGTAAAGCCAGCCTTTACTAGCGCTTTAAAACAAATGAAATGTATGTGAGAGAGG
Organism: Pleurodeles waltl; assembly: GCF_031143425.1. Classification (NCBI taxonomy): domain Eukaryota; kingdom Metazoa; phylum Chordata; class Amphibia; order Caudata; family Salamandridae; genus Pleurodeles; species Pleurodeles waltl. The sequence goes on from NC_090446.1 coordinate 79,339,656, forward strand.
GTCTGTGGAGAGATAAGGGGCACGTTTGCCAGGTAGTAGAGCGGGAATCCGAAGAGGTGTCATGGAGTGTGGGGGGGGCACCAAGAAAAGATTGCCGCCCTGGGCGCCACCAGTGCGAAAGCCGGCCCTGCCTTCTAACATTGATCTGCGTGGCTGATGTGGTGATCGATTATGTAATGCCTCCTTGACGCAAAGCAAGAAAGCAGTGTGAAGCACTTTGTGCACTCAAAATTGAACAGCTTTCCAGCACAAAATACATTGAGGCAGATTTAAGAGCCCCTGGCACCTTCTTACGCCACAATAGCGTCATTTTTTAAGTGTGGCCAACGAGGCCAAAAGCGCCGTGCCAAATTGACAAAGTGGCTCAAGGCATGCATTGCACCACTTTGTAACCCTTTGAGCTACATAATGCCTGCGCCAAGCATAATGTTTTGCAAAGGGGGCATTACCCCCTTGGGGGGGGTGGGAGGGGGTGAAAAAATGGTGCAAAGAAATCAAAGAGATTTTTTTATGTCATTTTGTTCGGCACTTTTGATGGGCATTAAAAGGAGGCACACCATTGTTTACAATGGCCCTCAAAGGTCTTTGCAGGACTAGCATCAACATTTTTTATGCTAATCCTGGAAAGCTCCGAACTAGCATCAAAAGTTTTGACGCTAGTTCCCTAACTACCACCATGGTGCGCCGTATCTTAGATATGGTGCACACATGGTGGCGTTAGGGGGGCACTAAGGGGCACAAGAAAAGAGACACTGCACTGGGTGCAGCACCACTTTTCTTAAATCTGGCCCACTCTGCACTGGAAAGTAAAAACCAGCCTGTTGTTTGGCATCTTCTTATCACTTTATAACAGCGCAAAGCCATAGTGAATCCAGGGCTATATGTCAGAGTAAAGGAGAAGGCCAGGAACAGGGCATGCGTCAGCCACGACTGCTCATACCAAACATTTGGACAGGCCACATACAGAGCAAGCTCTTCACATGACTCTTTGAAGCAGTGTAGGAGGAGAGCCTGGCACAAAGCATGTGTTAGTTGAAAAGTTTTCCCCTTTTATCCAATGGGTCGTCCATCTGTGCACTGCTGGGTGGTGGAGAGAATTGCCTTGATCTTTTGAAACCAACGTTTATCAAAAAGAAAACTCCTGAGTCTTGAAAGTTCATCTAAAATGCATGATGTATTTTCTTTGGTAAATGAATAGTCAATATTGTACATTGACAATATCAGGTGTCGATAAAGAGTGAAGTGGGATCAGAGACCGCCCAAATACACTGTTTGCAGACCATCATCATATGGTTGCATTATGAAATGTCAATTGAAGAGATTTGCCAAGATAGACTTCATTATTGACATCTTTTTTCATGTTAATATGTTGGTGTTCAGAGTAAATGACTATCTGGGACCTGCAGGGTGGACTATCAGAGAGTCTTCGAATGATCAGCAATTTGTGGACAATCTCTCAACAGGCCTGTCTGGTTAATACTGAGTGGTCACTTAAGCATGCTGGTATAGTCTCAATTTATGCCATCTAGTTGTCAGCAAGGTTCTACAGGTTCTTTCATAAATGTTCTGCCTGTCCTGAAGACGATGAGGGATTAGGTTATTGATAGGTATATGATCTCACATGGACTATATCGAATTGATATTGGGAAGGCCACCGTAAAGACTAGAGTAACTGTTCTCAATCTTGTGGTTAGAGTTTTAATGTAGGGTAGGCGATCTCCCTCTCTGCCTCAATTCAGGAAGGACCTCAAGACCTGGCTCTTCGACTGAACCAGCCACCAAGCGATTCGACTAAGATGCAGGCCCCCCAACCCCCCTTCTCCCCTGTACACCTTGAGACCTGAACAGGTGATTAGCCGTGCTCTAAAGGAACCCTGATTGGTTGATTGTTTCCTATGCCTGTAAAGTGTTTGTTGCTGGCTTTGGTTAGAGACTCATATGCATTTTGGTGGGTTGAGGGTCTTTAGGTACAGAGTGGCAAGTGGGTACCTCTAGTATTGTGGGGGTGGGGGCGTAGATATTATATTCCATCATTCTATAGAAGTATTCATGAGGTTATGTCGGATGGAGCTCCCTGATTTGATTTGAGTGTCTTTGTCGCTCCTCTTGGTCTGATGTACGCTATCTCCAATAACACAGCTATCTCGCCTTCCTCATTGTTTCTTGGGTCCTATCATCACTTTTGCCTCCTCACTTCTTATTTGCTTTCAGAATTTCATTGATCTCCCAGTAGTCTTCATGTTCCCTTCTCCCACCGCTCCATCATAGATGTGATCCTAGCAGCCAATGCCTTCACTCTCTTCCATTTAACCAACATTTTCATTAACAATTGTAAGAACATTTCCCAATTATCTTGCCCCCACTCCTTTAGGAAAATTGGAAATTTCAAGACCTGCGAATGTTACAATTGAAGCTTTGTCTAGCAAGTCCATTGTCAGATGAGACCACTTTGCAATTTTTCTTCCAAATAAACTCTCAAGCAGGAGTGTATTGAAATTTTTAGAATTTTTAGTGAAAAACAAATTAATGCCGTGATGTGTGGGGCGTTTTCTCCTGGAATTTTTTCTATACCCCCTTTTCAGGACTGCCAAGTTTTTCCTGAGGGTTTGAAACTGGAGAAATGTAGGTCTAAAAAAAAATAGACTGAACATTATGACATACAGTGATGTGGTTGCTTTTGCTCCATTCTGCAAGGTAACTGGTCTGTTTGGACTGGACTGTTCTTGTTACAGTAGTACAAAGACTGATTTTCATATGGTTCATCCCTATCTACATTGTCACGGTAGGTGAGAAACAAAGGACTGAAATGCAGCCACAAGTGAACACCATACTTGACATTAATTAAAATATCTATTTCATAACTTTGGGCCTGATTTACAGGATAGCGGCAATGGTCCTGCATCGCTTTGTCAGCTGAAAACCTGTGCCCTGCCATGGCAGTACACCTGCCGTATTTAGATGTTGGCGGTCCCATAAGCCTCAATTGTCCCGTCATCTCCACCAAGAAACTCCACCTGTGTTGGCAGTACCATTGGAAATAGTGGCTGCCAGCTGGACTCCAGCCACCTTTACCACCGTGCCCATATGGATGTGTGTAACTGCCAAGCTAACTGTGGCGGTCTGACCACCACACTTGAGTTGGCGGATAGGGGTGAGGGTGTAAATGAGGTAATAACTTACCTTTTCCCCCGATTCCAGTTCTGTTTTCGACTGGACAGGACTGGAGAAGACCTTCCATCGCTGCTGCCATTGATTCATGGAGAAAACGCAACCTCTCCCATCGCTGGACTCGAAGATAGGAAACTCGCATCACCAGTGTATGTTCGGTGGGCAATGCACCTGCGGTTGGGACCAGTAAAGGCATGTACATGTCACAGTAATTTTTTTAAATTACTGCGACATGCATAAGTCGGGAACATGGTTGTGTCACACATGGAAGGGGACACAATGGCACAACAAACACATCACACAAATACAAACGTCATTGTGGTGTGATTATTCATTACCAAATGAATGCTGGCACCACAATGATGGTACAATCATACTTGTCAGCTGTGTCTATGTGTGAGTATTGCAAGAGGACCTGTACCAGTAAGTTTGTGTTGCCTGTTGTGTATGTAGGTCAGTTTGTGTATGTATGTGTGTGTGTGTGTGTGTGTGTGTGTGTGCTATTGGTGTGGCTGCTTGAGGAGGAGAGAGCTGGAGTGGGTGATGTGGTTGTGTCCATCTGTGTGCCACTTGCATATGGGTCTGATGTTGTTGTGTATGTGTGGTTGTGTGTAGTGCAGCTGTGTATAACAAACAGGTGAGTGTTGTTGTTTTGTGGTGGTCGTTGTCGTGATGTATGTAGTTGTGCTTTGGTGTGAGTGTGTTTATGTGGCTGAGTGTGTAGTTGTGTTGGTTGTTGTGGTTATGTCATTTGTGGGTGCACTGTCTATGGTTTGTGTGTGTGCTTTATCATGGATGTATGGCAATATCTGTGTTCGGCTTCTACGGGGTGTGTTGTGTTGAAATGGCAATAGATAATGGTGTGTTGTGTCGTGTGTTGTGAAGGTGGACATGTGGCTAAGGTACAGTGTGTGTGTGTGTGTGTGTGCGTGTGTGTGTGTGTGAGACTTACCTGTAACCCATAGCCACTGCCATTGTTCAATGTCCATTCGGTCCAGCGACGGGCTCCCTCCGTCAGCAATCCATTGCTATGACCGCCTGCACAGCTGAAACATCTAAATGTGGTCGGCAGGAACCCGCCTGCCTGCTAGGAAGGGCGCTTTTTTATCTTGGCGGTCTTTGCCTCAGCTGCACTACAGCTAAATGCAGTGTGCAGAACACTGTCAACTCAACGGATACTCATGCCACCACTGACGCGGCATGATGGTAACACCATCAAGATCTAACGCAGGCCCTTTGTTTTTGTTAGACACCCTAACTGTCTTGAGTGTGACAGATGTGGGCCCCTACACAATGTTACAAAGGACAAAAGCTGCAAATCACTGACAAGTCTCAAGTATGCCCACACAGGTCAGGGTTGCATATGTGACCTGTCCTAGCATTGTGGGCTGGCAGTTCCTATTAGAGTAGGATGAGATATCCTCCTCTTGAGGCGTTTGAAAGAAAGTACAAAACATACTGCCCCACCTCGGTAAAACCTGTCTTTTTTCCCATAACTAGGGTCATTCACGCCACCAAGCATCAGGTGTTAGTGCGCAGGTGTGTATGTTAATGTCCTATAAAGAATTCACAAAGTAAGCTTTCGTAGTGAGGCTCAGTGACCATCTTAAAGTAGCAGCCAGGGGTAGATTCCCTTCAAGATGATCTGGTCATCTTTGCAGATGCCTGGATCACTATGACCCTGGTCCATCCGGCCATGAATGGTCTTGCCTGATCTAGCTTGCTTTCTACCTCCAGTGCAGAATGCCTGGGAAGAAAGAAGCATGCCAATGGGTTCTCAGCTCTGGCACGCTGAAGGACTCAAGTGTGAAGAGTGTGTGATTTAAGAGTGGGTCCTTGCTTGCCATCAGTGTCTCCCTGGGTATTGGACTCTAAAGAGCAGTTGAGAGAAAGTTCTTTCCATGACAGGGACATCAGTGTCATTTGCCTCTGAGTCTGGGACCATCATGTGTGACCTGCAACTGTGAGGAGCTGGACGTTTGGTTATATTCATGCATGGAGAGCAGTTCATCATCCACCAGGTGCTGGAATAATGGGTGGAGTTGCCACAACACACACAGGACTTCATAACCATTGCAGAAGCTCAGCTGGGAACTGTCCGTATGGGAACTGCTCGGCTGGTCAAAGATGGAGCTAGCAAGGAGAACCCTGGTCAATGACCGACTAGCGACTTCAAAAGCAAGCAAGGGCAAGCTAAATAACATTTTTCCTCAATGAGATGCTCATAAGAATCCAGATGCTATCAGGAAACAGAACACCATAGCAACCTTGTTCATTGTATCATTCCTTAGCAAAGACCATTCATTGCCCAGCATACAGCAAGCTCTGAATTAGTGATGAAGGAAGTACCTGGAATGTTACCTAAAGGACACTTTATTCAAATTGCAAGCCAGCCAAATCTCCCTGGTTGCAAGGTCAAGAGGATCCCTGTAGTCAAGTGCTTTCTGCCTAAGAGTGATCCCTTCTTCTGCGAAGCAGCATTTGGAGTGCAATGAATTGAACGGCTCTTCCTGTGCAAACGGTGGAACACTTTCATCATACCACTACAACCTACTATCCTAGACATATTGCCTTTTAGAGTTTTGATGTCACCATGACCTTAAAACTTGCCAGCTTGGTGGGGCACATGGTCCTCTCACATCACCAGAACATCTTGGCCATGTCTGTTATGAACCAATATGCTATCCCTTGATGTCAACCACCACCCTGGTGTCTTCACCATGAAGTGCAGCTCTGCCCCGGAGTCCTCCTTTGCATTCTAAACTTACCCATGGCCAGTAGGTCATCTCTTGAACACCTTTTTCCCTTGTGCCAACACAACTAACATTACTCTAAACATCATAGCGAGGACTTTCTACAAGCAAAAGACATCAAGCCAGTTTCATTGCACAGAACTCAGAACGCAATTTGTAAAACAATACAGCCCATATTTATCCTTTTTTAGTGCCGTATTTGCACTGCTTTTTAACGCAAAAGCAGCGAAAACTTACAAAATGCAATTGTATTTTGTAAGTTTGCGCCGCTTTTGTGTCAAAAAATGATGCAAATGCAGCGCCAAAAAAGGATAAATATGGGACTAAGTACGAGAAAGGCATTGCAGCAACAGACATCTATTCAGCAACACCACATGGCAGCAAATACCCTTTTCACAACTAGTTTCAGGGACTCAAGATCATTTAAAAAATTGGTAAAATGTACCTTTTGTAGATCCATGTCAAGGTACCACAGGAGTGCAATGAGGTGTATGCATTCAATTTGATAAAATTCATTCTCGTGTCATAAATTGGTGCAATGACGCATATTGTGGTAAAATATATCTCTATCAAATTTCTATTTTGCAGTTACATACTATTTCGCATACATTTTCTTGCAATGCTACATAGTTACGCAAATGGAAATTGCTCAAATTTCCACATCCACAGAGGGAATACTTCTTCATCATAATTGTATGACATATTTAGAGCAAGGGAAGCTCATGTCACTGTGTTACAGGCATATACACTGGACTGGAGATTTATATGAACCATTCTCAGATTCGTCTGTGTCAGGGAGCCTTACTCTCTCGCTTGTCATCACGTATCCCGCAGAGCTTTCTTGTCTCTTCCCATCTCTTCTGTCACACCTTCATCTCTCTTTTACTAATCGTCCCCTATCTCCTTCTAGCCTGTCTCTTTCTGAATTCCTGTGTCACTTCCCTTTCCTCTAGCAACCCATTCTCTGCTTACCCTCAGTTGTTGCTTCACTTTTTGCACTCCTTCACCATCTATTTCTACTTTCATCCCAGCCCTCCTCTGTCTTTTTCTTCTCGGCCTTGCATGTGACTTTCCTCCACATCTATTCATGTTTTCTTCTCCTCGTGCTATTGCCAGTCAATCATTTTTCCTATTCTCCACAACACTTTTAATAACTCATTTTCTGCTCTGCAGCTCTCATCCTTGTCCCAGACTTCTTTGCTACTTTATTTTTGATTTTGATAGTGCACCAATCACCGAGAGAGTATCTAGGCGCTTGGGCAGGTTTGTGGTCCCCAAGGTACTTATACAAAGAGCCAGGACTTCAGCTTTGTGTAGAACTCAAAAAGTGAGGAAGAGGCTCTGATATGTTGAGGGAGGTTGTTTCGTTTCTAGGGTGCAATGTGTGAGAATAAGCAACCCCCAGTTTTGCTTTTGCGGATGCGGGACTTTGGTGAAAGTTTATTCTGTTCCTCTGTTTTGTAGGGATTTCAATGTGTGCGTGAGAAGTTTGAATTAACTGCGCTTGTGAACGGGGAGCCAGTGAAGGCTCCTAAGGTAAGCTGCCACGTGGGTGCGGCGTGGAAAGGCCAGTATGAGTCCTGCGGCATCCTTGGGATGGCGTGGATGGTCTTTGTGTGACATTGGTCTTGGCTTGATTACCCGCCGAGACAGGGCTGCCTAGCCGGGAACTTTCATGGGGTCAGAATCTTATCCACAGCCGCCAAAGTCAAAGATAAGACCATTACAAAGAAAGACGCGTCAGGTTAGGACTGAATCTTTACGCACAGCTGCACAACTATTTGTATTGCTGATAACTCAGAGCGTGTGAGAGTTCAGTCCACGACAGCAATCCTGCCACAGGGACAGCTCACCTGTGGCCGAATGACTTAAAATGCACCGAGTTGCTAGCTGCCAAGGCAAATGAAAAACCTAATTTATTCTGTTCATTCCATGACACTTTCTTGTGTGAGTTGTAACGCTATGTATATTGCACATATGTGTTGTATACAGTAAATAAACCCACTGAAAACATGGCATTTCAATAAACACCTCAAATACATTTGATTTGCAAAAAACACATGTACATCAAGTTCCACAAACATCAGTATGTAATTTAAAATATAAAAATGTTCAGACATACAATGTGTCCGCCCCCTGATTTTGCAGGAAAAAAGAGTATTTTTATGGTCCAGTTTTCATATTAATCCCAAGAAAAGGTTCCTGTGAGATTTCAGTTCCTCTAACTTTGAGGAAAAACTTCTTATAGAGAATTGTCAACATATTGTGTGACCGTTTGCATTTCGACCTCTTAAGCGGGGTAATAACTCTCGTGAGCTCTTCATCAGAATTGGGCCCTTTCTCTACCAATGTTACTCCTAAATCAGCATGAAATTCATATAGTGATTAAATTAGTGCTCAGCGTGTGAAAAAGAAGTTAAGGTGATGATTTAGCTTTTGGCGGGGAGAATTTTCTGTTGCAAATGTGACGGAGTGCCCTCTCTACCAAACTCTGAGCCCGCGGACTGTGGACAACCAGGTTTACGTGATGACCCGAGGGAGTAGGGGTGATCTGAAGTAAGCCATCAAAAACAACCTCCTGATTTAGGAAGTCTTGGGGAAAAAAACGCCATGTTTGAGGGAGCTGTCCGTCAAACTTTACCTACATTGACAGGATCCACCATGACAGAGGTTCCTAATGATGTATAGAGATGCCCGCGGGGCCGTGCAATATCTCTAAATTTGGTGGGGCAGAATAAAGGCAGACTGGAGGACGTGAGATGATCGGGGGGTCGTGCAACATCTCTAAATTTGGCGGGGCAGAGTAAAGGCAGGGATGGGACATAAAGTCCTCCCCCACTCAGTCTGCCTTTACTCTGTCTCCCCAACCCTAAAGCAGGCCCTTATAATGTCATACCGGTTTAAAAAGGAAATGTTCCTCCATTGTTCAATATTGTAAAATTCTGGTGCTCGGCAAAGGGAGGTTTTACCACAGGATGCTTATGTATTGGAAGTGGTTGGAAGTAGTTTATTTGTTATATGCTAACGACCCATGGCCCAGATGTCCTCTCCAACCAACCGACTCTCTCTGTTCATCCCCTCCCAAGCCAAGTCCAGATGCTGGGAGACGTCAAGGGTCCAAGGACACATCATGCATTCTTACAGAATATAACACGAGGGACGGCCCTGGTGTTGTTGTTCTGTGCACGCTTTGATGTGTGCTGCTTTCTCACAACTGAAACGTGAGCCACTAAGAGGTAATCTCACAACTCTGGTCACTTATTTTTGCACACATTTCTTTCAAGTATCTTGCTATTTAAGCAAAGGAGTTTAGCAAGGGAGGCTTATTCAGAAAAAACTTTCGATAGCATATTATTAATTGAGCCTGTCCCCTAGAGATAACAGGCATGTAGAGTATCATTTATCAATGCATAAATAAATAACACAATATTGCTTGTATAAAGGTGTGCTTTCTTCACTCTACTTTTTGCAGTTTATGTTGTTAAATGGCTATAAAAAAGTATTTTATTTTTTCTAAAGCACTGCTTTCAGCAAAAAGAAGTGGAGCAAAATACCACAAACTTCCCAGCAGTGATTTGGTGATCAAAAACCAGTGCGATCCAAAGTGGCATCCCCCAGGCACTTTATGAAATCCTACCCTGTGGCTACCAGAACCAAATGGTTCCCAGGACAGTAAGCAAGGGTCCTGTATCAGCTCCAGGCTTATATGCTATATAAGAAATTAGCTGAAAGCCCGGGGGCCCTGCCAGTGTCAGTTTGGACAACATGACCACAATCATGGAGGCCAACATCAAGGGTGGCTTTCACAAGGGCAACACCCAAGTCCAGACTAATAGGCATCATGGGAACCAGGGGACCTTGGTCAATTTCATGTTCATAGGCAAGGTAGGACCGGCTTATATGGCAATCAGGCAGTGCCCGAAGGGTTGATCTGAAAGGTCAGTGTATGGGCCAGTTTTGTGTCTGTTAGTGGGCCTGTTTATAGCCTGCTAGCCCAGTTCTAATGGCTGATTTCCTTATATTACAACAAACATTGCGTGCGGCAAGCACAAGCTCAATGCACTCTTCCGTGCCTTCTACAATACTTATACAGAGTGTCGTTATAAATCCAAAACTGAACCAAGTAGCTAAGATGGGTCACTTTTTAAGCTATCTGATGGGGGGCCACTTTTATTTTGGTGCCTGGACCTATTTTCTGTCCCAGACCAACCCTGTTCATTGGGTCTCTGTTGTAGTAACCAAGGGCTGGTGATTATTTGCACATTGGATAGGTGCTTAATACAGGATGCTGCATGCTCTGAGGTACAGAGGGAGACCCAGGCTCCTACCCCTAGGCATACAGCTGGAGCTTTCAGGCACCCCTCAGCTTTACCCAGAAAGTCTGTGTGTGAGGGAGGCTCCACAATATGTATCACTGGCAGAGGCGTAGCTTGGTCAGTAAGATTGGGGGGGAGGGGGGAGCTTCAGACTTTCCGGCAAGCAGGCTGGCATTTTGGGCCTGATTACAACTTTGGAGGAGGTGTTAATCCATCCCAAATGTGACAGATATACCACCAGCCGTATTACGAGTTCCATAGGGTATAATGGACTCGTAATACGGCTGGTGGTATATCCGTCACTTTACCGTCACTTTTGGGACAGATTAACACCTCCTCCAAAGTTGTAATCAGGCCCATAATGTTTAAATTCATTATATGACACGCAGGGTGCCTGAGTAGGGACTAACGGGCAGCGGAAAGGGAGTGGAATGCAGTGTGGTGGGAGTACTAAGAGAGAAAACACAATATTCTGTAAAATAACCAATATTTTTGAGGACTTTCATACAGAGTGTGGGTGTGTTTTTTGTCTGAGTGTATATAAAAATACCTACTGAAATCTCACTGATGTCTCATAATACCTGACTGAAAGCACCTGTACCCAGCTATTTATCAGAAAATACTTTATTAGGGGGGTGTAACTCCCCAAGCACCCCTACTGAAATTACGCCCCTGATCACGGGCAGGGTAAGACAGCAGTCAGGGGCCTGATCAATCCCAAACTCACGTGGTCCCTAAAAGGACCTAGAAGTCTAAAGTTGATTCCAAACTGGGACAAAGTTTAGGAAGGCAATCAGATGCCTGGTATCAATCCCAATCCCCCATGGGACCTGACAGCCATAAACCCGTTTACAAGTATGGAGATCCCTACATGAGTGTGGAGATCTCCATAGTCGTAAGTCCCACTCAAGGGTGAAAAGTGGACTTTCTAATGTGTAGGTTACCTAGTTTATACATGTATATTTGTGGGCATCGCCAAACCATAAGCCAATCTCTTCTCACCTCAGAACTGGTCATAGATTTTAACTAGCATAGGCTTATCAGAAAAGGAGCAGACATTCCCCAGATTTGGTGGGGGTGTATGGAAAGGGCTTCCTCCACAGGGAAAATATTTTTCCCTATGGATTTTTTTTTTTAAAGGGCATTTGCAAGGTGTCTATTTCCTCCTGTTTGCAAATATCCACTATGGAGAATTTCACTAACCTGAAATAGGAGCCTACAGGAAATGCCACCTGACCGTCCCCAGGATATGCCTGGAAATCTGTGCCTTGTGCAGCTTTCCCAGCGTACTTCTGGGAATGTTGATGGGCAGCAAATGTAGGAAATATAGGGGCTTATTTGCAAACCCCTTACGCTCCGGGGGCATCACTTTTTATATGGGAAAAAGTGATGCTCCAGCGGCGCGAGGCGATGGTTAAATAAGCCCCATAGATTCAAGTGGAGGCGATTAAGCGTGTACTTTTCCTACTTTTTCGTAAATCTGGCCCTCGGTGTGAAAACTTAATAAGGGTGATAATTTGAAAATCTAGGTGAGGGCATGCTTCTAGAAGAAGGCCATGGAATCATTTATACAATATACAGGACTGGAGTTTACTTTTAAGTCCAGGTGAGCAGCGACAAACTAGATTCAAGGTTTCATCTCTTGTCTGAAGTGCCTTTGGCTGACTGATCTCTTATGAGTGCAGTGAAAACTACAATAAAAGCCTGATGGTCTGACTTCGAACTGAAGCTGGAGAGCACCATGAAGTGTTATGTTGGGGATTGTAGGTTGTTGGTAGGTCTGGTCTTTCAGAAGGTTTTAGTTGATTCACCAGACTATTGTTTTTTCTAAAAACCTCATACTAAAAAACATTGAGGGGTTTTTGGTCAGCAGGCTTCCTCCATTGGTCTGCTGAAGTGTCATTCATATATTGCTTCGACCCCACCACATCCTACAACGTCAGCACTCTGTGCCCTGTGGCTCACTTTACTTGGAGGGGCTGTATAAAGTCTGTGTACGTTTTTCACACCCACCTACAAATATTTCCTTTCTCATCAGTGACTAAACTGTTTCTAAGTGTACTTTTTAATTTTTAATACTACCGATTTGCTTTGATTGAACACAGGGTGTGAAGTTAAATTGTGATTTATGTCCCATCTTCCTTTTCAGACCTGCCACACTAGTGCATGTTTTTTACATTCTTTTTTATTGCAATCATATGGGATCATATTTAGGTTCCATAATAATTTTTTTTTTTTTACTTTTCATGGCTTATACGTGTAGCAAAAAAAAACAACCATCACACCAGCTTGCTAAGGCCAACTCCATTTTTTTTACCAATGCATGTTTCATTTCGGAAGAATCTTTATCCACCTGTTGCAGATACCTGTCCAGATGTCTTCATTTGCCTTCAAACTGCCAGTGTGCACTGACTGGGAAGCAGCAGGCATCTTCATTTTGGAGTCTTGTTTTCTTTGTAGTCATTATTTCTTACAGTTTTGATTTGTTTAGCATTGCTACCTTCTGTGTTTACTTTCCTCTGAGTTAAAGGTACACCCTGGCCCACATATCTGTGTGTCATCTCCATTTTTCATTATACATCACATTGTGTGTTTGATTTTTGACGAGCAGGTGTGTTCTAAGTACTTTTTGTTCCATTTATGTTTTTTAGTTCTCCTTGTCAATATGTGGTTTTCAGGGGCGGCCCGCTCCACGAGAGCTGAGGAGCATCGCCCGCTAAAAAAATGCCCCAAAAATGCCCCAGAGCTGAAAAATAAAATTGTGATAAACTTTCTTCATTATCATTTTATTTTTCAGCACCCCGCCCTTAACGTAGTTTCAGGATGGAGCAGGACCACTTCTGCTCTGCTGTTGAGTGACAGCAGAAGGGAGCTGTGCACTTTAGTTTAAAGTGCGCATGTCCCTTTGACCGGCCATCTTGCGAAGGCCAGCCTGACATGTGCACTTTAAACTTCTCTAACCCAGCTGTCTTAGGACAGTCGGTTTAGATAAAAGCACAGGCCTCCAGCGCTCTGATGAGCGCTGAGAGGTGCCACTCCCACCAATCCTGACCATCATGAAACCAGCATCAGGATTTGGTAGCGTTGTTTCCTGGTCCTCGCGCCGCAGCCACAACAAGAGGAGGACGCCATGAGGAGAAGGAGACCCAACACAGTCAACTAAGTGCCTTTTAAAAAAAAATTTAAAGTCTTATTATTGTATCCCCCACCCTAAATAGAAACCAGCCACCATTGGTGGTTATGCAATTGAGGAGGCTGTGCTGTTTTTGCCCTTTTTCTCTAAAATCCATTGCTCATTCTCCTGGGTGCCGGTGGTGGTAGAAATGCGCTGGTAATCACTGGACTTGGTTTTGTAATACTCTCAATTTTAGGAGGATTCATTCTCTCTTTGGTCTGCCCATTACGTTAAACGTTATACCTTTGAATGCGTGGGTGGTACAATGTGCTTTTGAATGCATGGGTAGTACATTACATTTATGAATGCATGGGTGGTACATTATGGTGAAACATTATGCTTTTGAACACATGGGTGGTACATTATGCTTTTGAACGCAGGTGTGGTATCCAATATGCTTTTGAATGCATGGATGGTACATTGTGGTTTTACATACAAGATAGTATATTATGCTTTTGAATGCCTGGATTGTACATTCTGCTTTTGAATGCATGGGTGGTACATTATGCTTTTGAATGCATGTGCACTATACTATGCTTTTGAAAGCCTGGGTGGTACACTATGCCTTTGAATGCATGGGTGGTACATTATGGTTTTAGTTGCATGGGTAGTACATTATGCTTTTGAGTGCATGGGTGGCTTGCTTTTGAATGCACGGATAGTACATTATGTTTTTGAATGCATGAGTGGTATGCTTTTGAATGAATGGATAGTACATTATGCTTTTGAATGCCTGGGTAATATATTATGTTTTTGAATGCATGGGTGGTACATTATGATTTTGAAATGCATGGGTAATACATTCTGCTTTTGAATGAATCATCACTACATTATGCTATTGAATGCATGGGTGGTACATTATGCTTTTGAATGCATATTAGGTACATTATATTTTTGAATGCTTGTGTGGAACATTATGCTTTTGAATGCATGTATGGCACATTATACTTTTGAATGCATAGGTGGTACGGTATGGGTAGTACATTATGCTTTTGAATGCATGGATGATACATAATGCTTTTGAACACATGTGTGGTACATTATGCTTTTGAACACATGGGTGGTGCACTTATGCTTTTGAATGCATGGGTGCTACATTATGTTTTTGAATGCATGGGTGGTAGATTATGCTTTTGAATGCAGACTTGGTACATAAAGCTTTTGAATTTATGTGCACTACATATGCTTTTGAATGCACAAGTGGTTCATTATGGTTTTGAATGCACATGTGGTACATTATGCTTCTGAATGCATGGGTGCTACATTATGCGTGGTACATTATACATTTGAATGGATGTGTGCTACATTATACTTTTGAATGCATGTGTGGCACATTATGGTTTTAAATGCCTGGGTGGTACATTACGGGTGGTACATTATGGTTTTGAATGTGTGTGTGGTACATTAAACTTTTGAAAGCATGTGCTTTTGAACATATGCATGGTACATTATGCTTTTGACCGCATAGGTGGTACACTATTATTTTAAATACATGAGTGGTACATCTTGTTTTTGAATGCATATGTGGTAGATTATGCTTTTGAATGCATGGGTGGTATATTATGTTTTTAAATTCATGGGTGGTACATTATTCTTTTGAATGCATGTGCTCTACGTTATGCTTTTGAATACATGGGTAGGACATTATGCTTTGGAATGCATGTTTGGTACATTGTGCTTTTGAATGCACGTGTGCTATTTTATGCTTTTGAATGCATGGGTGGTATATTATACTTTTGAATGCATGGGTGGTACATTAATCTTTTGAATACATTTGTGGTACATTATGCTTTTGAACTCCTGGGTGGTATATTTTGCTTAAGAATGCATTTTTGGTACATTATGCTTTTGAATGCACATGTGCCAATTATGCATTTGAATGCATGGCTGATGCATTATGGGCGGTACATTATACTTTTGAATGCGTGAGTGGTATATTAATCTTTTGAATGCATGTGTGGTACAGTATGGGTGGTACATTATGCTTTTGAATGCATGAGTGGTATATTAATCTTTTGAATGCATGTGTGGTACATTATGCTTTTGAATGCATGAGTGGTACATTAATCTTTTGAATGTATGTGTGGTACATTATGGGTGGTACATTATGCTTTTGAATGCATGAGTGGTATATTAATCTTTTGAATGCATGTGTGGTACATTATGCTTTTGAATGCATGAGTGGTACATTAATCTTTTGAATGCATGTTTGGTACATTATGCTTCTGTACGTGTGGGTGGTACATTATGCTTTGAATGCATGTTTGGTACATTATACTTTTGAATGCATATGTGGTACATTATGCATATGAATGCATGGCTGGTACATTATGAGTAGTACATTATACTTTTGAATGCATGGGTCATACATAATTCTTTTGAATGCATGTGTGGTACATTATGCTTTTGAGCGCAGAGGTGGTACATTATCCTTTTGAATACATGTTTGGTGCATTATGTTTTTGAATGCATGTGTGGGCGGGACTTTATACTTTAAACACATGGGTGGTACATTGTGCTTTAGAATACCTTATAGAAGCAGGAAACATTTCCCTAAAAGTAACATGATTTCCCGTCACAGATTATCTATGGATGTTTTTTTGTCCCACATCCATTGAACTTGTTTGGGGTATTTCTCATCCTAAGGCCTGCAGCAGACCCTGTATTTATTACTCTGGAAATTGAATGTGTTCAATGCATACCAATGAGGAACTAAAACCTGTCATTTTTTTAAGTCCATTATCCACCTCCTTATAACTTTCTGAACCCTTGGGAAGTCACAGATGTTCATGATTCGGGTTAAAGGGGGCCATTCGGTGAATGATGTCACAATATGTCTCAAAAACAAAGCTGAAACAAAGGAACCTTCTAGAATGCTTATTGGTGGTGATTGTTGGTGATGTAGGACTGTGTAAATAAAGCTATTCTTTTCAATGAATGGTCCCTTTGGCCTCTGACACTTGCCCCACTTCTTTGTAGAAATGGTGCCACCACTTCTGCACTACAGATCTCACGCACAGCCCCAGGTGCCATGGAGAGGTTGGACTGGGATGGGCAAGGTTCTCCTGCTGCATTGTGTGTCATCCCTTGTGGATGTAATCCTGAAGGTATAGGAAAACCTACCAGCTCCAAGAGTCTTCCAATCCTCAAGGCCACTAAAAAGCATGAGAAACATGGAAGCTTGGTCTATTAGAAACTTCTTTGTCATTTCAGCATGTTGATAGTGGATGCCGGGAAGCTGTTATAGAATACTATAGCACACTTTTTAGGTCTTGCCTATAGACAGCTGTAGCTGTGTAGTTAGTGACCTCATGTTACCAATAAACATAGCTATACATACAGTACAGAAGAGTGTGACAGTATCAACTGGTTCTTGGTATTTTTACACGTCGCCTTTGGCTGGGTGGCCTGTCCTTAAAGTCATATAGAAAAGGTGAAATCTTCATCTATATCATAGTCCTTATCGACTTTCCTGATATGGGCTTCAGGTGGGAGCAGTGCTCAATTTTTAAATGAGAGCGTTCCGGTGGCTGAAGCTGTGTTCAGAAGTCTGTGGCCAGTCCAGTCAAACGTGGGTGTGCCAGGTACCAAGGCTGGTAGTCTTCAATCCACCTCTTGCCTCCTTAACCCACTACCACATACTCTCTGTGCCTTTATCTCACTCTTGCAGGTTCCTGCTTTCTCTCTTTGTGACGGTTATCCTGTCTTTCTGTTTCTCCCTCTCTCCGATCTGTATGTTTTTCCCTCTCTGGCTCTTGGTGCAAAAAAATAAGTGTCGGTCTGCAGAAATAAGTTCCGATGGCCCCCACCCACAACCACCGGATCAAATTAAGCACTGGGTGGGAGCTTCATAAGTCTTTGGAGATCAGAAGCGTACCAGAGAATGGTACACCTTTTACCCAGGGGAGCTTCTCCTGAATGTGTTTGCATTTGCAGGTGGCCTTCTTGGGCTTGGGTGCAGTGGGCATAGCATCTTCGGTCTGGAGAGCTGGAGGATCCACCAGGACATCAGAAAGGGAGGAGCTCTAGCCACACAACAGTGTTTCAAAAGCAACGTCTGTGGTAGACTCATTGATGGCCCATTGCAGGTGGTATTGGGAGAGAGTGGCTTAAGGGGGGTGATAAGCCTGTGATACTTTTCTCAGGCGCAGACAAACTGAAAGAATAAGGTAAGGGTTGTTTGTACAAGAAGTGCAAACAGGGAATGAAATTGGGGCTGACAGCAAGTCAGATTGGAGCAAACATGTGCCATGGAAGAAGTATGAAAGAACTACAATCTTGAAGAGGACTATGGGAGAAGGTAGGGTCTTCTGACACCGTACTGTTCCAGGGCTTTTCTCAGGAGATGTCGAAGGCATGTGGGTGGCCATCTTCTCATGTTTTTGCTTAGTTCTTTTGAAAATCCATTTTTATTGATGCACAGTGACAACAGGGAGCAAAAAGAAATTTGGCAAAGCCAATAGAGCCTAGCAGTCAAAGGTGACACCTATTGCCTTTGCCAATGCTACTTTTTGTTTTATGTCTCCCTTTGAAACCTGAAGTAATTTCCTGTCACTAATATCTTCAGTTCTAAACAGTGGCACAGGCAGGAGGCAATTATAGCCATTATCAGGACTGAAGCGCTCAGATTGTTGTACAAAATTGTGCACTGGGGAGGCGATGTCCTCCTGTAGAGGTTACCTGTTGGCATTCTCTTTTGATCCTGCAGCAACTGCTGTCAGAGACACTGTGGAACTCAGCCCCTGCCTACCACACCAAAATGCATATTCACTGTGCGCCTGATTCACAAAGATAAACGGACATTTTTGGGTCAGTTTACTGTTTTTTGGGGATTCCCAAACTACCACTTAATAGTAAGTTTATGACTGTGGAGACCCGTCAGTCATGGCCGAGAACTTTGCGCATGAAAAGATAGGCCTGTCGTAGAAGTGTAAGGTTATCTTTGTGAACTGAGCCCTTTGACCACAAATTACAACTATTTTGAAGGTCAATAGTTCTTAGAAGGTCATCAGGCATCCAATAACGACCTTTCCTCTCACATTAATACACCACTCATGGTCACGTGTGTCCCTTTCAGGCTTCCATGCTAGTACCAGAGAAGACTCTGAGAGACATTTGTCCCTGAACAGTTTGAAAACAGGATGATACTAGTGGGCACTGATACAGTTCACATAGTTATTACAACTAAAGTTTGTCTGAAAGTGTTCTCTGTCCAAACTGAATTTTGTATCTAATGGTCCCAGTGGACTATCAATGAAAACAACAGATATTGAATTAAAATGTGAGAAAGCAAACGCCATACCTGACGCATGATGTCTGCATGACCTTGTTGCTCAACAATACAAAGCCGGCGGGCCCTAGCTTCTGCTTGTATATGGAATATTTGTCATGAATAGTGCTGACCCATTAACTCTTCTTGGTTACCCCCACCCAACCACTTGCTGCTCCTTTCCTACTCCACCTCACCCAGCATCAGTACTTAGTGAACTGCACAACCACCTCTGCAGCCAAACCACGCCCATTCTAAGTATATCCTGGTAAGTAAGCACTCTGTGGGGTGAAGCCTCCAGATTATGTGGGTGCGTAGGTCTCGGCGGCGTGTGACAGTCTGGGTCGTGCAATGTCTCAAGGCACTCCTTGAATCCTGCCTAGTTTACCTCCCTGCAGAGAGTGGAAACTGTCTGACTCACTGTGGCAGGTTGACCAAGGCTGATGATGGGGAAGGGTCGGGCGCCAAAACTGCCTCGCTCCCCTAACCTGTATCCCAATAACACCAAGAACGGAGATTGTGAAGGCAGTAGGGCTGTCTTAATAAAGGTTACGTCTCTCTTCCTTCCTCTTTTTGCAACGACTGTTTTGGGCAGACCGCTGATCCTCCTAATCATAATGGAAGGAGCGAGGAAGCAGCTCAACGCTTAACAGGCGGGGCGGACAACGACTTCAAAGGACACAAGCGTGGTTCCATTTTACCACATTGAAGTTGTCATATTCCTCTTGATTGACCAGCACTCAGTAATAGAACTGCAAGAAAATCTTAAACACCAGGGCCCAGCTGTGCTGTCCCTTTTTTGGAGCAGCCCGACACGAAATCATTTTGGGCCTTTTACTAAGCCATGCAAAGCCACTTTCTGTGGCTTCGCGTGGTTTAGAAAATCCAAAGTAATGCAAGGCAACACAAAGTACTACTTTGCCTCAGAGATGTGCTCTCTGGATGGATCCTGGACGTTCCCATGCATCCACCCATGGACTTTGATGCAACGCCAGATTTACTAAGGAGAGCAAACCTTGAAGCAGGAGTAACGAGGAAAGATATTTTTAGATCTCCTTATCACTTCCTCTTTCTATGCATGCTGAATCCTGCGGCACACAAACAGGAGATTGCTACTCCTTCCTGCACAAAAACAATCCTGCATGTAACACAGACGCATGTGCATCGTGGTGCAAGGGTTCTTGCTTTGGCACTAGGCAGCACACAGTGCACCAGCACTAGAAGACAGCAGAAATGTGCCACATCTTAGTAGATAGGATACACTTCTTCTGTCTCCCTTTCACATAACAGCGCAGTGCATCACATCAACTTTGCTTGCTGCCATGCATTGTTTGAAATCTATGTAAATCTGCCTCCAGGTCTTGACTACACTGTCTCCTGTGAACTGATTCTTGATTAGCCAGGCCTGTTCCTGGAGACCTCAAGCTCTTTGGTGTCTCTCTCTGGTGTAACAAAGACTAAACAGTGTGTCCCTAGTGATGCTGCCACTCCCTGTAATAGATAGGAATGGGCCATTCTAGCTTTTGTTGCTTGCAGCCCTACGTTCCTTCAATATCCCAGGCATGCCCACCAGTCCCAGGGGACCTGGACACCTATGGTTCCCCAACCAGCTGTGACCATGGTTCGAGCAGTTGTTCTTGGAGGTCAGAAGACCTTTATTCCCACTACCTGTAATAGTTAGGACTCGGGTAGGCTATGCTACTGTTTGTTTCACGACTGAGAGCAACTTGCCCTATACCATGTGATCTAGTCTAATCTCCAGATCACCCTATAAACACATGGGAGCCTACAATCCACGTATAAAAGCCCATCTTTTAATATTACTTCAGGTGACTCGTGACATACCCAGTGATTTGTGACATATCTAGTCACCTTTAATAAAGAAGTGAAGTAGGCACACAACTGTAATAGTTTTTCACACTTGACTTCTGATGTCACAATGCAGGCAGCCAGCAGCCAAGGTGAAAGGCAGGTCACAGAGCACAATTACAGTCACAGCTTAAACAAGGAAAATACAAACAGGCTTTTCCCTCTCCTGATATCGTTTTCTACAAACAAAAAGTCTTCTGCAGTAAGGAGATATGTAGGGCACCATGTTTATCTTTTTTTCCACGCTCTAAGGAATGGCAGGCAAGATACAATCTCTGCATGTTTCTACACAACCTGAACCACGGCATTTTAATCTGGTCAAATTAAACTGATTTTAGTATCGTTTTGCAAAATGTATTAATTGATTTTTGATGTGTTTAATTTCACAGTACAGATTCTGTTTATTCTTGTTCGCTATGAGAACATGAAATAGTAAGACTCAAAGTAACTAAGCAATTTGTGGAAGGCGTGGTGGCATGACCATGTATTGTAAGGAATAAAATATTCTCTGCAGTACATTAAGAGAATATTGCAAGTCATCTAGGAATTACATGACCTTATACAGGAACTTGTATTTCAGTGTAGGTCCTCTATGTTGTGGTGGAAGTTCTCGGTGACTTGCAATATCTTTGTAATGTACAACAGGAGGTATTTTATCGCATACAGATCTCAATGGTGGAATTTGGTGATACTAGGTAATATAGACAAGAACAATTTCAAAATTTGAAAATGTTTGTGTTACTGAATATCATTCCGATACTAGAGAATGCCAGATATCGCCAAATGTTCGAAAGTAAAGTTGACAGTAAAGCAAATACAAAAAGGAGTCATTGGTGACAAAGGACCAGAAAATATAGCAGCATTATTTAGCTGGTGGTGGTCAGTGATGATGGTGAAGAAAAAGATGCCAATGTTACTGGGTTGTCAGACGAAAAGCAGTAATTCCTTAAATTGGAGAGTTATTTGAGAAAGGCCAGTGATAACCACATTGGTGCTTCGTCGAATGCAGAGATGCCTACTTTGGTGCTGTGGTGAAGAACAGTAATGCTTACATTGGTGTGTTGGCAAAGGCCCCTCATGCCTAAACCCACCTTTACAATATTAGCGAAGTCTAGAGTTGCTAACATTGTTAATTTGGTCATAACCAAACCCGCCAGCATTACTCTGTTGGTGTAGCCGAAAGGTGCCAACATTGTGGTCCATAAAAGACAGTAAATGGCAAAACTATTTTGTTCTTTAAGGGAAACAGATTAACAGTTTTTGAATTGGTAGAGAAGCCAAGATTCCTGGCTGGTGAAAGTCAATGATATGAAGACGTCTGAGTAATTGAAGATTAACAATAGATTTCTGAATTACTATAAGATCCATAAATCTATTATTGGATTTTTAGGTTTACAGGGGTCAGTGATTTCAATATTTATGGGTTGTATTTGGAGCAAAAACCTAAAGGTCCAAGACATGCATATGTAAATGTAACAATGGCCTACTGCCAGACAAGGCCATCTGTTTTCTATATCTTAGTCGTCAGAAATTCAAAAAGGCTATTGCTACAAAATAAGTACCTTTTAGAGGATTTCCTTAAAAGGCCAGGTAGAAAAGATTAGTTTTGCTCTTAAAAGTTCAAGTCTTACATTCAGGGCAGGAAGGAAGCATTCATGTGGTCACAAACTATGTGGTAATGATGACGTACTTACGCAAGAGTACGTATTTCCAACTATAAGCTGATTCAAGTTTATACAACTTATGCAGCAATGTTTTTATAACTCTTGTAGTACTGAAAGTTTATGCAAAGGTGCCCGATTGACAATTGCAATGATTCCTGGATCTCCTAATCAAAATATGACGTGAATCTAATAGAGAAACAGCCATTACAATGTGGTCATTACCACGCATGACCGTTATCACGAAGCCTTTATCACGCATATGCCTTTACCACGCATGCCTTTAAAATGCATGTCTTTACCACAAACATACCTTTACCCCACATATGCCTTTACCACGCATGCCTTTACCACAAACATACCTTTACCCCACATATGCCTTTACCACGCATGCCTTTACCACGAATATACTTTTACCACACGTGCCTTTATGACGAATTTCGTTCTAAAGGCATAAATGGTAAAGGCATATGCGTTGTAGAGGCTTTACAGGTACGTACAGGTAAGTATTAAGTGATATATATATATATATATATATATATATATATATATATATATATATATATATATATATATATATATTTATAGAGAGAGAGAGAGAAAGAGAGAGAGAGAAATAGGGCTTTTAGGGTTTAGGGTGGGTTCTGGTTTTTAGGTGGTAAGGGCATTTTTAGGTTTTCTGGTTGGTATGAGATTTAGGGTGGTAAGGGCATTTTTAAGTTTTAGGGTGGATATGGAGTTTCTGGGTGGTAAGGGCATTTTTAAGTTTTAGGGTGGGTATGGGTATTTGGGTGGTAAGGGCATTTTTAGGTTTTAGGGTGGGGATGGATTTTGGGTTATAAGGGGTGTTTAGAGTGGGTGTGGGTTTTTGGGTGGTAATGGATGTTCAGGTTTTAGGGTGGGTGTGCTTTTTTGTGTGGTAAGGCCATGTTAGGTTTTAGGGTGGGTATAGATTTGGGGTTATAAGGGGTGTATAGAGTGGGTGTGGGTTTTTGGGTGGTAAGGGTATTTTTAGGTTTTAGGGTGGGTATGGGTTTTTAGGTGGTAAGGGCATTTTTAGGTTTTAGGGTGGGTATGGATTTTAGGGTGATAAGGGCATTTTTAGAGTGGGTAGGGTTTTTGGGTGGCTAGGAGATGGAAAAGAGACGACAAGAGAAGAAGTATTTTGCAGGATTAGGAACAGACTGGGGCAGAGCTATCAAAATTGTGCAAGTCTGCATCAGAAGTCTCGCTAAGGGCTGACTAAGAGTTGCACTGTACTAGTAGGGTGAAAAATCGGCATGCGGAAAGAATGTAACCATGCGTTAACACCACACCTGTACCGTGGAACTACAATTTAAACCCTATGTAATAGAGAATTACCATGTGGGACTAATTCTGTGGGGTTTAACACATACATTTACCACCTGCTTTAAGCCTCTGTGTGTAGTGGGAGTCTAGGGAGGTTGTTTTGGTAGTAGGGGAGAGCAGGAGCATTGTATGCACCTCCCTTACTAGAAAAAATGGGGAAAGAGTCTTGGCTGCTGCTGAGCCAAAGTCTCATGCAAATTTACCAGGCGGAATTGCTTTCTGGTAAAACGGGGTCCAGTGTTCCAACAACCAGGAAACTCTTGAAACTTGAGGGCCCCCCCTGCGAAGCACATAGACGGGCACTCCTTCGAACTCACCCCCCGCCCCTCTCCCCCAGCGCTTAGTGGCTCGTGCCCTGCATGAGCTGCGGGGGCCTTTGTTACTCGTTACTCCACTGTTTGGGGTGTGATCCTAATGTATCAGTATTTTGGCGCACTAGGGCTTAGCTCCCCATTTCCAAAGAGGTGATCCATCTCCTGGCATCAGTGGTGATGACATTTCACCTGGCACAGTACTGTGAAAGGAAGTGCCCTGCAGTTTTATCACAGGTGCAGGTTTCTCCTGAGCAGTATTCTGATGCCATGTCCAAAGGCAGTATTGCACAGGCACACTATGGGGGTCATTCTGACCCTGGCGGTCACCGACCACCAGGGCCAACGACTGCGGAAGCACCGCCAACAGGCTGGCGGTGCTTCCTGGGCCATTCTGACCGCGGCGGTAAAGCCGCGGTCAGAAAAGGGGAACCGGCGGTTTCCCAACGGTTTTCCCCTGGCCCAGGGAATCCTCCATGGCGGCGCTGCTTGCAGCGCCACCATGGGGATTCCGACCCCCTTCCCGCCATCCCGTTCCTGGTGGTTTTTACCGCCAGGAACAGGATGGCGGGAACGGGTGTCGTGGGGCCCCTGGGGGCCCCTGCACTGCCCATGCCACTGGCATGGGCAGTGCAGGGGCCCCCTAACAGGGCCTCATAATGATTTTCAGTGTCTGCTTTGCAGACACTGAAAATCGCGACGGGTGCTACTGCACCCGTCGCACCCCAGCAACTCCGCCGGCTCCATTCGGAGCTGGGTCTTTCCCGCTGGGTCTTTCCCGCTGGGCCGGCGGGCGGCCTTTTGGCGGTCGCCCGCCGGCCCAGCGGGAAAGCCAGAATGGCCGCCGCGGTCTTTTGACCGCGGTGCGGTCATTCGGCGGTTCCCGCCAGGCGGGCGGCGGTGGTTGGAATGACCGCCTATATGTTGGTGCATCGTCCTCATAACCTATATGTGCTCTCAGCATTCACCTTGGCACAGGATTTATTTTGGAGGAAGATGTAAGGGGAGGGTGATTCTGAATTTTGCCATTTCTCTTGCCACTGTGTTTCTGATGGTGCCAAGGCACAATAATCCAGGACGAGGCCTCTTACCTAACATTTTTAAACACATTTTTTTAACATGAGAGAAAATGGCATTTCATCACTTCTAAAATTTGCACACAGTGGAAGTGGCCTCTAAAGGTCGTGCCCACGTTGCATCTTGCAGCACGTAGAAGGCAGCGGCGCAACCCAAATGACTTAGCTCTTGCCAAAGAGCCATTATGACTACACAGAAGTTTAAGCAATAATTCCCAGAAAGTTTGCAAATTTCCTTGCTGCAGATGCCTATTGACGACTCTAAGCACTAGCACCAGATGTGCCACACGTCTTGACCACATCCTTCTAGTCAACAAAATACCATATAGTACGTCATTCCCTATGATGTGGGCATAGAAACCTTCCAGGGAGGCGCATTCCACCCTGAGGGCATCCACCGGTGAATGCCTGAGTGACCTGTAACACTGTGCAACTCAGACATAAAGCAATCAATTCAACATCTACCTCCTTAGGACAGGTGTCTCTCAGAAGATGTGCTGTTCATCAGTTTCTGGACCTCAATTGCAGGGCCAGATTTAGGGCGGAGTGACCTGTGCAGACGCACCTGGCGCTGAGGTCGGGGGTTTCTGTGCTTGGAGATCACATCCTGGCCCAGAGTTTTCAGGCAACAATAGATATGTCAAGATCACTCTGGTGATTAATATTCCTGCTGAAGAGAGATGGAGTTTTGTGTAGTACCAGTTAGCGCAGAAGGTTGTTATGTCTGCTGCAAAGGATGTGTACCGTGCAGCTCCCAGAACTGTATTTTATGTGGATAGCTCAGTGTGTTACTGTTGTAGTCACACAGATCATTTTGTTACCTGAAGTTCATAAAATACAATCCAAATTTAGCACAGTGACCTATGGCCTGTCATCAAAGAGCTGTATGCAAACTGAATGATATAGGTTAGAATGTTATATTTTTCCCCCAGTCTTGCATTATCCTAGTATTGCTAAGAAGGGTTATACTCAGTAGAAATACATTCCTAATAGTGAAGCCAGCCCCAACCACTGATGTACATGTGAAATCCTGAGTTTGGGCTTCTCAAGACCAAACATTCTTAAAAAATACTGCTTACTACTATGGATGACACTTGAGTCCTCATTGTCTTATGTAACATTTCCTATAGACAGATTTACACTCATATCATTAATTGTCTCTGTATAATGCGTTTGTATGTAAAGGGTTCTGGCACCCTACACCTTATGAGAGGCGCTATAAAACAAATGCACTGCATGTGAGAGAGGGTCCATAGAGAGATGACAGCCACTGCTGGAGACTGGTAGTGAGGGAGTCCTAAAAACTGCCCCACCCTGTCCTAAAAACTACCAGTACCCCCCCCGAGACCCTACAACCTACCCTGTTCTAAAAACTACACCACCCTGTCCTAAAAACTATCCTGACCCCCCGCCTATGCCCTGAACCCTAAAACCAACCCCACCCTGCCCAAAACTACGCTGACTGCCGGCCTGCCCTGAACCCTAAAACCTACCCCACCCTGTTCTAAAAACTATCCCGACACCCTGCCCTCGTCCTCAACTCTAAAACATACCCCGCTCAGCCGCCGCAATCCTCTCCGGGCTGTTCCTGCTGATGTATGCCTGAAGTACGCATGCGCACTTTGCCGTAACCACTCATGTGCGTGGTTAAGGCACATGCGTGGTTCTGGCAAGCGTGGTAAGGCATACGTGGCTATGCTACACGTTACTCCGGCCGCGTGGAAAAGGCTGTTTCCCGAAAATCCTACATAACATTAAATAGGGTTTTAAATTATAATTCTTAAGCACCAAACTCGACATTGTGACTTGCTCCCAATTGTTCCGACTTATTAAATGTAATAAATTAACCCAATGATATGCTGTGTGAGAGATATGCCTTGCAGTAGTGAAAAACACATTTGGGAGTTTTTCACTATTTGGACATGTAAAAGTTAAAAGTACATGTCCAACCTTTTAAATATACTGCACCCTGCCCTATAGGCTGTTTAGGCCCTACCCTAGGGGTAACTTATATGTATTAAAAAGGAAGGTTTATACTCAGCAAAGGTTTATTTTGCCTGGTTGATAAGGCAGTTTAAAACTGCACATACAGGCTGCAATGACAGGCCCGGAACAAGTTTAGAGGGCTACTTGGGTGGGTGGCATAATCAGTGCTGAAGGCCCACTAGTAGAATTTAATTTACAGGTCCTGGGTACATGTAGAAACACTTTACTAGGGACTTACAAGTCAATTAAATGTGGCAAGTGGGTGTAAGCCAGTGTTCCCAAGCTTAAAGGAGAGAGCAGTGGTAAAGTGCACAGAGTCCTGTAAGCCAACAAGATCTGGTTTAGAAAACAGGAAGGTGAAGGTAAAAAGTTGGAGATGACTCTCCAGAAAGCGTCAAATCCAACAGGGAGACTACATGCATTTGTGCTTGCTGCATGCAATGTTTGTTTTAATACCAGGTAAATAAAAAACAGCCCAGCTGACCATAAAACAGGCCCAGAAAAAGCCAAAAAAGCCTCCTATCTGACCTGTCAGTCCGGCCTGTTGGGCACTGTCTGATTGCCCAATCAGCCAGTCTGACCCTGTTTGAGACCTTTGTCTAGCCTCAGGCCGAGAAACAGCAAATGGTAGCTTGTGCATGGGATGCTCCAGGCACCTTATGTAGGCCTCCTTGGAGGAGCTTACTATTCCACTCTCGTCCTTCCTTGAGCCCCAACACCTACCTCAAAAAGTACCACTGGCCATTAGAGATAATGTGGGAAGAGGTCCTTTCAAATGTGATTGGTAGAACATGAGATAAGAAATTCACAAAGTTCCAAGAGGCCCTATAGTTCTATTTTAATTTATAGAGCACGTGGTCATCCACACTCATGCCTGTACTGGGATAGTGCAGCACTGATAGGAGGAGCGGAGGCTTGAAACCACCAGTCCATCTTTTCAATGCAGAGCGATCAGCAGCACATTGAGAGCGCATGGTTCCCCCAACGGGCCCAATTTGGCGCACACAGGGGAATGGCCCTGGGATCCAGGTGCTCTACCCCATGGGGTACCCTTAGAGGCACACTGAAGCCCAGATTTACTATAGATGTGTGCAGGTACTCACCCAACACAGGATGGTGCAAAGTGATGTCAATCAACCTTTGTTTGCAAGACCTATTTTGCACCAAAACCTGCCACAAGTGCAGCGCTAACAACTATGCAAAGGTTTTCATTTAGGGGAAGATGATAAAAAATACATGACCTGGCTTTGGGATAAATTGTAGTGCCAAATGAAATCAAGAAAAATCAGGGGGCAAGCAGAATATCATCTGATGTCCATAGGATATTCATATGCATCAATGTCTGGCACACCCTTGGATGGGCGTCATCCAGTCTAAATTTATAGTGAAGGATGGACCTTGACTACAAATCTCACACCAGGCAGTGTTCCATACCTTTGTTCCATAGTGCCACCAGTAAAAATTATGGAAAAACAGATTTTTTTAGGAAAGCACACCAAATGATACCATTGAAGATTACTCCTTATAAAATAATGCTACTCAATTTTTTACCATTAAAGCAAAGAAGCAATGCAGAATCAAATGAGGCACTTCGCTATGTGAAGTTTTGTAAATCCCAGCCTGACTGTGTGCCACTTCGCAATGGTACACGTTCAGTGCATCCCCTTATGACTTGTTTGCCAGTGTGTCCATATCTATAAGTAAGCACAGATACAAGAGAAAAACTCGTCTCTCATTCGCATGCCAATGAGGACATGCTCCGTCGGATCATACCGGGCACATTTTGTGCTAACCTGATCCATGGGACAAAAGCAGTCACAGAAGTTTCTGGGGCTCCCTTTTGTAATACCAAAGTGCTGAGGGGATGCAAAATAGTTGCACACATTCCCAATGATCTACAGGACACTGTTGTGTTTTAGAACCATAGAGAACTAAAAACATCAGCTCCACCTTCTGAGCTCATTCTATCTGATTTCCATTCTATAGTTTCATGAAAAGGTTTCTATTGTTTCTCATTGTTAAAGTTCAGACTAGGGCGAGGCAGCCAGATAAAAATATTTAATGTTGGTGAAAAGCTGGTGATAAAAGATTGGCTGTGGTGTTGACACAAGGCTGGTATCAATGATAGCTTAAGGTGTCAAGGTGGGAAAGTAGTTACGTGCAAACCTCACAGCCAAGGAAATGTCCCTGAGCCAAAAACGCAAGCTTGCTGCATAAGTGGGTTAATAAAACAATATATATTTTTTTAAAGACTGGCCAGATGCCTGTGCTTGGGCAGGAGAAGATACTGTTGAGGTGACAGGAAGACCAAGGTTTCACAGGCAGTAGACTGACAGGAAAGTCTTCCTGCCCCCTTCTTGGCCTTATTCTTACTAGGCAGGTCCTTGACCATCTCAAATACCCTCCAACCCGCATGTCCAAACTTCCAGGACTTGAAGTGTTAATGCTGAATTCTTACTAATGAATACTCATGTATTCTGAGTGTTGACTCTGCATAGGAAATTACTTAGCGTAGAAAATTAATGCACTAGTTCAAATTGTGCCTATTTGAGTGACCATCAATATTCACAAAGTGTACATACTAACATCTTATTAATGTAAAATGTTGAGCTCATGTTGGTATTAATGTAGTAGTATGTCATATTAATGGTTATGTATTATGTATTTGCTTTATCAATCATAGGCCTTAATTTATCAAGGGCTTGGGCCTAGTTGCATGGCCTCATGTCAAGATGCTACTCTTAGGCGACTTATAAAATGGCTGCTTAGAGAATTAAATTGTGATTTTCCATTTTATGGACCAAGTGTTATTAGCTAGAATTCTTTCCCATGAGAACTGCTTGCTAGAATATGCTGTACTAGATAGGGATACATTGTATAACTTAGTGTAAAGACGACCCACCCAGGAGCAGACAAAAGATGCACTGACTGGAGTATAAACTGATACAAATTTGTTACCTGATTAGCCCAACAATGGGAATAGTAGAAGAGGAGTAAATCATCGACATGTGAACAGTAGCCTAGTCAATTCTTAGATTTGGGGTTCTATTTTCATTGGACTAAATGTAAACATACAATTCTTTGACCAATAGCAACGTGGGAAGTAGTTTTAGGGAATCTAACTTAGCCAGATTGCACCGAAAGGAGATGCACCATTCTCCCCATTTCTTTTGAGTGCTCAGATATTATTCTTTCCGAACTCCATGAAGAGACTTTGCTTTCCTGAACTTTAATGCTGAATTCCGATGCCTTGCTGACCGAACCGATGTCCAGATGATGAATACTGTCGCCACTTGCTGAACCTTACTGAGGCAATGTATAAGACGATTTTACTAATTGTTATGTCTATTTGCTTTTATCCCTAGGTACCAACCACTAATTTTGATAGAGCCCTAGTTAGATGTTTTCCAAATTTGTGTTGACTAAATTGTTTTCCATGAAGCTTACACATACTGATCTAATCCGATTGTTAGTTAGGGTACTCACTGATGATGCTCGCTACATGTAAAAACTGTTGATGTCTTTTCTTTGCTGAATCTAAATGTATGCCATTTTTTTGCACTGTTATTCTTGCTATTGATTTGTACTGTAACCTTAGAATGTGTAGTGGTTCAGCTTTGATTAAACTGTGATTCTTTAGGAGATTCGGGCAGCCAATATTGTTTCTGCATGCTCCCTATTAGATTTTGAGACTAAGGCCCTCATTATGACATTGGCGGTAAATCCCACTTACCGTGATGCTGACTGCCGCCAACATACAGCGGGGATATCCGTTCACCATATTATGACACACATACACCAATCCGTCACTATACAGCCACAGACACAAGTCCACCACATCAAAGGTCAGGGATAAACTGGCGGTATCAAAACCCACACCGTTATGCCAACAGAACTGCGCCCACCACATTATGACCCACGAATCACCACGACGGACATTCAATGGCGGTAAACCATTGACGGTATATACCGCCTTACTCAAAATACACACGCACAAACAAAACAACACCACATTGGATAATTCAAACTACACACAACTGACACTCATACACACACCACACCCACACCACTATAAAACACACACCGATATTACCCACAACCCTTTACCATTACAAACTATTGGCACGAGACAGACAACACAACCACAGACAAGACCAAAGCCACACACCACCATCACCTATACACCACCCACGCACCTCACAACACACACCCCAACACATCACCCTACACACCCTCACCACACTATTCACTCAACACCCATGGCACCACAATGACACCGCAGATTCTCTGAGGAGGAGCTAAGGGTCATGGTGGAGGAAATCATCAGGGTAGAGCCACAGCTATTTGGAGCACAGGTGCAGCAGATATCCATTGCAAGGAAGATGGAGTTATGGTGGAGGATCGTGGGCAGGGTCAACGCCGTGGGACAGCACCCCAGAACAAGGGGCGACATTAGGAAGAGGTGGAATGACCTACGGGGGAAGGTGCGTTCCATTGCAGCAAGACACCAACTAGCTGTACAGAGGACGAGCGGTGGACCCCTTCCTCCTCCCCCACTACTAACAACATGGGAGAAGCAAGTCTTGGCAATCATGCATCCTGAGTGCTTGGCTGGAGTAGGAGGAGGACTGTACTCTGGTAAGTCAACTCTATACTACTATCACCCTCCTACCTGCATGCCATCACATACCCTCACCCTCACTTCCATCACCCACCACTACCCACACACCCCATCATCACATCTCACCCATCCCAATGCCAAGCCCTGCATGCACCACCAATGCATGGACTGCACTCACATCCCTGCATGGACATCTATCACTAAAGCATGCACGCTAGAAAGAATTAGCTAGCCCACTACATACCAACTCACACAAGTTAAAGCTGCCAGGGCAAGTATAACCAAAGAGGGCAACCCCCCCATGCACAAAATGTCACACACAGAAACATTAACACAGCATTTACATCTCCACAGGTATCCCAGCAAATGTCACCAGAGAAGAGGTGCCAGCATTGGCAGTCCCCCCACAGAAGAGGCCCACAGTGATGACAGCGACTCGGCTCGCCTGGATCTGGATGACCAACCTGGCCCATCAGGGACCTCCAGACAGTCAGTTACCCAGGCACAGTCACACACCACCACAGAGCCTCCCCCATCTGGAAACACCACCACAGCACCCACTCACCATACCCATAACTCTGTCCCCAGGACACGTCAATCAGCAGTGTGTCCACCGCTACAGGGACCCCAGGGCACACCTCGCCCCCAAGACAATCAGGGACCTGGGATCAGTGGTAGTGGGCACACAGTTCAGGGGACAGAGGCACAGGACAACAGGGAGCTGCTGGGAGGAATGCTGTGTGCCAGGGGGAGGACAGGCCCAGGGAACCAACTCTCCAGGAGGCACTCACTGAGATCCTGGGAGCATAACAACATTCCCAGGATACGCTGGGTCAGATCCTGGACAATGTGCAGGAGAACAGGTGGCTGCAGGAGGGACAGTACCAGGGGATCAGGGAGGACTTGAAGGCAATTAACACCACTAACATAACTCCATTGCAGGGGTGCTAGCAGACATGGTCAACATTATGAGGGAGGCAGTCTCACACCAGCGTGCCCCTGCCAGTAGCCAGACAACTGAACAACCTTCCACCTCCGCTGCCGCTAGTGGCCAGGAGGCCCCGCCACAGTACCAACAGGCCACCAGCACCCCTCCCCCTGCAGAAGGAGAACCACCCCTCAAATGTTAGCAGCAATCCAAGCAGAAGCCAGAGACTATTGCCAAGACCCCCGCCAGGAAATAAGACTTTCCTGATTGTCACCCTTGTGTCCCACTCTGTCACCCTGTCCACCTTGAAATGCCATTGCTCCCCTTTCTATGCCCCCTTGGACAATAAACCTGTGCTACAAACAGACTGAAACAATACCCTGGACTTTCCTCCATCATCACCCCAGCCCATTGCACTTCCCCCTTTTCTTCTTAGCACTGCAATAAACACACTTTGAAAAAATACGGAGTATTGAGTATGTATGGAGTATGTCAAATGTGTATTTGTTTAACAAGGTTCATACATTGCAATTCAACTGTACAGCAATGTGCACATAGGATAGACCTGTAGTTGGCTGCAGTCAACACACCAGGAGTGATAGTGGGGCACTAACATCTGCACAAAGAGTTTCCAAAGGGTACAGTGAGTGGGCATAGAAGTGGGAAATCACAGCCTGCCAGTCAAATAAAAAAATGACTATTAAACGTGAAGTACCTCTGTGTTACCTGTGTGCAGTCGAATCACTGCAGTTCTGTTGTGCTCATCCTGCCTCCTCATCTTCACTGTCCACCGGGTCCACTGGTGCCACACGGCCATCTCCAGCCTCCTCCTCCTGCAGAAAAGGCACATGGCGTCTATAGGTTATGCAACATGCAGCATGCCACGATTATCTGGCAGACCTTCTTCGGTGAGTAGAACAGGGATCCACCTGTTAGACGGAGGCACCGAAACCTTGCCTTCAGGAGGCCAAAGGTACATTCAATGTTCCTTCTTGTTCGCCCATGTGCCTCATTGTAACATTCCTCTGCCCTTGTCCTGGCATTCCTCACAGAGGTCAGCAGCCATGATAGGTTGGGGTAACCGGAGTCATCTGCAAATATCGAGGGACAACATTTAGCCACACACTATCCCTTATGGCCCACACCATACCCATACACCAACATCCACTGGGTGGGAATCAGGGCTCACCTATTAGCCACACCCTGTGCCTCTGTAGTTGGCCCATCACATTTGGGATGGGGTCGCACTGACGTGGGAGATGTACTGGTCCACCAGTTACACCATCTGGACATTCATGGAATGAAAACTCTTTCGATTTCTGAGGACCTGTTCATTTTGCTGGGGGGCGGTTAAATGCAATATGTGTTCCATCAATCGCCCCAATTATGTTGGGGATATGTCCCATTGCATAAAAGCCAGCCTTCACTGAGGCCAAATCCTCCATTTGGGGGAAAACAGTGCGCTGCAAATGTGTTTAATCGGGGCAGACAACACTCTTGTCAGCACTATTGAGAACATTGGCTGTGACATTCCTGCTGCCAACCCCACTGTCAATTGGAAAGAACCAGTTGCCAGGAAATGGAGCACTGATAGAACTTGCACAAGAGGGGGGATCCCAGTGGGTTGACAGATAGCAGATATCAGGTCAGGCTCCATTTGGGCACACAGCTCCGGGATTGTGGCCCTGTCAAGTCTGTAGGTGAGGATAATGTGCCTGTCCTCCATTGTTGCCAAGTCTACCAGGGCTCTGTACATGGTGGTATGTCTCCATCTCCTATTCATCCACGGTGGTTGCAATCTAGGGGGCAAAAGAGTGAGGAGCTGGTCATAAACTGTACATTGTAGCCACAACAGTACAATGCATGATGTTATTTTGAAATGTTTATGTGGCATTTGTCCTGTATGTACAATTGTGAACTGTGACGCAGTTGTAATCCAGGGCCTCTCTCCCCGCCCCGAAATGGCGTCTGCCTGTCCTGTGTGGATGGACAGGTGGAAGTGAAGTAATTCCGCTGACGTTGTGCGCTGTTGCGGGAGGCGGTCGGGAACCGCTGTGCAATGCCTAATTAGAAAATATTGGGCCCCACGGGGTACAGTGGCCAATGGTGATGTACGCCGGCGGTGACGGTACGCACCGCTGCGGAAGTCACCGCCATTTTCTAACTGTTCACTCACTTGCTACCTGACCTTCAACAGGAGAGGACCTTCACTGCATGTGCTGCTGGGACCTGTGTCTGGAACCTACCATGGCTCGTGTGACTGGGATAGGGCCCCTGCCTTCACCTCAGTGGAGTTGGAGCAGCTGGTGGATGGGGTCCTACCCAAGTATGGACTGCTGTACGGGCCTCCAGACCAACAGGTGACTACACTGTGAGCACGATGCATGGGGCGTGAATGCATGGAGTGGTGTGTGTGAAGGCCTCGTGTAGGGGGGTGTTGGTGGATTTCCCCTGGGTGACGTGCAGCTTGTGTGCGCAAATGGGAAGGAGTATGGTGGGACATGAGTGTAACAGGCAGGATGGTCTGACAAATACCTTTCCCTGTGTGTATTTTTTCTGCAGGTCAGCGCCCATCAAAAGAAGGGTATGTGGCGTGCCATCGCCAAGGACGTGCGGACCCTGGGGGCTACGGCAGGCGGGGCACCCACTGTTGGAAACGGTGGGAGGACCTGAGACGCTGGGCACGGGAGACCGCGGAGGCCCAGCTGGGGATGGTCTCCCAAAGAACAAGGGGTGCCTGTCAAACCCTGACCCCCTTGATGGCCCTCATATCGTCGGTGGCCTATCCAGAGCTGGATGGGCACTTGAGGGCACCACAGCAGGCACAAGGGGGTGAGTACAGTTCCCATCATTACAACTTACGCATGGTAGGGTGGTATCCGGGCGGGGGATGTGTGTATGTGGGTGCCCTAGGCCAGACCTGACATCACAGAGTAGGTCCATGTTGGGCAGGGTTCTGATGTGATATTCCTCCTACCTAGCTAGTAGGCATCCACTACTGTGCAGGACTGTGTGGGTCCCAGGTATGCTGCAGTTGGCAGTATGTGTCCCTCTCCATGCCCTGGTGACTAGCATTGTTACTGGTAGTGCACTGCATAGTGCGTAGGGCTGTTCACTGTGTGAGGGTGCTGTGTACGCCAACGGTGGTGTTGGTGCAGCCATTGACCAAGTGTTTCCTTTGTCTCTTCCCCCCTTTTGTTTGTCATCCTGTCCTTATGTCCATTAGCATTATCTGGCAGAGGAGCAGAGGCACCGGCGACGGAGGGAGCTGCATCCCACAAGACCCAGGAGGCAGAGTCCATCAATGGTGAGGGCACCAATGGGACGGAGGGTGAGGGGAGCACCACGGTGGAGACTGGTGGGGACAGTTCGGACACAGATAACACCTCCGATGGAAGCTCCCTGGTGGTAGCGGACATCTCTGTGACCACCCCAGCTACAGCCGCCTCCAACTTTCTCTACCCAATCCCATTCCCCTCAACCCCAACCTATCCCAAGCACACAGGCAGACCAGCATGCACACAAGACGACACACAAGAGTGGTTCAGGCAAATACAAGCACCACACTTCATCCCACAGGCACTCACACAAACACCATCCAGATGCAGACATACCAACATCCACTGCCTCCACTGTGTCCCCCTCCTCCTTCTTCTCCAGCTCCCTCCCAGTTGCCTCTACACTAACACCTGCATGCACCACATCCTCATCCACTACCACCATCACCAGCACACCTATCAGAACACACACCTCACTGGCAGACACCACCCCAACAGCCATGCACACGTCCCGTTTCCTCTCCCACTTTGTCTGTGTCCCCCCCACATACACAAATGCAAGTACTCAGACACCCAACAGCCATCCACCTCACAACAGCATACAGCCCATGCACCTGCACCCAAACACAGCAGACAGACACCTCCTACAACCACTCCCTCTTCCTCCACACCCAAACCTTCTCCCTCTTCCCACCCCAGTATCCCTAAGAAGTTATTCCTCTACACCATTGACCTCTTCCATACCCCTATCCCCGTCGTTCACGTCTGGACAGGGTGGGTAAAACCCAGGCAAACACCTCAGCCACCCAGTCCATGGGCCCAGTAGTGTCCACAGCAACTTTTGGTGGTAAAAGATCCAGGGCACCAGGCAGCCTCACGGAAAGGTTGCCTACCCCAAGTGCTGCCCGGAAGGGCAAGGAGCCATCCCCATCTGCTGCCAGGAAGGACAAGCAGCCATCCCCAGTTGCTGCCAGGAAGGGCAAGGAGCCATCCCCAGCTGCTGACAGGAAGGGCAAGGAAGGGCAGGAAGGGCAAGGGGCCTGCACCAGCTGCTGCCCTGAAGAGCAAGGAGCCATCCCCAACTGCAGCCAGGAAGGGAAAGGGGCCTGCCCCAGCACGCAGGAAGGACAAGGGGCCTGGTGCAGGGACTCAGTCAGAGCCCTCACCACCAACCATGGTTGTGCAGCCGTCCAAGGCTGCAGGGATGGGCTGGAGCTTCCCCCCACCACCACCAGCAGCAGCAGCACCGCCACCAGCAGTGGGCAGCCGTCCGAGGCTGCAGGGGATGGGCTGGAGCTTTCCCCCACCACCAACACCAGCAGCACTGCCACCAGCAGTGGGCAGCCATCCGAGGCAGCAGGGGATGGGCTGGAGCTTCCCCCACCACCAGCAGTAGCACCAGTGGGCAGCCGCCCGAGGCTGCAGGGGATGGGCTGGAGCTTCCCCCCCCCACCACCACCAGCCACCAGCAGCAGCACCAGTGGGCAGCCGTCTGAGGCTGCAGGGAAGGGGCTGGAGCTTTCCCCACAACCACCACGAGCAGCAACAGCAGCACCACTGCCACCACTGAGCAGCTGTCACTGGCGGCGGACATTTTTTAAACCAGCCTGTATGGACTGTTGTGCAGCCTGCCCCCTGCAAATCCTGTGGGTATGACACCCAGCTGAGAGACTGTGACCTTGCACTCCCCAGGATCAGAAGCACAGGGCTCTTTGCCCTCCTCCAGAACCAGTGGGTATGACACCCACTCACCCCATCCTCCCCAGGATGAAGATCATAGGCCACAATGCCCCCTCCAGAACCAGTGGGGAATCCACCCACTCATCCCATCCTCCCCAGGATGAAGATCCCAGGCCACAATGCCCCCTCCAGAACCAGTGGGTAAGCCACCCACTCACCCCATCCTCCCCAGGATCAGAAGCACAGGGCATAATCCCCCCTCCAGAACCAGTTGGGAAAACACCCACTTGAGAGACTGTAGCCTTGCACTCCCCAGGACAAAGAGCAATGGGCATGTTGGCCCCTCCAGAGCATGTGGGCAAGTCACCCACTTGAGAGACTGTGGCCTTGCACTCCCCAGGACCAATTACAGGGAATGTTGCCCCCTCCAGAGCCAGTGGGCAAGTCACCCACTTGATATACTGTGGCCTTACACTCCCCAGGACCAAGCACAGGGCATGTTGCCCCCTCCAGAGCATGTGGGTAAGTCACCCACTTGAGAGACTGTGGCCTTGCACTCCCCAGGACCAAGCACAGGGCATGTTGCCCCCTCCAGAGCCAGTGGGCAAGTCACCCACTTGAGAGACTGTGGCCTTGCACTCCCCAGGACCAAGCACAGGGCATGTTGCCCCCTCCAGAGCCAGTGGGCAAGTCACCTACTTGAGAGACTGTGGCCTAGCCCTCCCCTGGACCAAGCACAGGGTATGTTGCCCCGTCCTGAGCCAGTGGGCAAGTCACCCACTTGAAAGACTGTGGCCTTGCACTCCCCAGGACCAAGCTCAGGGCATGTTGCCGCCTCCAGGACCAGAGGTGTTGTTCCATCTGTCAGCTGAGATGACCCCCGTCTCCCTGAGGTGCCTGCCTATTTTCGAACTGATGCCCCTGCAGTGTTCTCTCTGTTTTGTTGCAGAAGACAAGTGGGGCCTTGGACTTTGTCATGTGGCCCTGTGGCCCACGCACATTGAGGACTGGGCAGTGTCCCTTGATTTGCACATATGTATATACTTTTCGATTGGATGTACGTATTTTCGATGTATTTATATTATTACACTCACTTTCATCTATTCGTGTTGTCCTTGCGTTATTCCTGAGGGGTATGGGTATATATGTTTTCTTACTGCATCTGATTGTGTGTATGGTGCTTGGGGTGGGTGTGTGCGTGTGTTGCGTGTGTGTGTCACTCTCTTTTTCCTCCCCCGTCCCCTGTGTGCTAGGTGGCTGCACTCACCGTGGTCGTCTTCGCTGTTGTTGGTATTCGTGGTTGAGCAGGACGTAGAAGATTATAGGAAAAATCTGCAGCTCGGGTTCCATGGTGGCGTGGTTGTTCCCTGTTTCTCCAAAGGTGAGTCGTTTCCCTTCTGTGCAGTGTTTCTGCCAGGCTTATGATGTCGTTAGTACCGCCCCGGAAAAGGTGGCCGATTGGATTGTCATAATATGGTGGGGGGAACATTGGGGGTCATTCTGACCCCGGGGTCGGCGGGAGCACCGCCATCAGGCTGGCGGTGCCCCGCAGGGCATTCTGACCGCGGCGGTTTGGCCGCGGTCAGAACAGGAAAACCGGCGGTCTCCCGCCGGTTTTCCGCTGCCCTACGGAATCCTCCATGGCGGCGCAGCTTGCTGCGCCGTCATGGGGATTCCGACACCCCATACCGCCATCCTGTTCCTGGCGGTTCGCCCGCCAGGAACAGGATGGCGGTATGGGGTGTCGTGGGGCCCCTGGGGGCCCCTGCAGTGCCCATGCCAATGGCATGGGCACTGCAGGGGCCCCCGTAAGAGGGCCCCACAAAGAATTTCAGTGTCTGCTTTGCAGACATTGAAATCCGCGACGGGTGCAACTGCACCCGTCGCACCTTCCCACTCCGCCAGCTCCATTCGGAGCCGGCTTCCTCGTGGGAAGGGGTTTCCCGCTGGGCTGGCGGGCGTCCTTCTGGCGGTCGCCCGCCAGCCCAGCGGGAAAACCAGAATGGCCTCCACGGTCTTTCGACCGCGAAGCGGCCATTTGGCGGTTCCCGCCAGGCGGGCGGCTACCGCCGCCCGCCAGCCTCAGAATGAGGCCCATTGTCTTCCGCCTGGCTGTAGGCGGCTACCGCTGTTGCTGTTGTTTCCGCCCTGGCGGTCGGTGTGCTAAAGTGGCTGTCTATCTGAGCTCTTTCCGCCATGGTCATAGTTTGGCAGTTTTTACCGCCAGCCTGTTGGTGGTATTACCGCCACTTTATCACCAACCGCCAGGGTTGTAATGAGCGCCTAAGTTACGTGATATTAGCATTGTTAATATAGGGAAATAAACATTCTAAATTTAACATAAAGGTGTGGTCATTCATGGCCGAGAGGTCATAGTGTGTGGAAATTACTGGCTCTGATGATTATTGATGCTATTGATTGTCATTGCCATTGTTTCGAATTGATGTGGAGTCTCAAGGTGGGAACTGCTCTAAGCGCAGTCAAAAAGTCCATTGACCTACAAACGCGTCCCCTTATAAATTAATGTCAATTAACCAAATAGGGTCAGACGGGCCAGCAGGAGCAAAGTTTAACAGCAACATTCAGGAAGTGAAAAGCACTTGGCCAAAGATCCCCCTGAATTCATCAGAAGTACATCTGCACACAAAGTTCTCAGTGGCACCAGAAAAAAGCCCTTCATCTCTGTTTGGTAGCAACCCAAATTATATCTTATTTATCTTATTATATCTTATTTGCCTGATGATGAGGAGGAGGCACAGTTGCATACCCACCACAGAGACCACAGCAAATAACTGATTATCCATGACCACAGAAGAATGTTAATGAGACCCAATACCTATATTATAGAAAAACCCAATTTAAGGACGAGGCTGACAATATTGCCATATAATAAACTTCGACTTCAACAGGCCTAAACTGGACATCCTGAGAAGATTCTGCATTTGGGTGTGACTGGAACCAACTGGAGGACTGAATACAATAGCACTGTGCCTACAACAGATCAATGGAGCAGGTATTTGCCATCGGGTTTAGCCATCACCAACATCGTCTGGCAAGGCAGAAACTGTGACCAGAGGAAACCACTGACAGGGACCACAAGGATGGCCAGAATCAGGAAGATGCATCAGGTGACATGCAGAAGGGATCAGTCACAATAAATCTAGCTGAAATAATCTATAAACTTGACAGATGTAGAAACCACAGGTAATCCCCATATCTCAAAAGACCAGCAGGGCACCCCATTAGCACCCCAGATCCTGGTTATGCAGAAGAAGGTATACACAAGGACAACTTATAACAAACAGAAAACTTAAACCACAACACAGTATCTCGTGCTGCAAATATCAAGTAACTGTGACAAGAGGCTACCTGCTACACCTGGGAATAATAGTTCTAAAATTAAACTGTGGTTCACCCAGATATGATACAGAAGCAGGTAGCAAAGATTAATCAAGTGATTTGTTAGACTAAATCAGTTTGTGCAGGAGTATCTGATTTCATTTCTTGTCAGATAAAATTCAAGAAATACATAATGTAAACAAGATAGACCAGCAGGTGCTCTACATGTGACCCATGCGTAAGCAAGTAAAAAGAGAACAATAGTGACTGCTGTTCAAACAATAGGATAAAAAACTCTGATTATAATGTTAATTCAGAGTTATTCAGTGTTCCGTTAAAGGTATGAAACTCATAGACAGCGTTGATACAGAATCTAGGTGAGTTGAACTGAGTTCACATCACTTGACACATATGAATGTGGCCCATGCCCTTTTGAAGCATTACTTGTTCACTAAGAGGCTGCAACAATGTAATTGTCCTGATGAAGACCCCCTGTACAAATGATTTCTGGGGGTCAAAACATCAACATATCCATTGTGTTAGCTTGACAAATAACTGTACATT
This sequence comes from Pleurodeles waltl, assembly GCF_031143425.1. NCBI lineage: Eukaryota > Metazoa > Chordata > Amphibia > Caudata > Salamandridae > Pleurodeles > Pleurodeles waltl. The sequence goes on from NC_090446.1 coordinate 79,381,000, forward strand.
GAGCAACTGTAAATTAATATTATAATGTTTTGTAAATTACGACAGAATATTATCTTTTTACTTGCTTCGCTGTACAGTTCTGCAAATTTGTCACAATCACTTTTTTTTTCAATTAAGCAGCACAAAATCATAATTACAGCATAATGGACGGAAGAGCCATTGAAAACCCTAGTTGATACAAATCTATAAATATTGCTTGAAGCACCACATTTTCCATATCGAATGCATTTCATAAAGTGCTATTGTATGCTGAAAAATACAGAAGTGCTCAAGTGCTTTGGTAGCTACAACACCTATGAGTTCATACATGTGCATATAGATATTGCTTAAAACATGACACTATCCGTATCAATTGCTAACAAGAAAGTGCTGCGTGCTATTTAAAGTGCGTGCATTTACTCCCCACGCAACAAAATCAGATTGGGGTGTGCTTTGGATCTACCTCGAGTATATGGCAGTGAATTGCTCTCAAGTATGGGGCTGGTATTATTCACTAGGATTCGTCACTTGATGATTTGATGAAATTAGCTGAATTGGTCTCCTATAGCCCCCAGACCTTCAAAAATATGAATAGCCGCCCGCTCGTTTGGCATAGGTCTCCTCAAACCTTTTGAGCCTTAACATTTTAGCCAACCAATGCCCCAAAGAGGGGGCCTTTTACGTACGCCATGTCTGAAGGATTAAACTGCATGCAATGACGGTGCCAATATAGCCTTAGAGCCCGCCGTAGTGGGCTAAACCAACCATAAAAAAAAGGCGCGCTCCAGCGTTAAAGGCCTGAGCGAGGTCAGAGGCCTTCTCCGCATCCATCGTGCAGATAGCCGCCTTAGTATTAGTTCAAGAAAAGTAGTCGATTGCCTGAATCAGGAAAGTGGTATTTGCCAAAATCTGTCTACCAGGTAGAAATCTAAATTGATCTCTATGGATTATTTGATTCACAATTGGAATAACACAAGTGGCTAGAATCTTGATAAATAACTTTTAGTTAGTGTTTAACAAGCTAATTAGTCTATAGGATAAAACATTTACAGTATTTTTATCTTTTTTTTAAGAAAGCTGTCAAGAATTGATTCCTTAAAAGAGGTTGAAGTTGATTTTCCAGATAATTTAACAAGGAATGCTACCAACTGTTTAACAAAAGTCTTAAATACTCCCATAGATATACCATCACTACCACAGGCCCTTCCAGCCTTGGGCTCTCGAATCTCTACTGTAATAGCATCTTTCTGCTCTCCTTTTACTTGCGGCAGAACAATAGGGTCGAAAAATTGTTCTAGCTGAAGACCGGGAACTTCCTCCCTTTTTTTATCAATCTTACGATAATGCTGTAGGAACACATGCGCTATCTCATCATTTTTATCCACTAGGAGCTGTGTCTCTGTTTTCAAAATCTTCTCAATTACCTGCTTATTTTTCCAAACCTTTGTGGACATGCTAGGAGCTTCCCAACATGCTGGCTCTCTTCATATGTTTCCTTCTGAAAGCCAAATGGCTAGTTACCCCTTCTATTACAAGAAAATCAGCCAAGGCTTACTTAGCTCCTGACCACTCTTTTTTCCTGCTTGCTGAAGTCACTGGCTTCACAGCAGCTTTGTCTAGAGCACTCTGAAGGGCTTGTATCTGAGGCTAACATACTTTATTCTTGTTGGCCTGATAGGTGATGACGTGGATCTGGAAGGCCGCTTTAAATGCTTCCCAGACTACCATATCATCTGCAGTACCGGAGTTGAATCTAAAGAGCTCCTGGTTTGCTCGCGCCAGGTCGAGTCTGCAAGTAGATCTAAATTGAATTGCCATCTGGGTCGCTCCTTATTATCAGCACTAACTTGTATGTGGACTGAGATGGATGAGTGGTCATAAAATTGATTTGCTTTAATACTAGACATCTGATACTGCACTGACCTGGTAACCAAAAAAAATTAATGCAAGATGTGGAGGAAACTGGTGCAAATAACAAGTAAATGTCTTTACTATTGATAGATGGAGTGCCATGGATCTCTGAAACCAAAATCATGTTGCAAAGCCTGAATTAGGCGAAGAGTAAGTGGTTTTAGATGTTTCTTTGAAATATTTGAGGTTTTAATGCGAGGTTCTGGATAAAATTGAAATCGCCACCCCAAATTATTGGACCAATTGCTGACATTGCTAAGTTATAAATTTGGGTTAGTGACTCGATATCGTCTGGGATAGGTCCATAATAATTAACCAAATCTATAACATTTCCTTTAATCACCACTTTAAGCCGTAGCCAACGACCCTTGATGTCCTGAATGACCTCACGTATTTGCCAATCGACTGTGCAGGCCAGGAGAGTAGCTACCCCCCTAACTGCAGCCCCTGCTGAAGCATAGAAAGCAGAGGAGTATTTTTTAGGGATATAGAATTTGGGGAAAATGTCCATAAAATGGGTTTCTTGCAGAAAAATTACTTCCGGGTTAAACAAAGTTAGCCAGCTTAACATTGCACGAGCTTCCTGTTTGTAAAGAGGTTCATTGACATTACACCTAGTCGCACTCTTTAGCCCTGTTCGATCTTATGAGGAAGGGAAATATCGTAAGATCTACCGTCTAAGATCGCAAAGAAAGAAGCGCCAGAAAATGTCAATTTGCTGAGTCGAATTCAAGGTGCCCTGTCCTGGTACTCACAAACGTTTGATTAATATTGTGTTAGACCATGCTCTAACTCATTAAACTCTTAAGAAGCTTAGGACCTCCCCCCATATGAATCATAAAAGATGTCACCAGTTCAATCCTACAAATGTATTAAGGGTGAAATAAACATCAGTCAGAGCTAATAGATCTTCCATGTCACAAAGTCAAAAGAGAAAAATATAACACTTAGGGGGTCATTCCGACCCTGGCGGTCATAGACGGCCAGGGCCGGGGACCGCGGATGCACCGCCAACAGGCTGGCGGTGCATCCAGGCCAATTCTGACCGTGGCGGTAAAGCCGCGGTCAGAAAAGGGAAACCGGCGGTTTCCCGCTGGTTTTCCCCTGGCCTGAGGAATCCTCCATGGCGGCGCTGCAGGCAGCGCCGCCATGGGGATTCTGACCCCCTTCCCTACAGCCTGGTTCTGGCGGTTTTGACCGCCAGAACCTTGCTGGCGGGAACGGGTGTCGTGGGGCCCCCTAACAGGGCCCAACAAAGATTTTCAGTGTCTGCATAGTTGCACCCGTCGCACCCTTTCCACTCCGCCGGCTCCATTCGGAGCCGGCATCCTTGTGGAAGGGGGTTTCCCGCTGGGCGGGCGGGCGGCCTTCTGGCGGTCGCCCGCCGGCCCAGCGGGAAACTCAGAATTACCGCGGCGGTCTTTTGACCGCGCTGCGGTATTCTGTCGGGGGAACTTTGGCGGGCGGCCTCCGCCGCCCACCAAATTCAGAATGACCCCCTTAATTTGCCTCTTGTTCTCTCCCCATTTTCTTTCCATCCCTCCAAACAGATTTGTATATTATTTCCTATTTATTTCATGATCTTATTTCACGATCTTCTGTAGCAATTCCTGGGTTTCCTCCAAAGTGACACAAAGATAGAATTAACCTTTAAACAAAATTTTAAGCTTGAATTGTTGGACGATTGAGACCTGTGCCCCAGGGCTTTTAAAATCACCCAGTAGGCCTATAAACTCTCGATGTCTGTTGCTAGGTTCGCAAAACCACATAAATACATAGGTACAAGCAAGTAGTTTGATTCCTCTCCTTCAGCGAGTGAACTTAAAGGCCCTATAGAGGGCTCATCAATTCTTACTCGGGTACAAGCACCAGGCTGTACTTTTTAGACTGCACAGATAAGTACCAAATAACTTTATGTGCTTTGTATTCCATGTTTCAGACTTTTGCAGATGGGTAGCCTGGCTTTTGCAGTTCTTGCCCTCCTTCTCTAGAACAGGCATCCTCTGATTCTTCGACATTTGGCTCTCAAAGAGGTTTTCAGAAGGCATTGATAATTTAATGATTTATTCTGTTTTTTTGTGTTTTTCTGCTAAGTTTCTGGTAGTGCCAAGTAACTTTCTAGAGTACATGGGGCTTATCAATACGTCACTCACTCATAGAAACCACAGGTGAGGATGTTCCAATGGGTGTCCTCCTAAAAGGTCACCTTTATGGTACACAATGACAGCAATGTCTACTTGCATAATGAAATCCACAAACTGAGCTGTCTCCAGCTTCTGGCTGTAACACATAATTAAGGCCATTAATTAAATTTCAACCTTCTCCTGCCTTCTTCCTCTTCCAGTGTGTCAAGAAGCCTCACCGGCTCTTCTCAAGCTACACCTGTGAGCACTCTCTGTACTACAAATTGGTTTCTAATGCAGCCATCTTCTGTAAAGTCCATGCCTTCCATCCACTAAACAGGCAGTGCTTCCAAATTAAGTGTGCAGAAACCTCACAAGCTAGCAATGTCCATCCACAGCATAGCACACAATAGGTCCCCAAATCTAGGGTGACCAGATATCCCAGATTGCCGCAGACAGTCCGGGTTTTCAGAGAACTGTCCTGGTGTCCCGATGCTTTCCTTAGTTTTAAATAAATGTTGTGGTTTTTGGGAGAAAGATCAAGTAATCCTGCAGAAGAGAAATAAAAGGTATACTCCTGCTAAGTAATTTACCTGTTTCTTTCAGGCAGCGCAGAAGGAGGTCAGCTGCATGCATACTGTGACAGGGGGATTCAGATTGGATTGGAGGTCAGATGGGCTCATGGTAGAGGACTTGCCACAGCTAAGGTGGCTACATAAAAATCTGGACGAGCCAGACAAAGACGCAAGGCTAAAGGCTTTAGAATTATTTTTATGTCTGGCCTATCCTGGTTTTTGCTTCTCTAAATCTGGTCACCCTACCCAAACCTCCACTTCCAGTGCCCAGAAAGAAACCCCTCCACCCTCTTTTTTGGCACCTAAACAAAAGTCTTGGAGTGGGAAGACAGAAATTGTTGCAACAGCAACATCTAGTGTCCAAATAGAGTATCACATTAATATTTCGGAGCAATGGTGTCCGGAGTCCAGTGTCCAGCTGAAGTATGGATATTATTCAATAAGTCAAAAGGGATCGCAGTAGTGATGGAGTAGGGGCACCTAGAGACCAATGAGAATATGACATTATCCGAAATTCTGGAAGAAGCAGCCAGATCATAGTTGCAGCAGAGACACCCAGTGGCTAGTCACAGTATGTCAATAGCTGAGATCCTAGAGCAAACAGACATAAAATGTCAGCGCAGCAGTGCCCCCACATGTCCACTCCCAGTTTCCTTAGGTTTAGGTCCTATGGGTAGTAGGTAGTGTAGGAGGCTGGCCTGGCTTGTAGTGGATACCAGAGGTACTTACACCTTGTGCCAGGTCCAGTTATCCCTTATTAGTGTAGAAGAGGTGTTTCTGGCAGCTTAGGCTGATAGAAGGTTTGCTATGGCAAAGCAGCTTAGGCTGAACTAGGAGACATGCAAAGCTCCTACTATACCACTTATATCATATGCACAATATCATAAGAAAACACAATACACAGAGTTACTAAGAATAAAGGTACTTTATTTTTATGGCAATATGCCAAAAGTATCTCAGTGAGTATCCTCAGTCAGAAGATAAGTTATATACACAAGTTATATGTACACCAACCAAAGTTAGGTAAGTAAGAGCAAGAAAAGTAATGCAAACAGTGTAGAATTACAATAGATTGCAATGGGAGCACATAGGCATAGGGGAAACACAAACCATATACTCCAAAAGTGGAATGCAAACCACGAATGGACCCCAGACCTATGTGAGCTTGTAGAGGGTCGCTGGGGCTGTAAGAAAACAGTGAGGGTTAGAAAAATACCCCACCCCAAGACCCTGAAAAGTAGGAGTAAAGTACACCTACTACCCCCAAACAGCACAGAAGTCGTGATAGGGGGATTCTGCAGGGAGAACAAACACCAGCAGTGCACTGACAACGGATTTCCGGACCTGAGTACCTGTAAGACAAGGGGACCAAGTCCAATAGTCGCGACAGTGTCGAGAGCGGGCAGGAGCCCAGGAAATGCCAGCTGAAGGTGCAAGGAAGCTGCCACCGGTTGGAAGAAGCTTGGACTTCTGAAAGAAAGAAGAGGACTAGGAACTTTTCCTTTGGAAGACGGATCTCCCATGTCGTGATGAGGCTTGCAGAGGTATTCTCATGCAGAAAGACCGCAAACAAGCCTTGCTAGCTGCAAGGGTCACAGTAGAGGTTTTTGGGAGCTGCTGAGGACCAGGAAGGACCAGGATGTCGCCTTTTGGAGGAGGAGACAGAGGGGGCGCTCAGCAACTCAGAGAGCCCTCACAGAAGCAGGCTAAAGTACCCCAACAGGCACTTAGAAGACAAGTGAACCGGAGTCCATGCGAAGTTACAAAAGGGAGTCCCACGATGCCGGAGGACAACTCAGAAGGTTGTGCACTGCAGGATAGAGTGCCGGGGACCCAGGCTTGGCTGCACATGAAGGAAATCCTGGATGAGTGCACAGGAGCCGGAGCAGCTGCAAATCACACGGTACACAGCTTTGCAGTCTAGCGTGGGGAGGCAAGGACTTACCTCCACCAAACTTGGACTGAAGAGTCACTGAACTGTGGGAGTCACTTGGACGGAGTTGCTGTGTTTCAAGGATCACGCTCGTCTGGCTGAGAGGGGATCCAGAGGACCAGTGATGCAGCCTTTTGGTACCTGCGTTAGCAGGGGGAAGATTCCGTCGACCCACAGGAGATTTCTTCGGAGCTTCTGGTGCAGGGTGAAGGCAGGCTACCCCCAGAGCATGTACCACCACGAAACAGTCGAGAAAGACGGCAGGATTAGGCGCTGCAATGTTGCTGGTAGTCGTCTTGCTACTTTGTTGCGGTTTTGCAGGCATCCTGGAGCAGTCAGCGGTCGATCCTTGGTAGAAGGTGAAGAGGGAGATGCAGAGGAACTCTGGTGAGCTCTTGCATTCGTTATCTGAAGAATTCCCCAAAGTAGAGACGCTAAATAGCCAGAAAAGGAGGTTTGGCTACCAAGTTAGGAGGATTGGCTACCAAGAGAGGTAAGAGCCTATTAGAAGGAGCCTCTGACGTCACCTGCTGGCACTGGCCACTCAGAGCAGTCCAGTGTGCCCCCAGCACCTCTGTTTCCAAGATGGCAGAGGTCTGGGACACACTGGAGGAGCTCTGGGCACCTCCCCTGGGAAGTACTGGTCAGGGGAGTGGTCACTCCCCTTTCCTTTGTCCATTTTCGTGCCAGAGCAGGGCTGGGGGATCCCTGAACCGGTGTAGACTGGCTTATGCAGAGATGGGCACCATCTTGTCCCATCAAAGCATTTCCAGAGGCTGGGGGAGGCTACTCCTCCCCAGCCCTTCACACCTATTTCCAAAGGGAGAGGGTGTAACACCCTCTCTCAGAGGAAATCCTTTGTTCTGCCCTCCTGGGCCAGGGCTGCCTGGACCCAAGGAGGGCAGAAACCTGTCTGAGGGGTTGGCAGCAGCAGCAGCTGCAGTGGAGACCCCGGAAAGGCAGTTTGGCAGTACCCGGGTTCTGTGCTAGAGACCCGGGGGGTCATGGAATTGTCCTCCCAATACCAGGATGGTATTGGGGGGACAATTCCATGATCTTAGACATGTTACATGTCCATGTTCGGAGTTACCATTGTTATGCTATACATAGGTAGTGACCTATGTATAGTGCATGCGTGTAATGGTGTCCCCGCACTCACAAAGTCCGGGGAATTTGCCCTGAACAATGTGGGGGCACCTTGGCTAGTGCCAGGGTGCCCACACAATAAGTAACTTTGCACCCAACCTTCACCAGGTGAAGGTTAGACATATAGGTGACTTATAAGTTACTTATGTGCAGTGGTAAATGGCTGTGAAATAACGTGGATGTTATTTCACGCAGGCTGCAGTGGCAGGCCTGTGTAAGAATTGTCAGAACTCCCTATGGGTGGCAAAAGAAATGCTGCAGCCCATAGGGATCTCCTGGAACCCCAATACCCTGGGTACCTCAGTACCATATACAAGGGAATTATATGGGTGTACCAGTACGCCAATGTGAATTGGTAAATTTAGTCACTAACCTGTTAGTGACAAATTTGGAAAGCAGAGAGAGCATAACCACTGAGGTTCTGGTTAGCAGAGCCTCAGTGAGACAGTTAGGGAACACATACAGGGCACATACTTATGAGCACCGGGGCCCTGCCTGGCAGGGTCCCAGTGACACATAGACTAAAACAACATATATACAGTGAAATATGGGGGTAACATGCCAGGCAAGATGGTACCTTCCTACACAACCCCCCCCCCCAAACGAAGGACAATAAGACTAGTCATGACCTGATGAGTCTTCATTGTCTAAGTGGAAATATCTGGAGAGTCCATCTGCTTTGGAGTGGGTACTCCCAGGTCTATGTTCCAATGTATATTCCATTCCCTGTAGAGATATGGACCACCTCAACAATTTAGGGTTTTCAGCCTTTCATTTGTTTTAGCCAAAGTAGAGGTTTGTGGTCTGTCTGAACAATAAAGTGAGTGCCCAACAGGTATGGCCTCAACATTTTCAGTGCCCAGACCACAGCAAAGGCCTCCCTCTCTATGGCAGACCAACGCTTTTCTCTAGGGGTCAACCTTCTGCTGATAAAAGCAACTGGTTGATCCTGGCCATCAGAATTCAGTTTTGATAAGACTGCCCCTACCCCTAATTCAGATGCATCAGTTTGAACAATGAATTTCTTGGAATAACATGGGCTTTTTATGACAGGTGCAGAGAACATGGCCTGTTTGAGCTCCTCAAAAGTTTTCTGACAGCTAGCTGTCCATAATACCTTTTTAGGCATTTTCTTACTTGTGAGATCATTAAGAGGGGCTGCTATGGCGCCATAGTTTTTAATGAATCTCCTGTAATACCCTGTGAGGCCTAAGAAGGCTCTCACCTGGGTCTGAGTTGTAGGGGGAACCCAATCCATGATTGTCTGGATTTTCCCCTGAAGTGGTGCAATCTGTTCTCCACCTACCAGGTGTCCCAGATAAACCACCTTACCCTGCCCTATCTGGCACTTTGAGGCCTTGATAGTGATGCCTGCCTTTTGCAGGGCCTCCAAAACTTTCCAAAGGTGGACCAGGTGCTCGTCCCAGGTGGAGCTAAGGACAGCAATATCATCTAGACATGCTGCACTAAAAGCCTCCAACCCCTGCAGGACTGTGTTCACCAACCTCTGAAAAGTGGCGGGTGCATTTTTCAAACCAAAGGGCATCACTGTAAATTGGTAGTGCCCTCCTATAGTTGAAAATGCAGTCTTGGGTTTAGCATCCTCAGCTGATTTGATCTGCCAATACCCTGCAGTCAAATCAAAGGTGCTAAGATACTTGGCAGATGCCAGTGTATCAATGAGCTCATCTGCCCTGGGTATAGGGTGAGCATCAGTTTTTGTTACCTGATTGAGACCTCTGTAGTCTACACAAAACCTAATGTCCCTCTTTCCATCTTTGGTGTGAGGTTTTGGTATAAGCACCACTGGGCTAGCCCATGGGCTTTCAGAAGGCTCAATCACTCCTAGATCCAACATCTTCTGTACCTCTTGTTTTATGCAGTCCCTGGCATGGTCAGGCTGCCTATAAATCTTACTCTTGACAGGCAGGCTGTCACCAGTATCAATTGTGTGTTCACACCAGGATGTTGTACCTGGCACAATTGAAAAGAGGTCAGAAAAGTGTCCAAGGAGATTTATGCAGTTGTCTTTCTGTTCTGCAGTCAGACAATCTGCCAAAACTACTCCCTCCACTAAAGCATCAGTTTCAGTGGTGGAAAAGAGATCAGGGAGAGGGTAACTCTCTTCTTCCTGTCCCTCATCTGTTGCCATAAGCAGGGTGAGATCAGCCCTATCATAGTAGGATTTTAGGCGGTTGACATGAATCACCCTAAGGGGACTCCTGGCAGTGCCCAGGTCTACCAAATAGGTAACCTCACCCTTCTTTTCATCAATTAGATGAGGTCCACTCCATTTGTCCTGGAGTGCTCTTGGGGCCACAGGCTCCAATACCCACACGTTCTGTCCTGGTTGGTACTGGATCAGAACAGCCTTCTGGTCATGCCATTGCTTTTGCAGCTCCTGGCTGGCCTGAAGGTTTTTACTGGCCTTTTTCATGTACTCGGCCATTCTGGATCTTGGGCCAAGTACATAGTCCACTATGTCCTGAGCTTTTAAAGGTTGTTCCCAACCCTCCTTCACAAGAGTGAGTGGACCTCTTACAGGGTGTCCAAAGAGAAGTTCAAAGGGACTGAAGCCCACTCCTTTCTGGGGTACCTCCCTGTAAGCAAACAGGAGGCAAGGTAACAAGACATCCCATCTCCTGAGTTTTTCGGGGAGTCCCATTATCATACCTTTGAGAGTTTTATTAAACCTCTCTACCAGTCCATTAGTCTGTGGGTGATAAGGAGTGGTGAACTTGTAGGTAACACCACACTCTTTCCACATTGCTTTCAAGTATGCAGACATGAAGTTGCTACCCCTGTCTGATACAACCTCTTTAGGAAAACCCACCCTGGAAAAGATTCCCAGGAGGGCCTTTGCCTCTGCACGAGCTGTAGTGGTCCTTAGAGGAATTGCTTCAGGATATCTTGTGGCATGGTCCACAACCACCAAGATACACCTATTGCCTGAAGCAGTAGGAGGATCAAGGGGGCCAACTATGTCAACCCCTACCCTTTCAACGGGCACCCCAACCACAGGTAGTGGAATAAGGGGAGCCTTTGGAGTGCCACCAGTCTTGCAACTGGCTTGGCAGGTCACACAAGACTTGCAAAATTCTTTAGTGTCCTCTGACATCCTAGGCCAGTGAAACAGGGGGACAAGCCTTTCTCATGTTTTGATCTGGCCCAAATGCCCAGCCAGAGGAATGTCATGTGCAAGAGTTAGGAGGAACTCTCTGTACTGCAGGGGAATGACCAATCTCCTGGCTGCTCCAGGTTTTTGGTCCCTTGCCTCAGTGTACAAGAGGTTGTCCTCCCACTAAACTCTATGTGAGTCACTGACATCCCCATTTTGCTGCTTGACAGCTTGCTGTCTGAGACCCTCTAATGTGGGACAGGTTTGCTGTGCCACACTCAGCTCTTCCCTGGCAGGCCCCCTCCACCCAAAAGCTCATCAGTGTCTGCTGCCAGCTCATCTGGTGAAGGTTCTGCACAGGGAGGAAATTCTTCTTCCTCAGAAGGAGAATCATCTGTAGAGGGAGGGATAGTGGGTAGGGACTTACCCTTGCTACCCCTAGCTTTAGGGAGCACTTGGTCCATTGTTCCCGGATCAAAGTTACCCTGTCCTTTTTGCTTTTTGGCATGAGCCCTTGTCTAAGCAAAAATATGCCCTGGAATGCCCAGCATTGCTGCATGAGCCTCCAACTCCACTTCTGCCCAAGCTAATGTCTCTAAATCGTTCCCTAGTAGACAGTCTACAGGTAAATCTGAGGCAACCACAACTTTCCTTGGACTAGTAACCACCCCCCAGTTGAGATTCACAACAGCCATGGGGTGGCTAAGAGTGTTGTTATGAGCGTCTGTCACTTGGTACTGTTGACCAAGTAGGTGTTGTTCAGGGTGGACCAGTTTCTCTATGACCATAGTAACACTGGCACCTGTCTCCCTATAGGCCTGAACCTCCACACCATTTATTAGGGGAAGTTGCTTGTACTTATCCATATTAAGGGGACAAGCAACCAAGGTGGCCAAATCATTGTCGCCTTCAGAGACTAAAACAGCCTCTGTGGTCTCCCTAACAAGACCAACCCCAACTACATTGCCAATAGTGAGCCCAGCTAGACCCTTGGATTGGCTACTTGTAGGTTTCCCACCACCACTGCTATTACTAGGGGCACTAGAATTTGCAGCAGGGGTTTTGGTAGTGGGAGGTTTGGTGTTTTTCTTTGGACAGCTGGAGTCAGTTGCCCAATGGCATTTGACTTTACACAAATAACACCAAGGCTTTTTAGGTTGATTATTGGAAGAGGATTCTGACCCACCACCCCCACCAGAGGATTTCTGTGGGCCTGATGAAGACTCAGTATTTTTACCTTTGTCCCCACCCTTGTCAGAAGACTTACCATCCTTCTTCTTGCCATCCTTGTCACCCCCTGTATGAACTTTTCTGTTCACCCTTGTTCTGACCCACTTGTCTGCCTTATTTCCCAATTCTTGGGGAGAGGTCAGATCCGAGTCCACTAGGTATTGGTGTACCAAGTCAGACACACAGTTATTCAGAATATGCTCTCTCAGAATAGGATTATACAGGCTTTCATAGTCAGAAACTTTACTGCCATGTAACCAACCTTCCAATGCCTTCACTGAACAGTCCACAAAATCTGTCCAGTCTTGAGAGGACTCTTTTCTGGTGTCTCTGAACTTAATCCTGTATCGTTCAGTGGTTAAGCCAAATCCATCTAAGAGTGCATCCTTCAATACTGTGAAATTAATAGCTTCACTTTCTCTAACAGTAAGGAGCCTATCCCTACCCTTTCCAGTGAAAGATAGCCACAAAATAGCAGCCCACTGCCTTTGAGGGACCCCCTGTATCATACAGGCCCTCTCAAGTGCAGCAAACCACTTGTTGATGTCATCCCCCTCCTTGTAAGGGGGGACTATCTTGTGCAGATTCCTAGAATCATGCTCTCTAACAGGATTACTATCGGGAATACTGCTGCTGCCACCATGGGGTCCTAACCCCAACCTCTGTCTTTCCTTCTCAATGTCTAGGGATTCCCTATCTAAGGCCAGCTGTTGCTGTTTAAGCTTTAGTCTGGTCTCTTCAACCCTCAACTTTTTGAGTTCCCTTTCTAACAAGTTATCCTCGGGGTGGGTGGGTTGGGAATGCTTTGACACAGAAGACAAGTTTGAAACTACCGAGGGGGATCTGTCCCTAACTGACTGAACCCTAGAAACTTGTCCTCTAGGAATAAAGGATGCCCTACTGTGATGGGAACCTCCATTACTACCAACATTACTAGGTGTCCTGCTAAGGGGCAGACCCTGTTCAGAACCCTCCACACCTTCCTCAAGGTGTTCCTCTGAGTCAGACTGGGAAGCTTCTATTAACCTCTCATCTGATGGGCCTGCTTGGGACTCATCATTTACAATAAGCATGTTAAACAGAAACTCTTTTGTAGGGTTCTTTCCTATAACTAAACGTCTATCTAAGCAGAGACTCCTTAGGCTCCTGTAATTCAAAGTGTCATAAGTTGTATTGACAGTTTTAAGAGCTTAATCTACCACAGACGTGATAGCAAAAGGTTTAGAGATAGTGAGAAGGAAGAAAAAGTTCCAGACCTTTTTAAAGAACAGAGAAAAAATATTTTTCTAACTTTTAGAAAACTTTTAGAAGTTTTAGGAAACTTTTCAGAACTTTGTAAAATGTTTTTAGAGAAGAGAAGCAAAACATTTTGGTTAAGTGTACATACACTGAACTGTTTTGTATATGATTCTCTTATGAAAAGTACACAATGACAAAGTGGTAAATAGTTACAAGTACTTATCCCACCGCTGCACAACCAATGTAGGAGGCTGGCCTGGCTTGTAGTGGGTACCAGAGGTACTTACACCTTGTGCCAGGTCCAGTTATCCCTTATTAGTGTAGAAGAGGTGTTTCTAGCAGCTTAGGCTGATAGAAGGTAGCTATGGCAAAGCAGCTTAGGCTGAACTAGGAGACATGTAAAGCTCCTACTATACCACTTATATCATATGCACAATATCATAAGAAAACACAATACACAGAGTTACTAAAAATAAAGGTACTTTATTTTTATGACAATATGCCAAAAGTATCTCAGTGAGTATCCTCAGTCAGAAGATAAGTTATATACACAAGTTATATGTACACCAACCAAAGTTAGGTAAGTAAGAGCAAGAAAAGTAATGCAAACAGTGTAGAATTACAATAGATTGCAATAGGAGCAAATAGGTATAGGGGCAACACAAGCCATATACTCCAAAAGTGGAATGCAAACCACAAATGGACCCCAGACCTATGTGAGCTTGTAGAGGGTCGCTGGGGCTGTAAGAAAACAGTGAGGGTTAGAAAAATACCCCACCCCAAGACCCTGGAAAGTAGGAGTAAAGTACACCTACTACCCCCAGAGAGCACAGAAGTCGTGATAGGGGGATTCTGCAGGAAGAACAAACACCAGCAGGGCACTGACAACGGATTTCCGGAGCTGAGTACCTGTAAGACAAGTGGACCAAGTCCAATAGTCGCGACAGTGTCGAGAGGGGGCAGGAGCCCAGGAAATGCCAGCTGAAGGTGCAAGGAAGCTACCACAGGTTGGAAGAAGCTTGTAGTTCTGCAAAAAAGAAGAGGACTAGGAACTTCTCCTTTGGAAGACGGGTATCCCACGCCACGATAAAGCTTGCAGAGGTGTTCCCACGTAGAAAGACCGCAAACAACCCTTGCTAGCTGCAAGGGTTGCGGTAGAGGTTTTTGGGTGCTGCTGAGGACCAGGATGTCGCCTTTTGGTGGAGGAGACAGAGGGGGCTCTCAGCAACTCAGAGAGCTCTCACAGAAGCAGACAGCACACACAGAAGTACCCCAACACGCACTTAGAAGAAAAGTGAACCAGAGTCCACGTGAAGTTACAAAAGGGAGTCCCACAACGCCGGAGGACAACTCAGAAGGTTGTGCACTGCAGGATGGAGTGCCGGGGACCCAGGCTTGGCTGTGCATGAAGGAAATCCTGGAAGAGTGCACAGGAGACAGAGCAGCTGCAAATCACGCAGTACACAGCTTTGCAGTCTAGCGTAGGGAGGCAAGGACTTACCTCCACCAAACTTGGACTGAAGAGTCACTGGACTGTGGGAGTCACTTGGACAGAGTTGCTGTGTTCCAGAGACCATGCTCGTCGGGCTGAGAGGGGACACAGAGGACCAGTGATGCAGTCTTTTGGTGCCTTCGTTAGCAGGGGGTAGATTCCGTCAACCCACTGGAGATTTCTTCGGAGGTCTGGGACACACTGGAGGAGCTCTGGGCACCTCCCCTGGGAGGTACTGGTCAGGGGAGTGGTCACTCCCCTTTCCTTTGTCCATTTTCGTGCCAGAGCAGGGCTGGGATCCCTGAACCGGTGTAGACTGGCTTATGCAGAGATGGGCACCATCTGTGCCCATCAAAGCATTTCCAGAGGCTGGGGGAGGCTACTCCTCCCCAGCCCTTCACACCTATTTCCAAAGGGAGAGGGTGTAACACCCTCTCCCAGAGGAAATCCTTTGTTCTGCCCTCCTGGGCCAGGGCTGCCTGGACCCCAGGAGGGCAGAAACCTGTCTGAGGGGTTGGCAGCAGCAGCAGCTGCAGTGGAGACCCCGTAAAGGCAGTTTGGCAGTACCCGGGTTCTGTGCTAGAGACCCGGGGGATCATGGAATTGTCACCCCAATACTAGAATGGTATTGGGGTGACAATTCCATGATCTTAGACATGTTACATGGCCATGTTTGGAGTTTCCATTGTGACGCTATACATAGGTAGTGACCTATGGATAGTGCACGCGTGTAATGGTGTCCCCACACTCACAAAGTCTGGGGAATTTGCCCTGAACAATGTTGGGGCACCTTGGCTAGTGCCAGGGTGCCCACACACTAAGTAACTTTGCACCCAACCTTCACCAGGGGAAGGTTAGAAATATAGGTGACTTATAAGTCACTTATGTACAGTGGTAAATGGCTGTGAAATAACGTGGACGTTATTTCACGCAGGCTGCAGTGGCAGGCCTGTGTAAGAATTGTCAGAGCTCCCTATGGGTGGCAAAAGAAATGCTGCAGCCCATAGGGATCTCCTGGAACCCCAATACCCTGGGTACCTCAGTACCATATGCAAGGGAATTATATGGGTGGACCAGTATGCCAATGTGAATTGGTAAATTTAGTCACTAGCCTGTTAGTGACAAATTTGGAAAGCAGAGAGAGCATACCCACTGAGGTTCTGGTTAGCAGAGCCTCAGTGAGACAGTTAGGCATCACACAGGGAACACATACAGGGCACATACTTATGAGCACTGGGGCCCTGCCTGTCAGGGTCCCAGTGACACGTAGACTAAAACAACATATATACAGTGAAATATGGGGGTAACATGCCAGGAAAGATGGTACTTTCCTACAGGTAGGCAGCAGAAACCTCCTAATGTTCAGTTGTAGTGTGACAGTGACTGAGACATTGAAAACAGCAGTCATTTTACCACTGGACTAGTGACAGCCCGTGGAAAATAAGGTTATGGCACACGTGCAACTAGATACTGGTGCAGCTGTGACACCTAGTGGCGTTGGCTGAGTTTGCAGGGATAGCATACTGGCCAATCAGTGCCACTTTGGGTCTCATTACAAGTCCTCTGGTGAACCCAGTGTCGTCTGTACAATGAGGTAACAGCCATAGTGAAAGGAGGCCTCACGAAGTTCGATAGCTTGAGCCCTAGTACAGTTGAGTGGAGGGCTAATGGGCCGCACTCCTGGGTGGGAAAGGAGTTCCCGGGCGAGAGGAGTGTAAGGATAAAATGAGTGGAGGAGGGTACAGGATACCTCAGCAGCAGTGGCTCCTCTGCTATGGCGGAGGAGTATCGCCCCACCCACCAGCAGCCTCAAAAGTTGAAAATTAAAATGATAATAAAACATGTTTATTATGGTTTTATTTTTCAAGTTCTATGGGCCGAGTCGAGTCTTGGAGGCGGCCCATCATGGTGGTAGGGCCAGAGGGGGAGTGGTGTGCACTGCTATCAGTGCGCATGTGGGTTTGGCCGCCCAACTCAGGACGGCCAAACCCACATGCACACTGAGCTGTCTCCAACCCTAGCTGTGTTACCGGTTTGGAAACAGCAGGCACATGCTCCAAGTCTCTCTGGGAGTGCAAAGTCAGGGCGCTCAAGCCAATCCCAATGCTGCTCTCATGCTGCCAGCAGCATGAAAGCAGCATCTGGATTGGCCGGAGGAGAGTTTGGGTGCCTGTGTGCAGTGGAGAGGAGCAGAACAGTGTTGATGCGGCAGGCGACAGGTAAGTTCTTTTATGTTTCTTTTTGTGTTTGTCAGTTTGTTGTGTTTTTTGTGTTCCTTTCGTCCACCACACCCCCGCCCCCCACTCTGCCCTGACACTAGCACCTACTGTAACTCAGCCTGCACCACAGCAGAGAACTGTTCATGTAATCAAACTAGGTCCACCTTCTCAATCAGTTCTTCGGCCTTCATTACGACCTGGCAGTCTGAAGAAAGGCAGGGCTGCGGTGGTGGTCTCACAGCCAACGGACCGTCGGTGAAGACCGCCAAATAACGAGTTTGGAGGTTTACCCTTCGGCCAAACTGTTGATACTTTGCCCGTCCTGCCGCTTTTCCGCGGTCCACCGGGCTGGAGGTGAGCACCTCCAGCACAGTGGATGCCTTAATACAGCTGGCAGTATTATGAAGCGGGAGACTGCCAGCATTTTTCTTGGTAGTCGCACCGCCAGACAAAGCTGGTGGTCTTGCATCCTGGTGACAGGAATAAGCATTCCTGTTACCAGGATACACTCGCACACACGTCCACATACCCGCACACATGCACCCACATACTCCCACACACAAACACACCCCCACTCACCCACGGACTCATGTCATACACCCCAATTCACACTAACATACATACACAAACACCGCACTCATGCACGCATTCACTCCCCCATCACCCCAGCGCATACATACATTCACACTCCCTCCCCAGTGCATACATACATTCACACACCCTTCCCCCCCAGCGCATACATACATTCACATCACCCTCTCAACTGCATCGCATACACACACTCACCCGCTCTCCCCATTCACTCACACAAACACTCAACCCCATCCCCATCCACTTACATACAAATGCACACCCATATACGCACTCACCCCTTCCATCTGCTCTTTCGCACTGACACACTCAATCGATCACACACGCACTCACCCCTCCTCCCCATCCACAATCACTTCCCCCCACCCCATCCACACTCATACACCCCCTCACCCCATCCACAATCACTCAGACATGCAGACATGTACCCACAAACACCTCCCTGCCCCCGCATTCACAACATTCACACACGCACTTACACACACATACACGCACACACACACCCTCCCCTGTCGGACAATCCACTTACCTCATCCGTCGAGGATGTAGTCCGGGAGGGGACGGGTCCCAGCACTTCCCCCGCTGCAGTGCCCCACCATCAGGACACCGCCACGCCATATTACGGCTCGTAAAACGGCATGCGGGGTCCTTTTGGTGTGGAGGTGCGGTCAGTGGAAGCGTCTCTTCACCGCCAACCACAAGCATGACAGGTGTCGGAATTCAACCCAATTTCAGGCAGAATTCAGAAATCAGTCGTAATAGGGCCTCTTTTTTAAAACCATCATTTTACAGACCTAGTGATTGACAGAAAATGTTATTTTAAGATTTGAGTATAGTCATGACTTTATCACGATGATCCGAAGTAGTGATAGCAGAAACTTACATGAATCCAAAATCATATTCTAATTTCAGCAATAATTTTAATGAATCCTTTCAAAATATTGCATCGTTCTCGTCAAAGTATCGTAGCATGTATTTGAATTTTAAATGGTGAAAAACCAACTGATATCCATTATACCATACTTGAGCTAAAATCATTAATGCAGCACAGGTACAAGAGGACACAAGAAAATACTTCTGTTATGTTTCAAGACTGGGGCCCATATTTATACTTTTTTAGCGCTGCATTTGCGTCATTTTCTGAAGCAAAAGCGGCGCAAACTTAAAAAGTACAATTATATTTGGTAAGTTTGCGCCGCATTTGCGTTAAAAAAAGTGGGGCAAATGCAGCGCTAAAAAAGTATAAATATGGGCCTGGGTGTCCCCAAACTGTAGATTCTTTATGAAGATATATTTCCACAAAAACAAACAAACTCTTTATTCTGCAAATTTTTGCCATCAAAGATCACAGTAAATCATGCATATAAGATTAAATTTAAAAAATAGCATTTAAAACAATATAATAACATTAAAAATTCATTACAAATTACAGGCGATTGGGAGAAATAAGAATAGGTTGGCTATCAAATGATGTACATGCAACATTATGTGAAAGTGCTCTTTGCCTGATCCTCCACATTGCTATGCTAAGAACTGCGAGACTGCGAAAACCACAGAGTGTCTATTGTCAGACTTTATAACTCCAGAGGCCTCCTTGAAATCTCTCACACCAAGGTTTCGGCAGAGCGGCGCGATCCACTTATTTCTTGCTCTTCGATAGGTGGGACAAAAAAACAAGGCATGTTCGATTGTTCCGGTCCATGTTACACAAAAGGTACAGTTACCATTTCTTGGATTTGTCATTTGCTCCCAGCTGGCTGTAAATGAGGCAAGCGGTAGAGTCCCATATCTAAATTGCCGATAGAGTTTCCGGGTAATACAAAGCTCTATTTCATCCAAAAACTGATCTATCTAAAAAACATCTTTTGACATAAGAAAAGACAGTGTCAAAGGATCCATGCTAGGTCAACATTGCGATAAACCCAGTTGATGCTGCCAATACGTCCTCTATCTGCTCTTTGGAGATGCACTTGCCTTTTCTAGGGTAGTCCACAGGTGCTCAAGCCAAATTTCCGCTAATGTTGACCTCACATGCCTAATTCACTGAAGGTCACCTGCCCACAAGAGGCACAGAATCTCGGCTAGCCCCTGCCGATAGGGACTCTTTCTAGAGTTCCCACATTCTTCTCCAGAACATAAGAGGTCATAACCTAGCTGCACACATTTTTAAGCCCCAGATCCAGCCGTGGGGGAGCAGTGGAGTACTAACTGTCAAACTGGCCAGCTGCTGTATAATACAGTTTTCCACAATATCCAGGGAGGAGGCCTCCTTAAGCCCCCAGAGTTCAGCACCATGCAGTGCGGACACAAGTACCTGGTAATTATAGACCTGCAGTACCGGTGAAATGGGACGATATTGGGAGGCGTTGGCAGGCTTCAACAATCCCCTAGTAGTTTTCTCACATCTAAATTTGCATCTTTCAGTCTGGATGTGCCAATGAATATGCTCATTCAGAACGATACCCAAATATTGAAGTGTGGACTCGCTCCAGAGGCGTCCCTTTCAAAATGGGATTTGAGCGGGAGGAGCGCCAAAGGTTAAACACCATGTACTTTGTTTTTGCAAGATTAATATCTAAACCCCTTGCTTTGCAAAAATCATCAAACCTATCTAAAAATGTTTGCAATGCCATAGGAGACTTGGATAGGAGCACCGTGTCATCAGTGAACACCAGGGCAGGAACCCTGAGGTTTGCCAAACAGGGCGCATCAGATTCACCATGGTCATTTATGAAGAGCGAGAATAAAGTGGGTGCAAGGTCACACCCCTGCCTAGCTCCCCTACTAACCAAAAAGCAAAAAGTCATATTCCCCAACTCTACACACCTAACTTGGGCAAAGTTGCTATTGTGGAGTCTTATAATCAGATTTAGGTGGTCATTCTGACCTCGGCGGTAAAAGGCGCCTACCGCCGGTCAGAAATCCTCCATAATCCCGCCGCGGTCGCGGAAACCCGCCACGGTCATTCTGACCCGCAGAAGGCAAACCTCCGAAAATCCGACCGCCACAACAGACCGCCAGACCAGCGGTCGGCGGAAAGGTGGAGGTGACCAAACCTCCACCGCCACGCCAACAGAAATACGCCCATCCCATTACGACCCACGAATCCACGCGGCGGTCATTCAAACGCGGTATTCCATTGGCGGGACACACCGCCGCGGTCAGAATACACACAAACGAACAAAACTCAGCCACATTGGACGATTTGAATCCCACACACCTGATACACATACACACACCACTCCCACACACACAATACAATATAAAACACACACCCACATCACCCACAAACCCCTACGCTAAAAAATTCGTCAGGAAGGCAAGAGCAAGACACCAGCATCCAAAAAATAACAGCCACAGCCACTCAACACCATCACCCACACTCTATCCACACACAAAACAACACACACCACCACACTCAACTCACTTAAATACACATACTCCACCCCACACATCATACACACCACCCCATGGCACCCCAAAGACAACCCCGCTTCACAGACGAAGAACTCAGGGTCATGGTGGAGGAAATCGTTCGGGTAGAGCCCCAGCTGTTCGGCACACAGATACAATACACCAGCATTGCCCGGAGGACGGAGCTATGGCAGAGGATTGTCGACAGGGTGAACGCAGTGGGACAGCACCCCAGAAATCGGGAAGACATCAGGAAGCGATGGAACGACCTACGGGGGAAGGTGCGTTCCATGGTATCCAGGCACAACATCGCCGTGCAGAAGACTGGCGGAGGACCCCCACCTCAACCCCCACAATTCACATCATGGGAGGAGGAAGTCTTGAACATCCTGCATCCTGACGGCCTCGCAGGAGTCGGCGGAGGAATGGATACTGGTAAGTTGAAGCTTCAATACTGCTTCCCCCCCACCTGCATGCCAAATCAGACCCCAACCCTCACCCCCATCCTCGAACCCCACCCTCACCCCCACCCCCATCCTCACCCCCACCCTCACCCCCACCACCATCCTCACCCCCACCACCATCCTCACCCCCACCCCCAGCACACCTATTCCCCGCCAATGTCTCACCATCACAACCCACACATCCCAAAACCTAGGCCTGCATGCGTCCACTAAGCATGGACACCCATCACCAAAGCATGCCCAATGCATATACACATCCCCCCCACAAGCCACCCTCACCAAAGCCCCCACACACGAATGCCAGCACTTGGGGACACGAGAACCCACAGATACACCCATATGCCACACATTGAAACTATAACCATACCTCTATACCCCTGCAGGACCCGACCGTCAACACACCGCGGCGGAGGGGCCAGAATTCTCCACACCCCCCACCCAAGAGGCCGTCAGCGATGACAGCAGCTCTGTCGACCTGGACACCGATGACCAGCCCGGACCATCGGGGACCTCTGGACAGTCGGTTCCCCTCACACAGGCCCAGGCCACTACAGACCCAAACCCCTCTGGGAACACCAGCACAGCTCCCACCCAGCGGGCCCATGCCTCTGTCTCCAGGGCGCGTCAATCTGCGGTGTGTCTACCACTACAGGGCACCCAGGATAACCCACCACCCCAACAACAACAGGGACCTGGGGGCAGTGGTAGTGGGCACACCGGCCAGGGGGCAGAGGCCCAGGGAAACAGGGGAACTCGGAGGGCAGCTGTGCGACAGGGGGGGGAGGAGAGGCCCAGGGAACCCACTCTCCACGAGGTCCTCACCACCATCATGGGAGCATACAACCGCTCCCAGGAGACGATGGCGACGGTACTGGGCCGGTTCCAGGAGATCCAGGTGCTGCAGGAGGAACACTATCGGGGGTACAGGGAGGACATCAGAGCCATCAACACCACCCTGGTTACCATGGTAGGGCTGCTGCAGGACCTCGTCAACAACAGGGCGGACACTGAACAACACCCAAGGGCCCCTGCCACTAGCCTGGACCAAGAACAGCCAACCACCTCCGCCGGCGCTAGTGGACAGGAGGCCCCCGCACAGCAGCAGCCCACCAGACCCCCACCTCCTGCAGGAGAAGAACCACCCCGCAAGAGGGCCCTGAGATCTCGCAAGAAGACAGAGTAGGATGTCAAGACCCCCGCCAGCAATGGATACCACCTGATGTCATCCCACTGTCCCACATTGTCACCCTGTCCATCCTTGAACTGCCCATGCTCCATCTCTCCACAGGCCTCTGGACAATGCACCTGTGTGACTGTTACTCTGGACTCTGCCATGGACATTCCTTCACCATAGCCCCCACCCACTTGAAACCACCCATCCCATTTTGAGCACTTAAATAAACACCTATTTTGCACCAAAATATCAGGAGTCTGGCTGTGATTTCAATAGATTGTAATTGACATGACAGTGCAAATATGTCCTTGTACATGGTGAAGTCAACAAACAGCTGCCACAAAGCTGTAGTCCATGGGGAAACGAAGCACAGGACTCGTAGTGGGGACCCCAGATCTGAAATAGGGAGGGAAAAGCCAAAACTCAGTCATCATACACTGGGGCAAATAGACAGGCAGCAGAGATGCTGGAGAGTAGTTAGCATTTACTAAATTATCTTTGAAATGTTACCTGTGTCCTATTGGAAGTACTGTTCAATGATTCTGTCCCTGTTGTCTGTTTCAGCCCCGTCGTCTTCCTCCTCGTCACTCTCCTCAGGTTCCACCGCTGCCACAACACCACCGTCTCGACCATCCTCCTGCAGGAAAGGCACCTGGCGGCGCAAAGCCAGGTTGTGAAGCATGCAGCAGGCCACGATGATGTGACACACCTTCTTAGGTGAGTACATTAGGGATCCACCTGTCATATGCAGGCAGCGAAACCTGGCCTTTAGGAGGCCAAAGGTGCGTTCGATCACCCTCCTAGTACGCCCATGGGCCTCATTGTACCGTTCCTCTGCCCTGGTCCGGGGATTCCTTACTGGGGTCAGTAGCCACGACAGGTTGGGGTACCCAGAGTCCCCCACTAGCCATACACGGTGTCTCTGTAGCTGTTCCATCACGTAAGGGATGCTGCTATTCCTGAGGATGTAGGCGTCATGCACTGACCCTGGGAATTTGGCATTTACATGCGAGATGTACTGGTCAGCCAAACACACCACCTGGATGTTCATTGAATGGTAATTTTTTCTGTTCCTGTACACCTGCTCCCTGTCTCTTGGGGGAACCAAAGCCACATGGGTCCCATCAATGGCACCAATTACGTTGGGAATATGTCCAAGGGCGTAGAAATCACCCTTCACTGTAGCCAATTCGCCCACCTCAGGGAAAATGATGTAGTTCCTCACGGATTTCATCAGGGCAGACAACACTCTGGATAACACCTTCGAAAACATGGGCTGAGACATCCCGGAAGCAATTCCCACGGTTGTCTGAAATGACCCACTTGCCAAGAAATGGAGTACTGACATGACCTGCACCAGAGGGGGAATCCCTGTGGGTTGGCGGATGGGGGACATCAGGTCGGGCTCCAGCTGGGCACACAGTTCATGGATAGTGGCACGGTTAAGACGGTAGGTCAGGATAATGTGGCGTTCTTCCATTGTCGACAGGTCCACCAGCGGTCGGTACACGGGAGGATTCATCCGTCTCCTCGCCCAACCCAGCGGACGGTGCCTAGGAAGGACAACATGGAGCACACAGTCAAGCAACCCACAGGTACGTACTCACAGCTAGCACAGTATACGATTCTCTATGCAGTGAATGGCGTGTCTGAGTGGCTATGCAAGGCCTAGGCCTGTGTGACGCAGTTGAAATTGAGCCATGTGGGCCCTGGAAATGGCGGCTGCCTGACCTGTGAAGTGTGACAATGGGATGTGAGGTCAATGCGCTGGCGTGGCACACCACGGCGGGCGGCGGGCGAAGACCGTGGCGCGAAGCCGCATTGGTTAACATTGAAGCCTATGGGTTTCAGGAGCCAATGGCGAAGGGCGCCGGCGGTGGCGGGACGCACCGCCGCGGTACGCACCGCCGCGGACGTGACCGCCATTTTCTATCTACTTATCCACTTGCGACTTGAACTTTCACAGGAGAGGACCTATACTGCAAGTGTTGCTGTGACCTCGGTCTGGAAGGGACAATGGCTGCTGCGCCTGGGGAAAGGGCCCCTGCCTTCACTGGAGAGGAGTTGGAGAAACTTGTGGATGGGGTCCTCCCCCAGTATGCGCTACTCTACGGTCCTCCAGACCAACAAGTGAGTTTAATTCAATATGGATTTGGGGCCACTGGCTGGCTTGGGGGCCTGGCGGGGGGCCTGGCGGGGATGGGGGGCATGTTGGGCCTGGCGGGGGGCATGGCGGGGGGCCTGGCGGGGATGGGGGGCATGTTGGGCCTGGCGGGGGGCCTGGCGGGGATGGGGGGCATGTTGGGCATGGCGGGGGGCATGGCGGGGGGCCTGGCGGGGATGGGGGGCATGTTGGGCCTGGCGGGGGGCCTGGCGGGGATGGGGGGCATGTTGGGCATGGCGGGGGGCATGGCGGGGGGCCTGGCGGGGATGGGGGGCATGTTGGGCCTGGCGGGGGGCATGGCGGGGGGCCTGGCGGGGATGGGGGGCATGTTGGGCCTGGCGGGGGGGCCTGGCGGGGATGGGGGGCATGTTGGGCATGGCGGGGGGCATGGCGGGGGGCCTGGCGGGGATGGGGGGCGTTGGGCCACTGGAAAGGAAAATGCTGAGAAACTTGAACGTGGTATTTCTCCCTCCCTGTACGTGTCACATAGGTCCGCGCCCATGAGAAGATCGGGATTTGGCGTGCCATCGCCAAGGAAGTCCGGGCCCTGGGGGTCCACCATCGACGGGGCACCCACTGCCGCAAGAGGTGGGAGGACATCCGCCGCGGGACCAAGAAGACCGCCGAGTCTCTGCTGGGGATGGCCTCCCAACGTAGGCGGGGTGCCTGCCGTCAACTGAGCCCCCTGATGTTCCGGATCCTGGCGGTGGCCTACCCTGAATTGGATGGGCGCGTGAGGGCAGCACAGCAGACACAAGGGGGTGAGTACAAGCATTATCTACTCTGTTGTCGCGCAGTGGAGGTGTCTGGGTGGGGGAGGAGGGCTGGGGGTCCCCCTAGGCCAGGGCGATATCTGTAGGCTGGGCACCCCCGTAAGCCCCTGTGTCCCCAGCCACCACCCTCAGTAGTTTGTCAGTACAGCCATCCCTGGGCCGTGTCATCCATGGGTGCAGTTGTCAACTCTAGGCGTGTAGGGCATGTTCCACGGAATGCGTAGCGTACCCCAAGTGCGCAACTTAGTGCAGGGGGCATCTGTGTCTGTCATGTCCGCTAACTGTACCGGAGATCCATGTACTCAATATCCCTTTATTTCTCTCTCCCCCCCCCTTTTTGTTTGTCTTTCTGTGCTTGTGTGCATCAGCATCATCAGGCGGAGGAGAAGTGGCATCGGGGCAGGAGGGAGCTGCATCTCACATGGCCCAGGAGGGCCATGCCACAGAGTCAGACTGGACCAGTGAGACGGAGGGCGAGGGGAGCTCCACGACGGGGACGACTGGACCCTGCAGCGACACGGACACGTCCTCGGAAGGGGGCTCCCTTGCGGGGGTGGCACCATCCGTGCCCCCCGCCATTACAGGTACAGCCGCCACCCAGCGCACCATCTCCGCCCTCCCAGCAGCCCCTCAGCGTTCGCCCCGTGCCCGCTCTGCCAGGAAGCCGGGCATCTCCTTCGCCCCAGGCACCTCAGGCCCTGCCCCTGTTACCCCCGCTGCCCTCAGTGAGGAGGTCATTGACCTCCTCCGAACGCTCATTGTTGGGCAGACTACCCTTTTGAATGCCATCCAGGGGGTGGAGAGGGAGGTTCATCGCAGCAATGCGTACCTGGAGGGCATTCATTCGGGTCAGGCTGCCCATCAGCGATCGTTCCAGGCTCTGGCCTCAGCACTGACGGCAGCCATTGTCCCTGTCTCCTGCCTGCCTCTACTAACTCCCTCCTCCCAGTCTCCTGTTCCTCTGCCTGTCCCACCCACACCATCAGACCAGCCTGCACACACCTCAACACCCAAGAGAAGCTCATCCAAACATAAGCACCACAGATCACGCAGACATTCACACACGCAACATTCCGATGCAGACATGCCAACAGTCACTACCACCTCTGTGACCCCCACCTCCTCGTCTCCCTCCTCCCTCCCTGTGACGTCTACACTCACACCTCCATTCACCTCACCATCAGCCAGTGTTTCCATCACCAGCACACCCTCCACTCCAGTCCGCACACGTGCAGTCACCTCCCCCACTGCCATTTACACGTCCCCTGTGTCCTCTCCCACTGTGTCTGTCACCCCCTCTTCCACACCACACAAACGCAGCCACCCACCCACCCAACAGCCATCCACCTCACGACAGCCTATCCCTCCTGCACCTGCACCCAAAGACAGCAAACGTGACTCACCTACAACCACATCCTCTCCCTCCACTCCCATTCCCACTGTACCTACCACTCTCCATTGTCCCAAGAAGCTCTTCCTCGCCACTACTAACTTCTTTCCTGACCCTGAGCCCCCCCCTCCTTCTCGTCGGGGTAAGAAGAGCACCTCAGCCACCACCAGCCCTGCAGCCCCCTTGACAAGGGTGCAGGGGTATTGGAGCCTGCCAGCCCGCATGTCTGGATCTTCGCCCAGCAGCAAGGGGACAGCCAGCCCACCCCCTGGGAAGAGGAGCAGAAGGCGGAAGGGTCGCCGCAGGAGCCCGCCTTCTACATCCCCCCCGGACACCACCCAGAGACAGTCACCAGCCACAGCTCCAAAGGGAGGAAAGGGCCACAGGCCCACGACTAAGGAGGGCAAGGGCAGCAAGTCGGAGAGGTCAGGCAGCAGGCCTGCTGCCCAGGAGGAGCCCACAACCCCCATAGCCGCTGCCCCGGGAGGAACCGGCACAGCTGCCCCGGGAGAGCCCACCACCCCCATAGCCGCTGCCCAGGGAGGACCCAGCCCAGCTGGCCAGGAGGGCCCCACCACCCACAGCCCAGGTGGGCAGTGAAGGAGCACCATCCCCGCTGCCCAGGAGGGCACCACCAGGCAATTAGCAGTTGGCCATAGACCGGCCGCCGTCTCAAGAATCGCTGAACTGGGCCCCGCCGTCTCAAGAACCGCTGAACTGGGCCCTTCAGGGCAAGAACCGCTGAACTGGGCCCCGCCGTCTCAAGCACCGCTCCGCTGGGCCCCGCCGTCTCACGCACCGCTCCGCTGGGCCCCGCCGTCTCAAGAACCGCTGAACTGGGCCCTTCAAGGCAAGGAGCGCTGAACTGGGCCCCGCCGTCTCAAGAACCGCTGAACTGGGCCCCGCCGCTCAAGAACCGCTGAACTGGGCCCTTCAGGGCAAGAACCGCTGAACTGGGCCCCGCCGTCTCAAGCACCGCTCCGCTGGGCCCCGCCGTCTCACGCACCGCTCCGCTGGGCCCCGCCGTCTCAAGAACCGCTGAACTGGGCCCTTCAAGGCAAGGAGCGCTGAACTGGGCCCCACCGTCTCAAGAACCGCTGAACTGGGCCCTTCAAGGCAAGGAGCGCTGAACTGGGCCCCGCCGTCTCAAGAACCGCTGAACTGGGCCCTTCAAGGCAAGGAGCGCTGAACTGGGCCCCGCCGTCTCAAGAACCGCTGAACTGGGCCCGCCGTCTCAAGAACCGCTGAACTGGGCCCTTCAGGGCAAGGACCGCTGAACTGGGCCCTTGAAGGCAAGGAGCGCTGAACTGGGCCCCGCCGTCTCAAGAACCGCTGAACTGGGCCCCGCCGTCTCAAGAACCGCTGAACTGGGCCCTTCAGGGCAAGAACCGCTGAACTGGGCCCCGCCGTCTCAAGCACCGCTCCGCTGGGCCCCGCCGTCTCACGCACCGCTCCGCTGGGCCCCGCCGTCTCAAGAACCGCTGAACTGGGCCCTTCAAGGCAAGGAGCGCTGAACTGGGCCCCACCGTCTCAAGAACCGCTGAACTGGGCCCCGCCGTCTCAAGAACCGCTGAACTGGGCCCTTCAGGGCAAGAACCGCTGAACTGGGCCCCGCCGTCTCAAGAACCGCTGAACTGGGCCCTTCAAGGCAAGGAGCGCTGAACTGGGCCCCGCCGTCTCAAGAACCGCTGAACTGGGCCCTTCAAGGCAAGGAGCGCTGAACTGGGCCCCGCCGTCTCAAGAACCGCTGAACTGGGCCCTTCAGGGCAAGGACCGCTGAACTGGGCCCTACAAGGCAAGGAGCGCTGAACTGGGCCCTTCAAGGCAAGGAGCGCTGAACTGGGCCCCGCCGTCTCAAGAACCGCTGAACTGGGCCCTTCAGGGCAAGAACCGCTGGCCCTTTGGCAGACGTGGCAGGGCAGGATCTATCTCGGGCAGGGCTGCAGGATGTCCTCTGGCCACCTTGCCTCCTCCAGTGGCAGTGGGGTCTGTTATGGACTGTATGGACTGTGGCTTTGCTCTCCCCAGGATGGCCCAGTGGGCAGGCCACCCACTGTATGGACTGTATGGACTGTGGCTTTGCTCTCCCCAGGATGGCCCAGTGGGCAGGCCACCCACTGTATGGACTGTATGGACTGTGGCTTTGCTCTCCCCAGGATGGCCCAGTGGGCAGGCCACCCACTGTATGGACTGTATGGACTGTGGCTTTGCTCTCCCCAGGATGGCCCAGTGGGCAGGCCACCCACTGTATGGACTGTATGGACTGTGGCTTTGCTCTCCCCAGGATGGTCCAGTGGGCAGGCCACCCACTGTATGGACTGTATGGACTGTGGCTTTGCTCTCCCCAGGATGGCCCAGTGGGCAGGCCACCCACTGTATGGACTGTATGGACTGTGGCTTTGCTCTCCCCAGGATGGCCCAGTGGGCAGGCCACCCACTGTATGGACTGTTTGGACTGTGGCTTTGCTCTCCCCAGGATGGGCCAGTGGTCATGGAGTCCCCTCGTGGATCTGGCGTCGTGTACTCAAGTGGCTGAGGTGCCCTCCCTTCCCTTCCCCCTGAGGTGCCTGTCCTATTTTCTTTCTGATGCCCCTGCAGTGTTCTCTCCGTGGAGTTCTTGTCGTGGGACTGGGCCTTGCCCCTTTGCACAGGACCCCTGTGATCCACGGACAGTGGTTGGACTACATTTAGTAGCTGTATATATTTTGTACATAGTTTATTTATTTATTGGGATTACTGGTGTACATATTTCAATATATCTGCCCGTTTATGATCTCTTCTTTTGGTCTTTGCATTATTTCGGAGGGGGGTGGTTTGTGGGTTGTGACAGTGATCTGTGGGAATGCATTGATGTGTGTGTTGTAGTGGGTGTGGGTGGGTGGGTGTGTGCCGGTAATCTTTTCCCTCCCCTGTGTCGTAGGTGCAGTACTCACCGATGTCTTCCGCGCCGCCGGGCGTGCTCCTGGTATATGAGCAGGAATAGGAGTGCGGGGATGACCTGCAACTCTGGCTCCATACTGCCGGAATCTCGCGTGGAGTGCGTAGAGGTGAGCGTTTTCCCGTTCGTAGTCTGTTTCCGCCGTGTTCTTATCGGCGGTGCTCCCGCCCCGGAAAAGGTGGCAGATTGGTGGGTCGTAATAGGGTGGGCGGTACTTTGTCTGCCGCCGGGCTGTTGGCGGGAACCGCCGCGCTGTTTGTTTGTACCGCTGTGGCGGTCGGAGTGTTAAGTTGGCGGGCTGTGTTGGCGGTTCCCGCCAGGGTCAGAATTGCATATTTTAGACCGCCGGCCTGTTGGCGGCTTGGCCGCCGCTTTATCACCGACCGCCAGGGTCAGAATGAGGGCCTTAGTGCCTAATTATGGGTTTGGCTGTCCTCAGACCGCCAAACTGGCAGTAGCAGTCGGACCGCTGTGCTCCTGGTGGGCTGACCTCAAGATTACAATACTGGCGGTCGGAACACCGGGAGATCGATGCCACCGCCTGGATCAGGGATCCCGACGGGTTGGCAGGAGTCAAAGTCGTGGTCATCCACGGCATTGCTGAGTTTGGAACCACCATGATGATCACGACTTTGCTTTCCGCCAGCCTTTTCACATGGGGTCCCCACCATGAAAAAGGTGGGGGAAAGGCAGTGCTGGGGTCTACTGTCTATGGATCATGTCGTGGGCAGTGCAGAGCCCCCTGCTAGCACCCTCGGAAGACAGGCGCGTTCCGAGGGTGCTGTGTGCAATGGCATTGGCCTCAGCTCCCTAACGGAGCGAAGGGCAATGCTGCTGCACTGTTTCCACCCGTAAAAACATCGTAATTGTGATGTTTATGCTAATCAGCCTAGTGGAAACATCATAATACGACACTGGTGGAGGCTGCCGGCTTGACGGCGGGCTCCTCGACGCGACTTTAGCGGTCCGACGGTCAGACCACCAAAATCGTAACTAGGCCCTTAGTCAATAAAGCAGAAATCCCATGTCAGCTAAGAGTTCCCAAAGCTTGGATGGGTGGACAAGGTCAAATGCTGACCTAAGATCAACAAAGACCACGTACAACCACCCACATCTTAACTGTGCGAACTTCCAGTATAATAGCTGGAGCCGGAAGACCTACGTACCAATGCACCCTCTAAAGCCTGCCTGCAGGGATGTTAGTATGCTTGATGAAGACATCTAATCTTGCAATCAGCTCAAGATAATCCTCGCAATTTTTTTTCTTCATTACAATCAATTAAGTTTATAAGCCTATAATTTGAGGGAAGGACTTTAGATCCCCTGTTAAAAATGGGGACAATCTCCATGCCCACCCAGGTAGAAGGGATGTGAGCCCCTTTAAATAATGCATTACATAATTAAAGAACTACATAATACGGTGAAATAGGGGTCCAAACATCTATCTCAACAAGAAAAAGATCCCCAGTTTCCTTATCTATCACTGTGCTTTAAATCTTATGATTTTGTCATTGGGTTGCCTGATTTCTTACCACCTGAAACTCATTTCTTCCTGTTGGGCCTCCTGCCTTATAGGCATTCCTAATGTGTTTTCTGCCCCACCAGAGCATGCTAGGATTGCATTGTAGGTTGCCAACCCAGTACCTGTACTCTGCTCCTCAAGGGAGTATTAATTAGTAAAATGGTCAACCCATTCCGCCATCATGATGTGATGTTCAACAGGGGAGAACCCTTCAACAGAACGGTAGACATATTTCTCGCTTCAAGTGCATCAGTGCTTCTACATAAAGTTCAGTCTAACCGTATATGTAATCAAAGTTGTTTTAATGTGCATTCTAAATGAATTTAAACTGCATCAATCCTGATAATTTACTACATACAGATTTTTTTTAAATCTCCAATGGAAAACATGTTCCCCTGTGTAGTAAGTCTTTCTCCTACACCTACACTAAAAATGGTGGCGATCCATTCCCATTCCTCACTTATAAGAAGGGGGTTACTATAGCCCTTGGCTGGAGTAAGATCTGCAACCATTTTGGGCTGGATTTGATATTGTGAATGCTCAAGAATGTATGAGTTTTTTTGCATTTCCAAACAACATGTGTTGTTGCTCCTCTAGTGCAGAAGTTATTATTGTGGATTTCTCTGCATTTGTGGTGGAGAAATGTGGAAAAATAATGCATTGACACCTGCCAGAAATCCTGTTGTGAATTCCAGACAGATGTAAATGTATCCAAATAGGTTTACAGCTGAAAATTGTTCTAGTTTGATTCAAATACAAGGCTTGTCTTCCCCGTGTCAGAAACATTCAAGCATCTGTTGCAAAGTAAAAGAAAGGTGGGATTTGACTAAATAAGGGTATCCGAGACTACCTTTCTCCCTTGAAAATGTGGCTTTCTCTCGCTGACCCACAGGAACCCCCCAAGCCACATCAGTTTGGACGTGGCCATATGCTGGGTTGCTTGTATTCAGTTCAGGGAGGAACTGGCCTTGCAGCTCGGGCTGGACTGTACTCACTGGAGAAGGGTCAAGACTGATTTGCATATGGCTGAGTCCAAACTGAGGTGACATGGTGGGCAAAATAACAATGGACTGAGATGCGGCCCTAAGTAATTACCAGAGGCTGAGATTAATTCAGGCGTTCCATCCATAACCTATTTGTATTCAATAATGTATAAAGAAGGGGGTGTCCAACTGCTCTCAGCCTGCTTCTGAGTAGCCTGTTGGCCGGTTGGACACAAGGCAGAACCCAATTTCTAAGGCTGCACTTAAACATTTATGGAACAGATTTAAGAAACGTAGTGCTGCACCCAGTACAGCGCCACTTCCCTTGCACCCCTTAGCTCCCCTACTACCACCATGTGTGTGCCGTATATAAAATACATCACACCATGGCGCAGGGTAAGGGGCAATAGCGTCAGAATTCTTTACACTATTGATATGCTGTTCAGGGTTAGCACCAAAATGTTGGTGCTAACCCTGAACAGTACATGGGGGCCCATTGTAAGCAATAGAGCAGGCATTATAAAATGCCGAAAGAAATGCTGCAAAGAAATCTTTTAGATTTCTTTGCACCATCTTTTTAGCTCTCCTAACGAGGGAACGCCCCCCCCTTACATACATTATGCCTGACGCAAGCATAATGTGATGCAAGGGGTTACAAAGTGGTGCAATGCATGCATTGCGCCACTTTGTAAAACTGGCGTGTCCATTTTGGCCTCGTGGGCCACATTAGTGTAAAAAAAGACGCTAATGTGGCGCAAGGAGGCACTAGGCCCTCTTCAATCTGGGCCTGTCTGTCTAGTTCTTTGAGGCATGTGAAGCTAACAGTGCAGGGCTATGGAGCCCTTCCTGCTGAATAATTCTTTCATCCTTTATCTTGTTTGATTTTTCTCTCTCTTGTCCTTCCTGTGCCATTCTCTCTTTCTTTTGTTCCTCTTTTCTATCTTTTTCATTTCCTGTTCTTTTTCTCTTTTTATGTCCATTTATGTTTTTTCTTCCCCTCTTTCTTGTTTACTTTCCCTTGTTCACATGCTGGGGAAATGCAGCCCGATGTTCAAATGCAGATTTTGTTTTTTGTTTTTTTTATCTACAAGGGAAAACATGTTCCCCTCTATAGTAAATCCTTCTTCTATACACCTTGACCAAAAATGGTTGTGATCCCTTCCCATTCCTCTCCCTTTTCCCCATGCAATATTTGCATGCATGCATTGTGCCACTTTGTAAACCCTTGTGCCACACGATGCCTGTGCCGAACAAATGGTGCAAAGAAATAAATAAAAAATCGTTGTGCCATTTTTTTGTAGTATTTTTAACGCCTGCATAGAGCAGGCATTAAAATGAGGCTCCCATTGTTTTCAACTGGCCTTTGGGTGCTTTGCAGGATTAGAATTCAAAGATTTTGATGTTTATCTTGCAAAGCGCCAAATTAGCATCATAAAGTTTGACGCTCGTTACTTTAACTACTGCCATGGTGCTGTGTATGTTAGATACAGCGCACATATGGTGGCATTAGGGGTGCAGAAACAGTGGCACTACATATGATACAGCACCACTTTTCTTAAATTTGGCCCATAATACTCCGCTACATTTGTGGAGAAGCACCCTGTCAATCAAACTCTAAATAAGGCAGTTTATGTTATGGTATGTTATGTCATGTTATGTCATGTTATGTCATGTCATGTCATGTCATGTTATGTTATATTATGTTATGTTAAGTTAAGTTCCGTTATATTATGTTACGTTATATTATGTTATGTTATGTTACATTACGTTATGGATCTTGTAAAGCGTATAGCTGTCCCAAAAACGGCGCTCCCAAGTATGTCACTTTCCCACCAGACTTCTTCCAATTCAGAACTGACTTCCCTCCGCGACGACACTCATGTTAGTTCTGGAGAGAATGTTGCGCCAACCCCCCATTCAGAGATGGCAATTCCTTTGAGGTAATGTTGCCATTCAGTGGAAAGGGACAGTACCACTGCTTAATTTGTGTTGGTGTTTACTGGTGCTCGACACCAGCACTTATTTATAAACAGCGGCACATATTTATGACAATTTCCCACAAGGGGGCACTGTTTGTTTATGTTTTAAGAAAAGTTAATTAGTTGAGCATTAAGAGTATTATTAAAACATGATAGGGCCTGGACTTAAACCTGAAATTTGAAGCGACATGTGAGCTGTGTCAACATCAGTGGACCCGCATGAAATACCTTGGACACTTATAATGTCACAAACTAAGCACTGGATAGTACTCTAACCGTAACAATGCCATCAAGAATATGAACAGAACCGCCGGGCACACCTAACCAAACCAGATTTCCGTGGCCACTTGCGCACCTAGGGGTAGTGCTCTGAGTGAAGGGTAGCAAGCCAACACTGCCCACAGTCACACCCCCACCATTAGCCTTAGGGCCAAAGCTTCAATAGTTGTGAACTTTGAAGACTCTAGTTGCAAATGACTGACGTTTACAGACATGCAGACATGCTGTTGGATAAAAATGGAATACTACGGGCAACCAAAATTTGGAAAGGCTTCAGGGAAGTGAGACCCCTGGTGAGCACAGAGAAGACCTACTGTTTGAGCCAAAATTGCATGGATCTTGGGATTCAAAAATAGCTTCAAACTTACACTCATGCTGGCATCATCCCATTCCGCTGAACTTGGATAAGAATCACAACCATAACCGGATCTCATTCTTCGCAACATCCTGTTGTGGTTTTGTTGCTTGAAGGCAGTGGCTACTGATCTTCCAATTACTTTTTTTAACTCTGCCATGCCAAATAACCTTGGGCAACCCAATACATTACTCTTGTCTTTCATCTTCCTTAGCAGTTCCTAGTGGGTTTACACAGCGGAGTAAACAGACTGGCGTTTCACTGGGGCCCTCCTGTGACTGTGAGACAGTGTACTACAGCATAGAAACCGCAGCAATCCTCCCAGGCATTGAGTAGGGATTTGTTTATCAGACCCCTGACAAGTTCTGAGAAGTCAATAAAGACAGGTTATACCTTATACATTTATATTATAATTAGTAAACAGCACAGAGAAATAAAACTAAATACAAAGGGGCATATTTACAAGAAAGTGGCGCATCGGTCCCCATGTGCCACTTGTCTTGCGTCGCCCCTGCCCCACCTAACGACACCATGGTTGCACCATATTTACCATACGGCACACGATAGCGGTTGTTGGGACGATAGTGTTAAAAAATGTTATGCTATTGTGGCGATTTACTGCTCTAGCATAAACAATTCTGCCGCTAGTGCAGCAAAGCTCAGGGAGGCCCATTGATTAAAATGGGTACGTGTCTGCTCTGAGCAGGTGTTAAAAGTGACGAAAATATGGTGCAGTGAAATGTAAATTTCACTGTGCCATTTTTTCAGGCCTCCCTGCGTCGGAATGCCCCCCTCGCATACATTATGCCTGGCACAGGCATAATATGGTGTAAGGGTTTACAAAGTGGTGCAAGCAAGTAGAAAGGCCTCCTTAACGCCACCTTGGCATAAAAAAAGATGCTAGAGTGAGGCATGGTGGCACTAGGTGCTTGTAAATATGCCCCAAAATATGTCCCCACCATGACTGACAGCTAGCCTCAAAACTCCTACATTATATTCTGCCATAATGAGGAACATGTCCCAAAAAAAGACAGTAAAACCCAACCAAAATAGCTTTGGAAGCATACTAACCAGAATATCACGTAAAAACCCAATTTCCAACTAATTTTCTGGACTTTATTCAAAGCTTGCAAAAAGATAAACTATCATGACCTTATCTTCATATAGTTACACAGAAGTTCCGCATGGCACTTCTCCGCCCGCCGTGGGCCGCGGAGGACACCAACTCAAACCCGCCACATTGTCCACCATAATGGAAAGGCCAACCCAGCTGGGAGCACTGAGGCAATATCCGGGAAGAAGAAACGCAACCCACTATATGTTTGAAAAAGTTACTTATTTGGTATAAAGCCTATAGGCAATATACCATTTTGGGCATTTTATAAATAATATGCCAGACAATTCCATCAGAAAAAGGTCTGTGGGAAATGGCACAGTATCCCGTGTTAACATCTGTGATTCTCTGCATCTTCCATGAAAGTTCTTGATTTTCAGGATGTTCTGTATGAAAACCTGTAGGTAATCTAGGCATGGATCAAAGAAGCAGGATTCCATAATCTATTTAAATGAATTAGATACTGCATTTTCTCCATATATGTGCAAGAAGTGCATACAGTATTTATGTCATATGTCCGTCCACAAGAATAGGTTTGGGTGGTTTAAGTTTCCTTAAACTTTCGGAACATATAACTTCTTCGAAAAGGTTCTGCACAAGAGACATGAAATGATGGATACATTTTCCAAGAACATGGAATTTTAACCAGGCTCTTAGCAGATTTATAATTTGAGACATGATAAATTGACCCTAGAATGTCGGACTTATTTCAATTGACGAGTTGACTTAGGTAAAGGACTAGTTGACAACCAGACCTGGTCCCCTGTCGCTTAGATAGGGGCTGGTTTCTGCCACCTGTCGGTTGCCATGGGTAGCCACTGTGGAGCTTTCCTTACATTTCTCTTTATTTGATTTCTGGAACAGAAACACCTTATACAGAAGGAAAGGATAATTCATTTTTCAGAAGAAACCCATATGTAGCAAAAAAGAACTGAATCCAGAAGATGAATGCACGGTATTATTATATGCAAATTACACAGTAGGTAATACCGATTTCCAATTTGACTCTGAGGAATGTAAGTAAGTTTATCCTACTGTTTGTGAATATAATGCAGCATGTCCCCCCGCCCGCTCCTGCAGGCAAGGAGATTTATTTCGCGGTGGCCGCCACGCTCCACCCAAGACACGAGCAAGGGGTGGGGGGACAGGCCCATCACCGTTGGAGGGAGCGCAGTGCTGCTCCCCTTGCTCCATCTTGGGGCCGGGGCCTGAAGTTGGGATGCTGGGCGCTGCCTCTTCCTCTCAGGGGAGCGCAACAATGTTCCCCAATTCCCTGCAGTGTCAGAGGTTAGGAGTTGGGGTCCTAGGCCCCTGTGGGCTCTTCCCTGTGGGGTTCCAGAGATAGAGATCCATGCCCCCAGATCCATAAACAGAGCTATGGGAATGGGAATTTATGCGCTTCTCTAACAGGGCTTATTAATTATAAACAGGCCTTTGCCCAACCTGAGGATGTTCGCCAAATTTGCAGCAGGGAGCGCCACACTCTCCGTGGCCTTGCTGGTGGGGGGGGTCAAAAGTCAAATCCATTTCCCTCACATATCTCACATATGCACGATCTTGGGCATATTTCACCCCTGGTGGTGAGCCATAGCCACCGGAGCCTTTTGCTTAGGTCTCCTGGCCTCCAAGATGGCACATTTTTCAGGGAGCTGGTTCCACTGGCTACCTGCACCATCCTTTTCCCTTTTTTAGGTCGCAGGCTACCAGACAGGGCCCCTGTTTAGTTTGCAAAAGACATCTTGGTGACAGTCAGAAAGCTGACCTAGGAATGCATTCTGCTTGTTGCTTTCTATTGGCTTTGTGGCTTGTAACTCACATTTTCTGCCTTTATTTTCTTAAGGCTTTCCAGCTTGAGTTCGTACCTTTCAGCTTGAGTTTGTACCTTCCTATGCTCAAACCTTATTTACAGTATCCTTTTGCGTGCTCTCTTTTTGTAAACAGGCCTGCAAATCTTGTTCTTATCTTGTCACATTTACTGTGCTTTCAAAGACCGAAGTCAAATGTCAGCCACTGTTTTCCAAGGGCACTTAATTACATTTCTTTCTCTGGCTTCAAAGTGAGAGTATTTATGAGACAATCTTGCTGGATACTGGGGTAGGAAAGAGGGGTTTTTCTAGCACACAATAACATGTAAATGAACTGTGTGAGTATTTCAGAATATATCAGAATGAAGAACACAAATGAAACACATTTTTAGTTATTTCTGAAGTGTGTTGGAAACAAATACTTTAATATGGTCAAAACAATTCATTACACTGGCTGATGCAATTCCCAAACATTTTCTTCTGTGCACTGTTTAGATTTATTAGTAAAACTGTATGTCTGTGCAAATGTAACAGCCATTTCGATTGGAGATGTGTTGACTGTAATGGCATTGTGCTACTACACCATGAATACTCCATTCTAAGGAACTCCACTCTGGACTTGTCCACTCTACTGCACTCAACTCTGCACCATTCCACTTTAAACCAGTCAACGCTACTGCACTCTGCACTACTCCTCTGCAGATGTTTCTCCCCACCCCTTTCTTATCAGGAGATGAGTAAAACACTGTTGATTGCCCCCTTTCTGTGGGGAGGCCTTTGTTCTGCTGCAGGAGAGCAATGTAATTAACTTGGTCCAACAGGGTGACAAAAGCCCAGGGCTCTGATCATGAGCCGAACCAGACAAATATAATGATTCTGGATGACGTATAAGATGTACAGATACCTTCTTGAAACTAACAAATTAGATTTTGATCTTAATGTGCATGTTTTGCCTCGTTTTTATATGTCACTGGACTTTGTAGGCCAAAGGATATTCAAATTGCACTCTAAGGCACATTTCCCCCTCTGTCTATAATCAAGTGTTACTGCAGACAAGAAAGTAAACCACACAGACTTTCCTTATGAGTGCTCACCAGCATTATAAGGCCTACCCCAGGTCAATATGTAAACCTGGAGACTCCCCTCTGTGCCAGGCTACCTGTGTTCAGTTACCAGTCTCTGCACAACTGTAGTCTTACATGTGCAGCCCTCACACATGTGCACAGGCATGTTCACCAGCCAAGAGCCCCTTACCCTTGCTGCGACATACCAACCTTATCTTAAAAGGCAGAACCATGTCATAAATACGCACAGTCCATTTACCATGTGTTTACCTTGGATGAGACACCAGCTGTAAGGCTCACCCACAAAAATAAGGTCAAAAATAAAATGATCAAAAAGTGAAAAATGGATTACATGGGCAGAACAAATTTCTTACACCTAGGAAACATTGAGGTTTCTAAATGGAATGGATATTGGAATGTCGATATACATAAAATCAATGTCAATGTACGCCATGATATGTGCCAGCATAACAACGAGCTTGCTTTGCTATTGTCGATTTCACCTGACATGACCTCCCCCTTAACCCAGAGCCAGAAGAACGTGGTCAAGCAGGGCCTGCAACCCAGGCCGGGAGCAACTGATTGACAGAGCACAGGTGGTGTGACACATAGCCCATAGACAAACACGCAGAACAGGAAAGACCCAGATCGATTCCCCAGTTAGGCAGCAACACCACAAAGGTCCTAGGAAATTGGCCCCCAATAAAACACATTTGGCCGAAGGGGTTTGCATTCCCAAAAACACCATAAAGTTAGATGCCACATGAGGTTAGGAACACATAGCCAATCAGAATACAACACACCACTAGGCCGTTATCACGTGCTTCCTATGCCAGACATCTGGACATGTTACTTACTGGCCCACACTATGTCCACGCAGGGTCGGGACACACCCGCACACCTTATCAGATGGCCAGATTTATGGCCTTGAATGTATTAATTTGTCTTATTGCACCTCAAGACAATGCATAAAAAGACACTCAAAACTCTGTAACTTTGAGAGACAGTCAACAGACCCCGACTTTGTACTGCACTCTCCCGGTCATTGCGTTGAACTAAACAGACTGTTTCTGCTCTGCCAGATGCACCTTGTTGTTCATTCATTTAAGGTAAATCTGCATTCGAGCAACATTTTGGTGAGGAAGCCAATCGGGATTGGTCCTCTAAGCCTAGACTACAGCCGAAGGAAGGGGACCCTAACTATGCAGATTCACATCTGCACAACAAAAAGCGGGGAGCATGCGCCTCAATGGACTGAAAATTCTGCTGAATCCGTGGCACAGAGGTCCATCCTGAAGCTGCCGTCAGTGGGTAAGAGACTACATCTGATCCTTAGTCCCAGAATGTGGAGTATGGCAAACCAGGGCTCAGCTTGGACAGCTGGGCGAGACACAGATGACACGCATGACCCTGGCTGTGAGATAGGGTTCTGCTTGGACCACTGGGCGAGACACAGATAGTACGCTTGTGTCCCCGAGTGTGACATAGAGACGAGGCCCCAGTGTTTGGACTGCTGAACGTGACACAGATGGTATGCATAGTCTCTGGGTGTGATATAGATCTCAGTTTTATTTTTTAGTCTAAAGGAGTTTCTCAGAACTACCAGTCTCTTAAACATTGGTGGTGTCTAAAAGAAGTGAGAAATATTATTTGATTGGACCGCAGGGCATGACACATATGGTACTCTAAGCCCCTGGGTGTGAAACTGGGCGCAATTCAGATGTTAGGTAAAATTTGGACCTTAGCGATTGGTGTCACTTGTCCCTGGCCAAGGAGGGCTTGTAGTTGTCGAGTTGTTCCTTCTTCTCTGCATACGTTGCTGCTATATTTGCCCCACACCAATTTTGACAGACTATCGGGCTTACTTGGTCCTTTATAACACACAGAGCATCCCACGGCATCGGGCAGCATGCGCTAGGAGTGGGCTAAGTTTTTTTTTTTAGACAAAGTCATCATTTTTCATCTGTCATTTTGTTTCTCTTTTCTCTTCATTTCCATTGTGGTTTCCTCTCGTCTCTCTTCATTTCCTTTGTGGTTTTTCATGGAAGCATTATTTGGTGCTGATAAACTGTTGCAATTATATTTCATGTTGAAATGCTATGTTTCATTAAGTGTTTTTAGAGTGCATTTAAGGAAGTCACTATCTTTTTCTCACAAAGATTTAACCCATGCCTTCTAATCCGCTGCTAAAATGGTTTACAATGTTTAAGTTCACAATTGCACTTTCTTACAGGTTCTGATTCTTCATATGCATGGTTTATGTACTGTGAAAAGTGTATTTGATGCATCTGTGTCTAAAGTTGAGCTCATAGCTAGGAGTTATTGCCAGCAGAATCCCTTGTACATATTTCCCCACAATTAGAATAGGATTTAGGACCATTTAAAACTCAAAGAAGTTAGAACTGCACCAGTCCCCTCTAAATTGTTCCCAAATCATCATGGAGTCGCTGTTAAACCACATGCAAACTGGATTCCCCACTCAGGCTAAAAAGCTACATAAATAATGCTGTGAATGTCACGCACATACTAAGGCACACACATTCCCCTGGCAAGAAGGGTGAACCTTCGACACCAACAAAATAGAACACACGAGGACACACATTCAGACAATATCTGTAGGGCAGAAAAAGGTTAAAAGAGAAGCACTATTAGAACTATGGGCCATCTTCAAGGTGACTCCGACCTGTAACCATCCAGAACCCACAAGCAAGGTTTCCAAACCTCCCCCCACCATATGTTGGTATGGGGACACTCTCTCTGATGCCTGCCACGCCAGTGATTCCTGCC
Source organism: Pleurodeles waltl (assembly GCF_031143425.1). NCBI lineage: Eukaryota > Metazoa > Chordata > Amphibia > Caudata > Salamandridae > Pleurodeles > Pleurodeles waltl. The sequence continues at coordinate 79,422,761 of NC_090446.1, forward strand.
CTAGGTTACACCAATCCACCGGTTGTGGGCCTGGAAAACCCCCGCCGGGCACTGATCCAAGGCTGGAGGGAAGCCAGCCCCAGCCCAGTTGGGGGCTGGGGTCCCCCCAAGCTCGACCCCGTCTGCCACGCTCAATCGTTCAAATCCCAGCATCACAGGCAGCATACACTACAATGTATCCAAGCAGATGCACAAGGGTGACAGGAAGCTACGTAATGGACCTGAACGATGACACCGCTAGCGAAGTGAGGGGAAAAATGCAGGGCTGGTCCCACCAACCAAGGTGAGAAGTAGAGTGCCCACGCCAGTCACCACCAAAATTCCTCACAACATGCATACACCACTACCCAACCTCGGCTGTCCTGAAGAGCACCCCATGGTCACACTATTGTTAAAAGACACACCATACAACTTTCTGGTAGACACAGGGGCGACAAGGTCATGCCTACGAGAGGGCTAATACCCCTTAACAAGGAACACCACCCCCATACAAGGGGCCTCTGGTACGGTGACATGGATCTCCTTCACAGAACTCCTTGAGTTGGAGATAGAGGAAGCAGGATGAGGGAACAGTTGTTGCATTCTCCCTCATCCCCTATTAACACATTAGTGGGGGACCTAATATCCAAGCTAAAAATGTCTATCCATTTTACTGAGAATGGGATTATAACGTTCTCCAAGTCCAGCCTCTGTCACCACTGCGGCACCTCCACAAGTGAGGAAGTGGTGCAGATGAGGTGGCCTGAGATTTTGTGGTGCGTTCCTTGAGCCCGAAGCCCCCTACCAGCTGCCGAATACCGTACCCAAACAAATAACCGTTGTATGCGATACGGCTCACCCAGCAAGCGGATCAACACCCCAAGGAAATGTCTGTGCCGACTACGTGAGGAGTGCAATGGAGCTTGAGATAGGTAGGCCATCACCCGGCCCTCCATGCAGCGGCCCACTCAGAGAGGTCAAAAGCAGGGGCTAACCCAGAGAGATGCCGCAAAGCTGGTCCAGCATAAATTGAGAAAGACCACCCTTGAGGGGCCCACGTTGGCTGAGAGCGTGCAAATGGCACAAGTCTTGAAAGGAGCTCTGCCTCAGAACCCCAAAGCTTTTCCACCCAGTCCTAACGGCAAAAGTCAGGGAGGTTGGCAACCTCCAGACCTCATAGACTGCTACTATTGCCACAGAATGGGCCACATGGCCAACCGATGCAGCTAAAAGTCATATCATGAACAGAAAGGGATAAGCCTAGGCCAGCCCCCGCAAAATCCCCATCTGCAAAACTAAGTCCAGGTCAACCCAAATGCATCCTGCATTCAGCAGACAGGGAACCCATCTCAGCAAGGGCCACAGCAGAATGGGGTGACGGTTTGGGAAGGCAACACCTTTGCACAATCACAAAACACAAATACGCAGTAAGCCAAACTCTCAATGAGTTTACATTCACCTCATACCCACTCCAAAACTCATTTCAACAATAAAGATCAGTGACGCAACATAAGGAGAGAACTCGCACCTTTACTTGCATTCGGGAAATCTCAGGGCTGCTGTACATTTTGTCAATTGGTAATCTGCACTAGAATCCGCCATTCGGGTGCTTGCTAGGGCAAGGTTGGATGGCCACTCCCCAAGAGGAGGGCTGTCTGATGTGGGGGGCAAGGCGGCCCTTGACCAGAGCTTAAAATCCAACGCCCAGGTTCCCCCATCCAAATCCAATTGGGACAGGTTCCAATCATCAGATCTAATGGGCCCCATTCAAGGGCACTTAGCCTGGGACCACAGTTCCTTTGCGGTTCACAGCCCCAACTACAGCACCTCCAAAACAAGGCCTCCAGGTAATGGAGGCCCCCTTCCAGTTCCAAAACAATGCAATGTTCAAGTGTCGGGAGCCTGGTTTTTCATGCACCTGGGATGATAATGTCCACAAAATTCCGAAGTCCATGCACAAGTCCGACAAATTCTGTAGTACACACATGAAGTCAGCAGAGAAATTTAATTAGCATCCCAGTTATTTACCCATAGTGGGCAAATCTTGACGAGTTTCGGTCAGGCACCTCACTCCTATCGTACCAAATGCTCTATTTCATCCTCTCTCCAAAAAGGCTTCCAAACGTTCAAAAGTCTGCTCGTAAGATCATGTCCCTCCAAAACAGCTAGAGTTCCGTATCCCTGGCCACAGCAGATGTGGCAGGTCTAAAACATCTTAGATCAGAGGAGCGGGGATGTCAGGAGGAGAAGGGACTCTGTAAGTGGTCATCACACACCGTCGAGGGAAGCAATAGGTCTGATCCCAGTCGTTGCCACAACAAAATCATACCGGGGTCACAAAATACCTCTCTGAGTCCTCTGGCATTCCAATAAAACATCACCTAATGGAGATCTAGGGAAGCGTCCAGCAACCCGCTAAAAAACCCCAAAAGTAGCCCAAAATGAAGTTTCTAGAAAAGGGATGTAGACAAAAACACCTAACTCCATCAGGGAGAACCTCATTGCATGCCACACGCAGGGACTAGAGGGGCGTACATGTGTCCTCAGAGCACACTGCATATATCTGCAAGACCCAAATCACAAAATGCCCCCTTCATTTCAAATCATTCCACACAGATGTAAGTCAACAGGTTCCACCCAAATCAGTAAAAGACCCACACATGCACAGACACTGGGGAAGATAGCTAAGGAATAACCCTACGAAGATCTCCCCATAAAAACACCCTACCCTGCCATGGTGAGAGGAAAGGACCAAATGGCCCACAAAATAAGACTCAGGCAACCCATGACTAAAACACTCAACACTTGACAGGAGCAAAGACATCCCTGATTGCCAGAAGACTGCAGATGTTTCTACAGAAAACCATCCCAAAACCTGCAAAATTCAATAGCTATGTATTATTATATGCTTGCACACCCTTTGAATGTTGTGTGCATGGCCACATCCATCCATAGCCAGAAATCTGCCTAGTCACACGAAGCCTACCTCAACATTGTTACAAATCTTGCATAGGGGCCTTTCCCACATCACTTACAGTTACTCTGAACCTAATGTTAGTATTTCACATGCACTACACAGCACACTCTTACACACCACATAGGGCGTCATTCCTAGGGTAGGTGACGGAGGAAGCACCGCCAACAGGCTGGCGGTGCTTCCGGGGGCATTCTGACTGCGGCGGTAAAGCCGCGGTCAGAAAAGGGAAGCCGGCGGTTTCCCGCCGGCTTCCCTCTGCCCCAGGGAATCCTCCACGGCAGCGCCGCCATGGGGATTCCGACCCCCTTCCCGCCAGCCTGGTTCTCGCGGTTTTCACCGCCAGAACCTGGCTGGCGGGAACGGGTGTTGTGGGGCCCCTGGGGGCCCCTGCAGTGCCCATGCCACTGGCATGGGCACTGCAGGGCCCCCTTAACAGGGCCCCACATTGATTTTCAGTGTCTGCGTGGCAGACACTGAAAATCGCGACGGGTGCAACTGCACCCGTCGCACACCAGCAACTCCATTCGGAGCCGGCTTCCTCGTTGCTGGTGCTTTCCCGCTGGGCGGGCGGGCGGCCTTTTGGCGGTCGCCCGCCCGCCCAGCGGGAAAGTCAGAATCACCGCGGCGGTCATTTGACCGCGCTGCGGTGTTCTGGCGGGGGAACTTTGGCGGGCGGCCTCCGCCGCCCGCCGAAGTTAGAATGACCCCCATAGTATTAGTACATGACTGCCATAGGCACCCAGACATCGGCCAGACCGTGCTACATCTGTTCGCTGATACCACAAGCCATAGGTGCAGATAGGCTTTATCTATCCCAGGAAGTAGCCTCAGAGAAAGCGGAATGTCTTATCCAATGGTACCTTTGTAGAATTAGTGGCAAGCTACAACCCAGTAGGGTACAACTCCACAGAGTAAACATCACTCGATTTGAGACCAATCCCACCACACTGTGGGGGTCATTCCGACCCTGGCGGTAAAATCCGCCAGGGCCGGGGACCGCGGATGCACCGCCAACAGGCTGGCGGTGCATCCCTGGGCATTCTGACCGCGGCGCCGCCATGGGGATTCCGACACCCCTTACCGCCATCCTGTTCCTGGCGGCCAAAACCATAAGGGGTGTCGTGGGGCACGGGCACGGGCACTGCAGGGGCCCCCGTAACAGGGCCCCACCAAGATTTTCAGTGTCTGCCATGCAGACACTGAAAAGCGCGACGGGTGCAACTGCACCCGTCGCACCCTTTCCACTCCGCCGGCTCCATTCGGAGCCGGCATCCTCGTGGAAGGGGGTTTCCCGCTGGGCGGGCGGGCGGCCTTCTGGCGGTCGCCCGCCCGCCCAGCGGGAAACTCAGAATAACCGCGGCGGTCTTCTGACCGCGCAGCGGTATTCTGGCGGCTTCCGCCGGCCCTGCGGTTACCGCGGCCGGCGGGAGTCAGAATGACCCCCCGTATCTTTACATCGAGCCTAGCGATATTCAAACTGAGCTAGACAGGATGCGCAGGCAGGGCACTGTAGGGGAGGACACTGTTTGGTCAGGAGACTTTCCAGAAAAGAGCTTCTTGGAGATAGCAAAACCGCCACACCTGTGCACAAACATGTCCAACCCCGCCTCCATCTGTGGTCCAAGGGTGGTCCTCAGGATGTCTTGGGCAGCCTTTTTTAATAATAATTGGATCCCAGTCATGAAGATCTTGTGTAGGGCCATCCACCTCAATGATACAAGGAGAAGTGAGTCTCATAGGGGAGGGTGAAATGCCAGCATCAATACCCGATGCCAAGAAATCTGGGATACTAAAATAGATAGGTACATGTAGTTGGAAGGGAAAGGGGAACCCCTAATTGTATGGAAACTTACACTGTATTTCTTATGTTTCAGGGACGAGGGGACAATCCCTCTTTGCACAAATGAAAATTGTGGCGCAATACTGCACGTACCAGACATGCACTGGGGCACCTCTGCACTTATGGACTACTACTGGTAGTGTGAAGAATTCACTTACGCTCAGCTCGTCCTTGGTTGGCGGGGCCTCTGTTTACTCATGACTGTGCACACCCTGATCCTGGTTATTCTTGGAAAAGACCTGTCCAAGTTGTTCCAACATCTGCTACAGCAGAAAACAACTGTGTTGCATCAAGCCCGAAAGAAATTAACTGCTGATTATTTTGTTTGAGTTCAGTACAAGGACATTCCAGAAGATTTTATACTTCTCATTGACACTCAAGTAAACATGGGAGGGTGCATACCCTTCTTCACATTACAGATAAAAGCAAACGCCTGCTGGTTGCAGATAACCAGGTGGGAAATGCTGAAGACGATCAATAGTACTGAGCTTGGCCTACACGCTATCAAGGAAGACCTAAGAGCCCTCCGCCTCATGGTGATGCAACATCGGTATGTGTTGGACTTTATGACCGTGATAGAGGGTGGGGTGTGCACCAAGATCGGTGCATCCTGTTAAACATTTATACCTGGTAACGACCTGGACAATGGGACACTGTCTTTTACCATCCACGCACTGCATCGTCTACAAGCCGACATGAAGAATGTGATGCCACTGAGAAAGACTGTTTTTTATTGGTTTTCAAGGCTCCCCGGTGGTTGGTTAGACCGTGCATGTCATTGCTGCCAATTCTCATTTTTGCGCTAATTTTGTGATGTTTCCTACAAATTGGGTTTTCCTGCTGTATAGACACAGTCTTCAAATTAAATACAGTTCAATTAGGTAGGGAAATGGTAGTAGATACAACAGGAATGTCTCAAAACCTTCAGCCAATCAGTACACAACACACACACCACATGCAGTGATCACGTGCTCCTCATGTCAGACATCTGGACATGTTACTTACTCGCCCACACTATGTCAAGAAAAGTCGAAGCCCACCTGCACACATTATCAGATGTCTGGATTTATGGCCTCATGACTAGGCCCCGATTCCCTTTTTTCAAAGAATGTATTCAATCATTCTATTGCACCTCAAGACAATGTATAAAAAGATGCTCAAAACAATGTAGCTTTGAGAGGCAGTCCTCCCCCGGCCATTGTGTTTAATTAAATAGACCGTTCCTGCTTTGTCAGATGCCTTTTATCTTTCATTATTATAAGGTAAAACCGCATTTGGGCAACAGAAGTCTTCCACTGAATAAGCATCTTCACTTTTTGATCTTCCATTGCAAATTCTTCTGATGATAAAACATATCCAGGATATTGAATTGAGGTCTGATTAAAGACATATCTCTCAGATTTAACCAGAGATCAATGTTCTTGTAATCTATGAAGAACATCTCATACATGAAGCTCATTGTCATCAGGATTCTTAGAAAAAATGAAATGTTACTCAAGTAGATGAATACAGTATGGAAATTACAGTAAAAAAAGATAAAATTCACAAACCTTTTGAAAATCGCTGAGGCACTACAATAACCAAATTGCATAACTCAGTATTTAAGATGCTCACACACTGACCAGACTGATGCTTACCGCTCACTTTCAGTTTTAATGTGGCCACTTTACAACACTCTAGTAGTTGTCATGGTTGGAAACTCTAAAATGCAGGCACTAACTGAACTGCTTGATATGGGTTGCCCTTTTTGCTGCTGCTGTGCTATCTCACCCTATCAATCGTAGCAAACATGGTGAGTTGCATTCTGTGCATCAGGCTGCATCTCCTATTCCAAGCTTGATCCACTAGCTTTCCTGTCTGTGCCCTTTACCCTGGTGCACAATGTTCTTGTATGTTTGGTGCCGTGCCTGAGTGCAACACTGGCTGAATTAACAGAGCTACTGGTGTCCTCAGGATTTTCACCCCCTTACTGCTTGCCTCAAGTATGTGCATTGGGAATCTCTTTACCTTGGATCATCCCTTTAACAGAATACCCTTTTCCCTGGAAAACAATTGGTGCCTCCAAAACAAAAACAAGAGCTAATGCTGTGCCTTCTAGTTTGCGCCGTAGAGCTCTATATTTGAAATGTTTGGTACAAACAGCATATCACATTGAGCAGTAAAAGAGCAAGACATAGAGGTGCAAAGCGGCATCATCTCTGAAACTCACTGAATTGAAAGATAGCACAACATGAGCAAAGAAAAGGTGGCAGTGGCAGAATGTCCAGCATCAAACATGGAGCTGCGCTGTGGTCCTGCAGGAGCACAAACAAAAGGTGACAGTGGCAGGACGTGTAGCATGAAACATGACGTTGCACTGTAGCCCTACAGAGGCACAAAGAAAATGTGACAGTGGCAGCACGTGTATCATGAAACATGGGGCTGCTCTTAAGCCCTGCAGAAGCACAAACAATAGGTGACAGCCACAGGACGTCCAGCATCAAACATGGGGCTACTCATTACCCCTGCAGAAGCACAAACAAAAGGTGACAGCGGCAGGACGTCCAGCATCAAACATGGGACTGCACTGTAGCCGTAAAAGAGCACAAATAATAGGTGACAGCCGCAGGACGTCCAGTATGAAACATGGGGCTTCTCTGTAGCCCTGCAGAAGCACAAACAAAAGGTGGCAGCGGCAGGATGTCCAGCATGAAACATGGGGCTGCACTGTAACCCAGCAGAAGCACAAACAAAAGGTGACAGCAAAAGGAGCTGCTCTGTAGCCTTACAAAAGCACAACCAAAAGGTGACACCGGCAGGCTGTCTAGCATGAAACCTGGGACTTCTCTGTAGCCCTGAATTAGCACAAACCAAAGGTGACACTGGCAGGACGTGTAGCATGAAACATGAGGCTGCACTATAGCCCTACAGAGGTACAAACAAAATGTGACAGCAGCAGGACATCCAGCATGAAACATGGTGCTACTCTGTAGTTACACAAATATTATTTGCCTCTGTTTTGCATGTATTATTGTCACTAGCTGGTTTCCACCGATAGTGACCAATATGTAAGACGTGGTGATGAGTACTAGTCTAAACACAAGACTTGAACACAAATCACGTAGTCCCTGATAGACAATAGTATTGCATTTGCTAGAAATTGTGTTTTCATCTATTTTAACGTGGCCTCACACAAGGCAATACAGGGAGTGCAGAATTATTAGGCAAATGAGTATATTGACCACATCATCCTCTTTATGCATGTTGTCTTACTCCAAGCTGTATAGGCTCGAAAGCCTACTACCAATTAAGCATATTAGGTGATGTGCATCTCTGTAATGAGAAGGGGTGTGGTCTAATGACATCAACACCCTATATCAGGTGTGCATAATTATTAGGCGACTTCCTTTCCTTTGGCAAAATGGGTCAAAAGAAGGACTTGACAGGCTCAGAAAAGTCAAAAATAGTGAGATATCTTGCAGAGGGATGCAGCACTCTTAAAATTGCAAAGCTTCTGAAGCGTGATCATCGAACAATCAAGCGTTACATTCAAAATAGTCAACAGGGTCGCAAGAAGCGTGTGGAAAAACCAAGGCGCAAAATAACTGCCCATGAACTGAGAAAAGTCAAGCGTGCAGCTGCCACGATGCCACTTGCCACCAGTTTGGCCATATTTCAGAGCTGCAACATCACTGGAGTGCCCAAAAGCACAAGGTGTGCAATACTCAGAGACATGGCCAAGGTAAGAAAGGCTGAAAGACGACCACCACTGAACAAGACACACAAGCTGAAACGTCAAGACTGGGCCAAGAAATATCTCAAGACTGATTTTTCTAAGGTTTTATGGACTGATGAAATGAGAGTGAGTCTTGATGGGCCAGATGGATGGGCCCGTGGCTGGATTGGTAAAGGGCAGAGAGCTCCAGTCCGACTCAGACGCCAGCAAGGTGGAGGTGGAGTACTGGTTTGGGCTGGTATCATCAAAGATGAGCTTGTGGAGCCTTTTCGGGTTGAGGATGGAGTCAAGCTCAACTCCCAGTCCTACTGCCAGTTCCTGGAAGACACCTTCTTCAAGCAGTGGTACAGGAAGAAGTCTGCATCCTTCAAGAAAAACATGATTTTCATGCAGGACAATGCTCCATCACACGCGTCCAAGTACTCCACAGCGTGGCTGGCAAGAAAGGGTATAAAAGAAGGAAATCTAATGACATGGCCTCCTTGTTCACCTGATCTGAACCCCATTGAGAACCTGTGGTCCATCATCAAATGTGAGATTTACAAGGAGGGAAAACAGTACACCTCTCTGAACAGTGTCTGGGAGGCTGTGGTTGCTGCTGCATGCAATGTTGATGGTGATCAGATCAAAACACTGACAGAATCCATGGATGGCAGGCTTTTGAGTGTCCTTGCAAAGAAAGGTGGCTATATTGGTCACTGATTTGTTTTTGTTTTGTTTTTGAATGTCAGAAATGTATATTTGTGAATGTTGAGATGTTATATTGGTTTCACTGGTAATAATAAATAATTGAAATGGGTATATATTTTTTTTTGTTAAGTTGCCTAATAATTATGCACAGTAATAGTCACCTGCACACACAGATATCCCCCTAACATAGCTAAAACTAAAAACAAACTAAAAACTACTTCCAAAAATATTCAGCTTTGATATTAATGAGTTTTTTGGGTTCATTGAGAACATGGTTGTTGTTCAATAATAAAATTAATCCTCAAAAATACAACTTGCCTAATAATTCTGCACTCCCTGTAAATGTTAAAGCACAACATTACACCTAACTACTGTATATATGCATTGTTCTTGCAATTGTCACATTATTTAAAAAAATAAAAAAAATAACTAAAAACAAAAACACTGCAAACTAAAAATAACAATACCAGGCCTACTAATCTGAATACACAAGTTCCTAAAAATTAGTTCACACAAATAAAAAGCACTAATATCACACTGGCACACATACAGATTGATAATCAAATAAACAATTACATGTTGTCCATTAATTATTCCCAGCTTTGATCTCAAATCAGTGATTTGAAAGACAATGGAAATTGACCCACATTAAAGGATACTTCAGGTGAATTACAATGAGAAAAATGGCAACTCAGTATACCTGGTTGGAACCTTCATTTGTACAGGTAAAAGAAATATTGGTTCTTTAACGAATTTCTTGTATAAACATATAGACAACTTATAAGGAACTAAGGGCCTGATTTAGGGTTTGGAGGATGGGGTTACTCTATCACTAATATGACGGATATCCCGTCCGCTGTATTACAATTCCATAATATCCTAGGAAATCATAATGCTGCAAACAGGATATCTGTCAAGTACGGAGTAACCTTTCCATCAAACTCTAAACCAGGCCCTAACTCTCCTAAGACAAGCATTGTTAAAAATTAAGACTAACCTCGAACCAAAATGTTATAATAGATCCAAATAAAGGAAAAACAGTTCCACAAATCAGCAAATTGAGTGTCCATTGTTCAGGGATCAGAACAATAAAAGTGAACTATGGTGTATACGTAAAGCAAACAACGTTGGTTAGAATGACAAAACTGGGTAGACAATTGTGAGTAAACAGTAGAGCCACTAACTGAATAAGAGGACACCTATTCTGTTTGCTAAAATGTTGATGTTTCAATCTTAGACATTAATCATAAGCACATATAGTTGGGGGGCGACCAGCGACTGGTTCTGCTGTTTGAATTATTGATAGTGTCCATTGGTATTTGGCTGACTTTTCTAAGCCCTTACTTATGCTTGGTGCAGTTCCATCCAGACTTCAATTTCTATCTCTTACTATATCCAATGAGAAAGTAGATTGAATAATTTAAATACTTCCGTGGGCCGGGCACAAGCATTTGGTTGCCCATCATTGTTATGCCCCGATGATGACCTTGGTACTAACAAAGCTTTCAACATTGTCACAAAGAGGCTAGGTTTTCTATTGAATGAGTGACTAAACCGTGTGACCCCAGTAGCATGCTCAGGCTGCAGGGTTTCTGCTCCAGCAGGGTTCAATGTTAACATCTAACAAGTAACTACAGAGACCAGGAGTGACTGTGTGTCTTTAAAACCACATTTTGCACATTATATTTAAAGCTTCACCTTTATGAGCGTGGTCATCATGAAAGTTGCATCAATAAAAAAATATGAAAATAATTATGTTTGAGACATCAAACACGACCAAGGACTGTAAAAAGAGGGTCAGCACTTTTAAGAAATATTCGCCCTCATCTTCAGGGTCACATAATTCTTGATACATTACCAGAATCACAAGGAACGCAGGAATACCATGTTCTTCAGCCCAGATTCAAGAGGGTCTTGCACCTTTTTGCGCCGCATTAGTGTAATTTTTTTTACGCTAATGTGGCCCAACAAGGTCAAAATCGCCGTGCCAGATTTATAAAGTGGCGTAATGCATGGATTGCGCCACTCTGTAACCCCTTGCGCCACAGTATGCCTGCTCCAGGCATAATGTAATCAAAGGGGGCGTTCAGCCATTAGATGCGGCTGAAAAAATGGCACAAAGACATTTGCGCCATTTTAGCGGCGTCTTTAACGCCTGCACAGAGCAGGCATTAAAAGGTGGCACAACATTATTTATGATTGGCCCCAATGTGCTTTGTAGGGTTCGGGTCATAATTTTTTACACTAATCCTGCAAAGCGCCGAACTAGCATCAACCATTTTGATGCCAGTTCCCTAACTACCGCCATGGTGCGCCATTTCTTTAATGCAGGGCACACATGGTGGCGTAAGGGGGCGTTAAGGGGTGCAAGAAAAGGGGGGCTGCTACTTTTGGAAGATATGGCCCTTGGTGTTTCTACTGCCTGCACGTCACCTGCTAACAACTGCTGACAGTCCAGGGAGGAAAGGTACAAAAAATGGGGTACTACCATTGTAAACAGGTATAGTAACTACAAAGTCTCTGGTTATTCCCAATGTATGATTAATTAATGTAGGGTATGGAATACCGATTCCCTTCCTTTTAAGAATGTTCACGTTTGCCATTAAATTTTTAAATCTCTCATGATACCTTTATTTGAAAACTTACACAATAACATCCAAGCATTTCTAGTTGCTTTGTTAAATCGATTAGAAGAACATTTTGATTCCCAAGAAATCGCTGTCGTGTATTTATGTTTTGTTAGCAAAGAGACTTATCTTGCTTTTGCTGGCAAGTCAAAGAAATGTGATTTCCCTAGGGTGTGCGAGAAGATTTCCTTGACAGCAGGTCTCCAAATAATTTTATAATAGCCAACGTAAACGTTCTATACACGATATATGCCACAAACCGAGTGCGGGGCAAAGTTTCATTCAATTTTGTCACTATATGTTCTGGTTAGTGCAAATATACTCTGTCTGTTGTTTAAAGTTAAAACATACTGGTCCTGATTTCAAGTTTTTCAAAACACAGGTGTTTTTTATCACACCGGATAAATACCGATCCCCGGGTTGCACTATACAGCCCCTGTTATGAGTTTCTGGGCAAAAACGTGCGGATTATGGTAAATACCATACACTTTCCCCTGTTAAATCCCAGCAGGTCTGACCTGCAGAAATGTAATGTAGGGTGAGATATTTAATGTACCCTGTAATTACCACCTAACTGGTAATTCTGACCCTTGCGCAAAGAGGGACTTTTGCAGGGGTCGGAAAACACATTCCCACTTGTATTCAGCCCAATGTTTTGTCACTTTCATGTGAAATGTTGTGTTATGTAGGTAATGACAATTAAAGGCTAGTATTTTTGAATGTATAGCATGCTCTCAATATATTTTTAAGCTCCCACCGCAGACCCCTCCTTGGCCCTCAGGGAAAAACCCTTTGCTACATCTGTCCCTAAGTTGGTAGTCCCTTGCTCTGCCTTTGTACAACCATTGAGACTTCGGAAAGCAGAAGAGGTCCCATTGGATATGTTCTGATAAAGTCTTTGTGGGCACCCTTCACAAAGGGCCTGATTACCACCTAGGCGGATGGGGTACTCTGTCCCAAACGTGATGAATATCCCGCCCACCGTTTCACACGTTCCGTAGGATATAATGGAACTTGTAATATGGCGGACGGGATATCCGTTACGTTTGCGACGGAGTATTCCATCTGCCAGGGTCATAATCAGGCCCAAAGTCCTTTGTGCACCTCTGAATTACATAGATGCAAAAATACTTCGTGAAGATAAATGCCCAGTCTTTAATCAAAGATCTGTGACTGTTGGCAGAGGACATTTGCAGCATGCTAGTATGTGTGGGGGGCAGGTTCATGCAGGACTCTTAAATTCTGTGAGGAGCTCTGCTCACACTGGGCCCAGTTCACAGACTGCATTTGGTAGTACATAAAGTATTTATATACTAGTACTACTCGCTTTCTACTAATGTAGTTCACAAACCTACAGCCGGGTGTCCACACCCGCTTTCTTACTTTTGCTGCGTGGAGGTCTCCACCCCTGTCGCGGAGCTCTCCACACGAGTAAATATTCTACTCTGTAATAAATGTGAAAGGGACATCTGAAAGTGTTAGGAAAATAAGGGATACATACTACTAAATGAGAAAGCTTTTAGGGAAATTTAAGGAGGGGGTAAAGGGGGAAAACATTTTAATACATACAGACACCCGGCAAAGAGTGAGGGCGGTATCATTTACAAACCACACTTTTAAAATTATTACAGCCTTACAGGTATCAAAGCAGTTGAAAATGTATCCCAGCCCACCCTTGAAGCAAGTCAAGCACCTTACTTGGTCAACCATTGGTAGTGCAACACACTTCCATAGAAAATAACGGAAGCAGATTATTTTAACGCCGCATGCACAGAATAACAAAAAAATTACATGTATACTTATAAAGTATTCATTATTTAAAAATTGAATTAACTTTTATTTAAAAACGTTTAGAGAAGTGTTTAGTTTAAAAGTAAACACATAACATTTACTACATTTTCAGAGAGAGTGGACAATTATTTTTAATTATTGTTTGAAAATATTATTTATAAATTAATATATGTAAATTGATTTATTATTTAATAACCATGTGATTTGATGAATTAATGTGCTGCAACTTTTTTAATAGCTCCAAGTTAATAAATATTATAAACTAATTTTTAAATAAACATTAAAGAAATTATGTTATTTTTTTTAAAGAATAATGAAGTTTAATAATATTCCCTACACTTCCCATTGGGAGATCTTCACCTTCCTGGCAGAAATCTCCACCAACAGGTGAAAAGTTACTAGTAGCATCTTTATGTTCGTAAATTCTTCTACAGAAGGCTACACCCCCTAATTTGAGGGATGGGGACACGTAAGTCTACATCTAGGTATAGATCTACAAAAAGAAATGGTGAATAGCAAATAAATGGAGAGTTCCACCTGTGTAGCATTAAATATGCACATGAGTAAATATACATGTGTGTATCTACCTTTGCGAATCAGACCCATCATGCTCAAGTTTTCTAACACTGCATCAACCACCCTTCTCAAATTTCGAAAAGGAATATTACTCTGTCATCGGTGAAGCACTGCCATGTCAGGGGTTTATTGGTGGCGTTTTCATCCACGGAACAGGAACGAAAAAAAGATACTGTATTGTACTGTAGCCTAGAACATTCTAAACTGTAGACCACACAAGGAGAAATGATATTGTCTCAATGACAGTCATGTTTACTACATGACACCTGTTTGTAGTAGTTTGGTGGGGGGGAGCATACATGACCAGCAATTAAAGTGCATTAAAAAAGTACGGGAACTGCCAACTGAGTGCAAGGGTGGCAAATGAAGTGAGGCTGGGATGGCTAAAAAGAAGAAATATTCTGCAAATATTTGGTGGACTTTCATCTCCAGGTATCTGCATATAAAATGTAATCCACACACATTAAAATTAAAATAAATGCTTAAACTAGTCTTTGGGAAATACATTGGACTGGTAGGAAATCACATGACCAAGCCCTGTGGCCAAACCTCCCACATTTATTTTAAATTTTTCTTTGGATCCACGGATCCAACGCAGATTTATACAGTGGGCCGCACTAAGCCCCACAGAGGATCCGTGGATCGGGCAAAAAAAATGGCAATTATTTTGAACTGTCTCTTGACCCCCTTGAGTGTTTTGTACAGTTTTTTCCCATCCCCCCAGCCAATGCAACAAACAAAATGGTGGCTACAACTTTTCTGTCAGTTTGTGACCAGCAAATCAGGGCCGTCCTTTCTCCTGGCTCCACTGTGGGTGGATCAGCGGCCCTATATTTCATATTTAGTAAACCTCAAATTTGGCGTAATTCCGATCGGGCTGTAGCCGTGTATAAAGAATACAAAATCCCCATAGACACAGAATGAGGAAAAATTGTTTTAGGACCCACCCCCCCTCTTTTTCTCAGCCCCCTCTTGACAGATCGCCCCCCTAACTTCCAAGGCACTAGTTAAAATGAGTGTCTTATAGGTTTTTAACATTTTGTGAAGATTTGGCCAAAGGCGCAGTTATTGACAAAACAAAAAACTCCCTCTATGGAAAAAATGCTACTGGCTACTGGTAGTATATATTACCTACTGGCACTAGCCAGTAGCATTTTTTCCATAGAGGGAGTGTTTTTGTTTTGTCAATAACTGCGCCTAGATATATATATATTATTGCAAATGTTACATAGTAATTATGAATGATGTTATCAAAGATGTCATAAGTTATGTAATATGTGGGGTAATTAGCAGTGCATGGCGAGGGCGTAAGCTATAGTTACCTTAGGGCACGAGGTATAGTTCCTTCAGCTAACATGGCTGGGCCCTGGGGGATGGGGTCCCGGGCCAAGGTTGGCCGTGCAGCCTTCCTACCCCAAAAAAATACAGTACCTAAGCCAGGCCACAGGAAACAGGGTCCCTGGGCTGAGATCGGCCTGGGGAGGTGGGCTGCATGGCTCCCCTCCTGAAAAGCAAATTCAATAATTAGGCTGGGCCCTGGGGATGGGGTCCCAGGGCCAAGATCGGACTGGGGAGGGGGCATGCAGACCTGCGGCCAAGTACTGCTGTGCAAGGCAAATGGCCGTGTGCAGCTTGGGGTTAGGTGGTTATGGGTGTTGGCTGCAGGCCTGGCCACAGGCCAGGCCCTGCATCCAACCTCACCACGCACAGCCAAAGGCAATGCATGGAACAAGGTTGTGTGGTTACAGGGGAATGGCACTCCAAAGGCAGTGCGCAGTGGTGGCTTGATTTACGTATAGTAATGAAAATGACATTATTAAAAAAGAAAATAGAAATTCACTGAAAAAAGCAAGGGTTACAGGGACGTTACAGTCAGGCTCACCTTTTAAATGTACAAAACCATAGAAATTCACCTGTTACAGTTAGTTATCTAAAGTAACTATAACTCATGCCCTAAGGTAACTATGACTCGCGCCCTCACCATGAACTGCTAGATACCCCACAAATTAGGGCACTCATGACATCTTTGATAACATCATTGATAATATCAATGTAATACTTACAGTAAAATTTCTGATGAAAAAGTTGTGCATGGCGAGGGTGCGAGTCATAGTTACCTTAGGGCACGAGTTATAGTTACTTGAGATACCTCTAACTACAACAGGTGAATTTCTATGGGTTTGTAAGATTAAATGTGAGCTTAACTATAACGTCCTTTCGTTTTTTTAAGTGAGAAATATATATATCTGACTTCTCTTAATGTGTAGGAAAAGGGGTGAGAGCATCCTTTTTGACAGTACAGTATCAAATCCTCAGTGAGTGTCAAATCCTGCTTGACAGGTCTGCTGAATTCACATATAACACTTGGGGCACATTTGAAAGGGGAGAGAACAGAATGATCTTGTGGATCCACACCCTGGTTGATAAAGCACTCTGTTTTGTTCTAGCAGGCCTCTGTCCCTGGGTTGACATATAACCCTTTGGGTACACTTTAATGGAGAGACAACAGGATGCTAAGACAATTCTTGTGAATTCACTAACTGTCTGCTGAAGGACACTGCTTTGCTGCTTCAAACTGGAGTTTAGTGTTAAATGTTGAAGGATATTAGAATTACAATAGTACACTCACCACACCCTCCCCCAACAATCAGAGCCCAAGTTGAATGTGGCCAAATACATTCCCCATATTGAAATGCCCAGTAAGGGTGTCCCCGGAAACATTTATGCCATTGGTTAGGGAGTGCCCAGGAGTTACACAACCCACTAGCTAGTGTCAGGCATAAATGTGACACCTCAAGGCACTCACTTCAGAACACTTTCTGAACCTAGGGAAGATCGGATGAGGACTTGACCTGCTGCCTGTGACCTGAGAGAAGCTCCAATGGAATGGACCTGCTTCCTCTTGCACCCATGACAAAGAGGTGGACTCCAAGGGTCAGTTGGTTGACATCCTTGGTGGCTATAGGAAGACAACAAGCTGTAAGAGGCCTTTTTCTGGAATTAGCTAGCTGACCAATATGAACTCCTGTGTGCCTGTGATGTGGATTGGGACTTAAAGGACTAGAGTCAGAAGGTAAAATCTTCATCCACTCCACTGTCTGATGAGGAGATTGTTATAAATAGAGTATTTGGTTGGCAGTCAGGTTACACGATGATCAAGCAAGGACTCTAACTCTGGTCAGGGTAAAGGAGAATCACCCTCAATTAACCCCGTTCACCCCCTTGGTAGCTTGGCAGGAGCAGGCAGGCTTAACTTCGGAAGCAATGTGGAAGATATTTGTACCAACACACACAGTAACTCAGTGACAGAAGGTGTGTCGAACATTTCCCCGCACGGCGGTCTGTGCGTGGATTTTCAGCCTTTGTCTGCTAGCTTCAGCTTTCAAGGGCCCAGGAACTGGATAGGGCACCATGTGGCAGGGCAGGAGTCTCAGCAGAGAGTCCAGGTGCTGGCAGGGAAAGTCTTTGATGGCCCTGAGACTTCAACAACAGGGGGAAAGCTCAGATCAAGCCCTTGGAGATTCTTTACAAGCAGGAATGCTAAACAAAGTCCAGTCTTTGTCCCCTTTCACAAGTAGAAGAAGCAACTGCAGGATAGCCCCACAAAGCACAGTCACAGGCAGGGCAGCAATTCTCCTCAGCTCTACTCCAGGCGGAGGTTCCTCTTGATTCTAGAAGTGATCTAATTTTCAGGGGTCTCTCTTGTTTGTGAGATCCTGTCTTGCCCAGGCCAGGCCCCAGACACACACCAGGGGGTCGGAGACTGCATTGTGTGAGGGTAGGCACATCCATTTCAGGTGTAAGTGACCACTCCTCCCCTCCCTCCCAGCACAGATAGCTCATCAGGAAATGCAGACTACACCCCAGCTGCCTTTGTGTCACTGTCTAGTGAGAGGTGCAACCAGCCCAACTGTCAAACTGACCCAGACAGGGATTCCACAAACAGGCAGAGTTGCGGAATGAATTAAGACAGAAAATGCCTTCTTTCTAAAAGTGCCATTTTCAAACACACAATCCCAAAACCACCTTCACTAAAAGAAGTATTTTAAGTTGTGAGTTCAGAGGCCCCAAACTCCACATGTCTATCTGCTCCCAAATGGAATCTATGCTTTAATCATATTTAAAGGTAGTGCCCATGTTAACCTATGAGAGAGATAGGCCTTGCAAAAGTAAAAACCGAATTTGGTAGTATTTCACTGTCAGGACATATAAAACACATTAGTATATGTTCTACCTTAAACATACACTGCACCCTGCCCATGGGGCTACCTAGGGCCTACCTTAGGGGTGTCTCACATGTAAGAAAAGGGAAGGTTTAGGCCTGGCAAGTGGGTACCCTTGCCAAGTCGAATTGGCAGTTAAAACTGCACACACAAACACTGCAGTGGCAGGTCTGAGACATGATTACAGGGTTACTAATGTGGGTGGCACAACCAGTGCTGCAGGCCCACTAGTAGCATTTGATTTGCAGACCCTGGCACCTCTAGTACACTTTAGTAGGGACTTACTAGTAAATCAAATATGCCAATCACGGTAAAGCCAATCAACAATACAATTTACACAGAGAACATATTTACTTTAGCACTGGTTAACAGTGGTAAAGTGCCCGGAGCCCTAAAGCCAACACAACAGGTCAGAGACAAATAGGAGTCAGGAGGCAAAAAGACTGGAGATGACCCTGCAAAAGGAACAAAATCCAACAGAGATCAAGAAAAACACAGATGGCCCTCTCATATGTGTTTACCACACAGGTTTCCCAAGTGGGGCTGTGTGAAGGGGTCTGCAGCACAATTTATTGCCTGTTCATGTTTGTTGTTAAATGCTTTACGTGTGTCAGGACAGTTGTAGTATGTGTAAATACTGAAACAAATAAATTGATGGGAGGAATGCTTGAAATAATCTTGGGCACTGAAATTCACTTGGGCCACATTCCAGACTATAGTTTTTTGCCCAATATGCCACTCAAAAAAAGACTTTCCACATGCAAATCAGCCATGATTCTGCTCCCACAGTATCAGTCAGTATCAGTCTAGCCCAAACTGCCTGCTCAGCTCCCCTACAAATGAGAACTCGTATGACCCTAAACGTATTTCTGCCTAACGAATTCTCATCTGTGAGGTTTAACATGATGCCTGTAGCACTGTGATGAAAACAAAAAGTGATAGTTAACTTGATTAATCATAGCCACAGGTGACTACTTGGATCTAGACCCCAGACCATTGTTTTGCCTGCATTGTCACCTCAGACCATAGCCAGCTATATGCAAAGCAGCCTTGACTCTGATCCAATAGGTACAAGCCAGTCAAAACTGCCAGTCCAAGTTTCTTCTGAAAGGGAATAAAAGCGACCCAGACCAGTTATGTCTAGTTAGGGCTTATCAGTGAGGTATAGTTTGAGTTGTGTGTCACTGTGAGTACACCAACCGCGTCTGAGAATGCCCATTGAACTAAGGTTTTGGCACAAAGGAAAACAAAAACATTTAAGGGGGCAATGGTTGAATTAATCTCAACTACTTGTAATTATTAGGGGGCACATTCCAGTCCATCATCTTTTTGCCCACAATGCCACCTCAGACATGAACCAGATGTATGCAAATCAGTCTTGGTTGTGCTCCAATCGGAACAGTCTATTCAAAACTGCCAGAGCAAGTCCCTTTTGACCAGGAACAAAAGCAGCCCGAGACCAGTTTCAGCATATCAAAAACATTCCTGGTGTCTAAAGTGTGGATCCCTGCTCAGGACCATGAAATAGTCACCCATGTCCGATAACCCCTAACTCGGAATACCTAACTCAAACTACCAAGGGTAACACAAATGTGGGGCAAGCCTTGGGAAGGATATGATCCCAAGCAAGAAATACTGAAGAAAACAACCATTCTTTGGTCAACAAATGTGAACATTTGACAAATGGCACTTCCATTGTGATCTCCCCGCAAGCCAATCTCAGTAGGAGGTGTATGGCACCTAGGGAAAGAAATGTTAGGATATGTAGATGTTAAAAATGGATAGTTGTGGTACGTCTGCCATACAGAGATAGCAACCTACAATTATATGGTTGTAGTAGGTTTCCATACAACTAAGGGTGTTATCTGAGACCAAAGACAGGTGCCTTAAGCTGGCATTTTGCTTGCAGTTGCTTTCATAATATCCAAAATATACTGCACCCAGTTTATCACCTGTGGGCACCCTAAAAGCCCATACTCCCTGCATCTCTACACTAAGGACACCCAGAGAAGCAAATGTGGTAGTCAAGTCGAGGGGACCTGGAAGGAGTTATGATGTATTGGAAAGAAGTCCCAAATATCTTACTAATGTCATGTTTTGTGTGTTCTAAAAGCCAATAAGAGCAAGGAAGGTCTAACTTGCACCAATAGATTCCCCGGGCCAGATAGAATTAGAAAATATGCACTTTGTGTGTTTCCATATAGTTGTGACTTTGACATCTGTCAGGAAATGAGCAAGGCAACACAAACAGTGGTTTTATCACAATAGTGGGATCTACACTAGTATTTCAGAATTGATTGTGTAGGCTACATTTTCTAGGGAAGCCCATACATATGTGTATAGATGGACTCCAGACATTCAGGAGAAGGTACCCGTGGTTAGTATGCTGGTATTCATGTTTGGTAAAACAACGACAGTATCTATGGATTCGATTTGTCATCACATCTTCACTCTGAAACGAGATATTGAAGAAGTGATGCAGTGTTTGCACTAATATATAACCCTGGACGTACCAAAAAAACAGTTTGAATGGGTGTACCAAGAGACCATAGAGAGACATATGCTCGAACAACCTAATGCAAGCAAACAGTAACCGCTACTGAGTTTATTCATATTTCACTATTTTCACCCTCGCATCAATTTTATGGACTAAATTCCCAAGGGTCATTTGCATCTGTGGAGCACATTCTGTTATTTATTCAAGGTGCAATGGAAAGTCCCTGGGAATTGACTGACCAAGGAGTTATTGGAGGTGACATCATGCGACCTTTGCCCCTCAACAGCTTCCTCTTCCCTGGTAAGGCGCTAGGGGAAAGCCAGGGAATAATAAAAACTACAGAAACTATAGGACTTTCTGACCCTGTTTGCTTCATGTCCTCCCACCATCATGCTGGATGCTGGAGGTAACACAGGTAGAGCCTGTTGTACCAGGAGTACCAGCTGCTGCCCTGGACAGCCTTCATTGATGCCCATGGGAAAATCACCGACATCTGTTGCCTGAACAATGATATCTTCAATATAACATTCATAGAGCAGCACATATTTAACGAGGGAGGCTAATCTACTTTACAAACACTTCTTCCAAAAGTTGTCTGCATTCCAATTGACTCCTGACAGTGCTAAAAGCTGTGCTCATTTGTTCCATCAATTTGTTTATAGAATTAATCTTCGAAGATTAAGAAATCATTTATTAACGATTGCTCTAGCACATAGATAATAAACTCTGTTGTAGAGCTGTAGCACATAAAGAATGCCGCCATGGGCACTGGCCAAGCCAGCAAGGTTGGTTCAGTTTCTTGGATGTAAGCCCACTGTCAGAGCTTTCCAGTGCAAAGTGTGTGTAGGTGCTTATGTATTCTTTATTCTACAGCACTTACAAAACACTGTGCTACAAAACAAAATCATAATCTCATATCAATTGTCAAATGACCATATAGGCAAGTATAAACAAGTATGGATTTAGTTTTCTTAACGCAATATCTATGTACCTTGAAGATATAGGAAACCTCAAGACACATTGGGCATCATTACAAGTTCGGTGAATGGTTTTGGCCGTCCGACGAACCTCTGACAGGGAGGATGCCGCCATAGAGGCTACCTCCCTGCCGGGCCCAACTGAGAGTTTCCCACTAGGTGGGCAGAGGGAAATCCGAGTTTCCGCCCACTGGCCTAGCAGGAAACACCCTACAGAATTGTCTCCGGCTCGTAATCGAGCAGCGGCAATGCTGTAAGATGCAGAGTGCACCAGCACCCTCGCAATGTTCACTGTCTGCAAAGCAGACAGTGAACATTGCGATGGTGCTGGCCAGGGGGACCCCTGCAGTGCCCATGCCAAGTGGATAGGCAGTGCAGGCCCCCCCCCCGGGCCCTCTTGCGCACGTTCTCCGCCAGACTTTTCATGGCAGTGTTACCATCATGAAATCGCTGGAGGAGAACGAGGTCGTAATCCCCAGGGCAGCGCTGCAAACAGCGCTTTCCTGGTGGGGTAGGACCACTGCAACCGCCATACCACCGGCACCTCTGATCCTGGCGGTGCTGGCGGTGCTGGTGGTCCGACCGAAGCATCACTGCTGTGGTGATAATGTGGCGCTTGGACCGCCGCATTGGCGGAGGTCCGACCGCCACCGCGAGTCTGGCGGTAAAGTGACTGAAAGACTCGTAATGGCCCGATAATGTGGAGTTAAGAACATTAAGGGGCGTAGTTCACACGTCACAGAATGGTCATTTGCTGCACTGCACTGGTTGGGAGATGGCTGAACAACGCCATATTTACCAACAAGTGCCACTATTCAGCTCTCCCCTGCGTTGATGCTCTTCTGGCTGGTAACGCAGGCACCTTTGCCATGGTGCAAGTGTGCCTGGTTTACGAGCAACATTGTTTTTGTTCAGGAAAATAATCTTTAGAGGCATACTCCTTTTTGCAGCACACATGGAGAGAGGAAACAACAAGAAGGCGCAAACTCAGGTTTACAACTGTTTGTAAATCTGGGTTTGTGTCAAAATGCATGGGTGAATCCACAGGCACGGCCATGTTTCACCTGTGTGATGCTTACAGGCACAAAGTAGTGCAAGGAAGCGCTATGCACTGTGTTGTGTTACTTTGCAGTTACTAAACCACTCAAAGCTACTCAAATTGACTTTGCATGGCTTAGTAAATGCCTAAATAGATTTTGCGTCAGGGCAGTGCCTCAAAAATAACGCAACCCTGATGCAAATCTTAGTAAATTTGGCCCTACATCTATATTTACCTATATATAGAAGTATTCACAACAATTTGTCAATCAATATTGAGGCTACAATATTTTGGTATATTTTAGACTCGATATTCTGAGGTACATCTCCAACATCGGCGGCCTCTGCTAAACTCAAGGGGAGGGGCGGGAGTGGGATTCGAGGTGAGTGTGGATGGTGGGGAGGTAACGGGGGAAATAATAAAAAACATTAATTAAAACAAATCTTACTTTTCCGACGACAACACCTGCCGCATTGCTCCTTTTCTCTCATGGTGCCCCACCAGTCCCTGGGACACCAGCACAGGCTCCCCATGCAGTGCTGGCACTGCTCTCATGCTATGCCTAGCATGAGAGAAGTGCCAGGATTGGTCCGGGCAGCTTCTTCTGCCGCTCAGACATTGCATGGGAGTCTGTGCAGTTTCTCTAACCTGCATGTGCAACACAGCTGGGTTGAAGAAACCTAAGTGCGCATGTCAGTTTGGCAGGCCTGAGATGAACAGCCAAACCGACATGTGCACTTAGTGCACTGATTTCACTTCTCCTCCTCCCCCCTCCCATAGACCCGCCCTGCCCCTCCCTGCAGCTGCTGGCTAAGCCAGCACCTGAAAAATAAAACAATAGTATAATATTGTTTCATTTTTCAGCTGCTGGCTCTTAGCCGGGGGGGTGATGTTCCTTCGCCATTGCCAAGAAGCTGCCCCTGCCCTCCAAGCATCATAGTTCGCCACCTATCGCTATCACTGCTCTTTCCTAGAATGTCCACATTCTATAGAAGAGAGTCCCAGCTTACCAATGTGCACAGACCACACTATACAGTCACGAGACTGGCAAAAGAAAGCACAACAGCAAGCATATCACCCGATGTAGCCTTCCCATGGTGGGTTCCTTGTATCCAGTGTCATGTTTCAAGAAGTTAAAACTTTCCCAACTCAACAGCGTACCAAGATTACCAATTTAATTTAGATTTTAAAAGAATACAGAATATAAAATGTATTCCGTTTCATTCTGTTTTATTTATTTTTTATACGTTGAGTGCAAAACAGCAAAAGTTTAAATTTTCGTTTAAGGTCTTTCTATGGAGAAAATAAAGTATAAACGTTAAAACAAATATGACAGGCATAACTTCACCACAACTCCTTATGATATCTTGTATCATATTACTCTTGTCGCAAGAAAATGGTTGCCCCTTACGAGACCACAATAGGGATTAATAAGGAGACATATTTCCTTCAGGGGCCCCCTCTCCTGAGCCCCACCCCAGTCCCTCTTCTGCACAGGAAGTGCACAACCCTGAAAGGGCTGCTCCAGGTGTAGGCACGCGGGGAGGGACTGTTGAACCTCTGATGTACTTCCGGTGGACTTTCCACAAGGGAAGGGAGCTATTTACCGGACACTGTTAGCTCCACTAATAAAAACCTTGGTCGAGAAAGGACCAGTTTTGAGGTAGACCTGACTGCAAAGTACATGGTCAGAGAGATTGCACAGGGAGCGAGTCCTTGAGGTGGTCACAGCATAATGTGGATTTATGACAACATCGAACAAAATCCACTACCTATGTAGGTGGACCAGCAGCGAGCTCCTATGTTATTGGTCCGAGCAGCCCTTCTTCTCGAGAACCTCACCACAGAGACTGGATGCTAGGAACACAGCAGAGCCTTTGAGCCTATGTTGGAATTCATAGGATGCTAGGATGGAGCTGTGTGGATTTTATTTTCCCACTGTTCTGTAAACAGCCTTCATTCGCTGTCACCAAGATGCCTGAAGGGTGCCAGGGCAGCAGTGGTGGTCCTTGACCATCTCAACAGATGCAGCACCAAATATTGGTTTTGGGGATCATGGCTGCTGCACATTCAAAACAGTTCCAAAGTGATTGGCAGGTATGGGTCTTCCAGTAAGAACTGGCTAGTCTGCTCCAAGTGGGACTGGACTAATAAGATTTGGGTGTAGAAGTAAC
This sequence comes from Pleurodeles waltl, assembly GCF_031143425.1. Classification (NCBI taxonomy): domain Eukaryota; kingdom Metazoa; phylum Chordata; class Amphibia; order Caudata; family Salamandridae; genus Pleurodeles; species Pleurodeles waltl. Next base: position 79,447,866 of record NC_090446.1, read on the forward strand.
ACTCACCAATAATGAAGGCATAAACACAAACTCCAGCAGTTTCTCAATGACGTCAACCCTTCATCTGCTCCCTTATATCAATGAACTGTCCCTGCAATGCTCAAATTCAGCCTTGAAATAGTTGATGCATTGATGTAAGTTCACAGTCTCCACAGACATCATCAGCAGGGCCTCCTTATAAATGCAGCTTTGTTTTAACCACCTCACATTTTAAAACTAATATTTTTGCAACAAACGATGAAGGCAAGGGGGCTGCAAATGATAATAGGGTTTTAGTGTGTGTGGGGGACAATTTAAGTAAGATGAGGGAGAAAGAGAGTTTTGGGAATTGAATATGAGCAATGTGTCAGAGAGGGCTCAAAGAGAGAAGGGTGTGAGAAGACAAGGCGAGAAGATGTGAAGGGAAGATTAAGAGGATATGAGAGACCGGTGAAGAGTAGCTGTGTGTTAATATGTGTGTGTGTGTGTGTGTGTGTATGTGTGTATGGGGGGCTGCATGTATTTGTGGGTGTTTATGTGTGTGTGAATATGTGGGAGTGTGGGTGTTGTCTGTGTGTGTGTGTGTGTGTGGGTGTGGGAATGTGTGTATTTGTGTGTGTTTATGTATGAATATGTGGGAGTGTGGGTGTTGTGTGTGTGGGAATGCATGTATTTGTGTGTGTTTATGTGTGTGTGAATATGTGGGAGTGGGGGTGTTGTCTGTGTGTGTGGGGATGCATGTATTTGTGTGTGTTTATGTGTGTGTGAATATGTGTGAGTGTGGGTGTTTGTGTGTGTGTGTATGTGTGGGTGTGGGGCTGTGTATGTGTGTTTGATGAGCTATACAGGCTGTGAGAGAGATGTAGGGGGCATGTGTCAGAGGATGGGGACAGAAAAGATGTGAAAAAAGCATCATGTGACAAAGTGGGATGAGAGAGGAGAGTTTATGAGATGGAGGGGAGAGTAAGAAAGGGAAGGGTGTTGGAAGAATGAGTGAAAGAAGAGGAAGGAGAATGTGTAACAAAGAGCTGTTCAAGAGATGCTGTACAAGGAAACATTTTCTTGTGTGTGAGACAGACGAGGAGGTTAAGGGACATTTGTTGGAGTAACAATTCCAGGTGGGTACCCACAGTTTCTGCAACAGGAAATGTTGTATTGCACATAGTCACAATGCATAACAAGCATTTGCAATGCAATGAGTCTCGCATTTGCTCGAGTTAGAGCTATTGGAGTTGTAAATTCTTAACTGGACTTTTCGTGCTACATAACGTTGACATAAGCGAGATTATTTAAAGCACCATGGCTGCCAAGAGCATGAGCGCAGAGGAGAGACACAAAAGGGAAAAAGGTTTGCTCGCAGTCAAACATATCGGCAATCCTACAGCTATCCCTGTAAGAGGGGCAGTCTGCAAGATGTAACAAAACCACCCCAAGAAGGGAGAAACGTACAGCATGTACCAATGATAACAAAGGATTTTTGAAAGGCAAGCCCACGAACAAGTGAAGTGATGGCTGTGAGGTGGGTGTGGTTAAAAGCCCACAAGACTTACAACAGGTCGAAGTGCTTGTGCGATCGACCTAAAAATGTGCTGTGGTCACTTGTCTGTGCAGTGGGAACTCTGCAGGGATATGAGGGAAGGGAGTTGACTGCCTTGCAGGCTCGGCCCCGCAGTGCTTCACGGGGACACCTGGCACAGTGAAGGAGGAACTGCTGATCCAGGAACACAAACAAGGTGTTTGATAGGCGTTTTCTGTACTTTAATCTCCATAAGGATTAAAGGTTTTTCAAAAATACTCTTCAGTGTATGGTGGAAGAAAAACCTCCCCAGCACTTGATCAGTCTTCACTGTTGGCGTAGCCCCAACCCTGGATCTGTAATAAATGTCCATTATCTCCCCGACAGAGCTGCAATGTCTGGCGGTGTTCATCCATCCCTCAGAGAATAGACAGAATGTCACTTCACCTGCAGCACACCGGGTGGCGCTCTACACTTCTGCCTCCACACCTGCAAAAAGTGCTTCTCGAATTCAGGAGATCACTAAAATCACATTTCTTCAAGCAGACTTCTCTCTTGCTCTCCTTACGCCTGCCTGTATCCTTTCCACTGGCCTGTCAGCCAGACGCCTAATACCAGTTTCAGCCCCTTTACCCTGCAGACGCCTTGCCAAGGGGTAATCAGCTTTCCATCAGCATGCATGGTGATGGACTCCTTCAGCTGACAATACCACAGACGATGCCAGCCTGCGGCTGTTATGGGCCAATGTCCAGGTGGTGAGATGCCCAGAGGCACAGGAAGGTACCATGGGCCCCAGGAATCCATCTCCACTGCTGTGGCTAAACACCACTTTAGACCACCTCAGTCTACCATTATTCTGTACCTGTCCCCATCTTCTGTGACTGCTTTTCCTTCAGTTCCATGTTCTCTTTCCATCTTCCTGTTTCTTCCTCTGCCTTGCTTTCCCCTCGGCTCCTGTCCCTCTTCTCTCCTCCCAGATACTCGCATGTAAGATCTGAAAAGTTCTTTGTCTACAGACATGGAAGTAAAAGGAGGGAGAGAACATGTAAAAAGTTTTAACACAAGCTACCTCTTTCTGGGTAGGCTGCTTGGTGTGTTTATGTCACTGGTGTGGGAGTCCCACAAACAAGGAGGCAGACTGGAGAAGCTGTAGGGCCAGTGCTTAATTGGTGCTTATTCTTTCCGGTGATGAGCACCGGCACTTCTTTTTGAGGGCCGGGGCTTATTCTTCTACCTCAAGCATTTACTGCGAGCAAAAGACACATTTGGGAAAGACGGAGCAAGAGAAAAACGAAAAAAGCGTCACAATGGGAGAAAGCAGAAAGCTGCAAGAGTGAGCTGAAGGGGCAGAGAGTGGCTGTAAAGGGATTGATGAGGCCCGAGATGGCTTCAGGATTACGCTGCCTCGGTATTCCGTTCTGGTACATTTAAATGCAGCAGCCGCGTGTTTAAGAGGAGGGCTTTGGGCACCAGCACGTTTTTATTTACAAATTAAGCACTGTGTAGGGGGTATTTTCCAAATGTCCCTGTAGAAGGTCACCGTCAGGGAGAGGATCACACAAGGCAAGAGCATGGCATCCAGGGGCGCTGTACTTGCGGTGCTGATGCTCAGTGCCAGATAGCCCCAGGCCAATCCCGCTGCTTCTACATACAATTCTCTGGGGGTGGTTGGAGATTATAGAATTTGCAGTGTGGATGAATGGGTGGGAGAAAGGACAGCAGAGTAAATGGAAATCTAAGAGGATGGATGGATCGAAGGGTGAAACGACAACGGGACATAGGCAAAAAAGAGGATGAATGGGTGGGTGGAAGAATAGTAGAGTAAATGGAAATCAGAAAGGTTGGATGATTGATGAAGGGTGAAAGGACAGCAGAGAAATAGAAATCTGAGAGAATGGATGGATGGGTGCGTGCAAGGATACATTGAAATATGAAAGGAAATCTGGCTGGGTGGGTGGATGGATGGCATAGTAAATGGAAATCTGAGAGGGTAAATGGATGAATGACTGGATGAAAAAAGGATCAATTGATGGATGAAAGATTATTAATGGATGGGTAAGTCAAATGATAGATGTATTGGTAGATGGGTGTATGGATGGATGTATACATAGATGGATGTGTGAACAGATGGATGGATGAAATGGCCAATGGATGGATGGAATGGTGAATGATTGAATGATGGATGAAAAATGAAGGGATGAAAGAATGTAAAGGTGAAATGGTGGGTATCTATGGGTAGATGGAAGGCTGAAAGAATGAATGGCTGATGTTTGGATGGAAGACACAGGGGAGTTATTCTAAGGGGATTCAAGCTCACTTGCTTTGCTTGCTTGGTGCTATCCGAGAATTGGTTCCAAGTGGGGAGAAGTTTAATATTTTTTATAAAGCCACTGTCCTCTGGTACTAAAGGGGTTTGAGAAAAAGAAAGTGACCTAGTCAGTTGCCTAAATACACTATGGCCCTCATTATAAGATTGGCGGCAAATGCCGCCTACCGCCACGGCGACAGCCGCCAACATACTGTCGCCGTGGCTACCAACCGTCCACGAATTATGACCGTAGCCGGAATTCCACCAGAAGGCTGTCGGAATTCTGGCTACGGCAATGGCGGCAGACGGCAGTAAGGTGGCGTTGCTGCCAGAAGCAGTGCCACGCCAGCAAAACGCTGCCGACAGTATCATGAGCCATGATACGGCCTGGCTGTATTTTACTGGCGGACGCTGCTGCTGGCAGCAGCACCGCGTCCCGTCTCTGCCAGAGGACCCCCTTCAAGCAGGTAAGTCGGGTTCTCCGACAGGAGAGGGGGGTGTTGTGTGCGTGTGTGGGGGGGGTGTGACTGTGTTTGAATGCATGCATGCAGGTGTAATGCGTGTGTGCATGAATGGGTGTGTGTGTACGTGCATGTTGTGTCGTGTGATTGCGTGTGTGCCTGGATGTATGTTAGTGAGTGTTGCTGTGTGTGTGTGTATGAATGTATGCATACATGTGTGTATGGATGTGTATGTATGTGCATGTATGTGTGTATATGTTGGGGGGGTCGGGAAGGGGGTGCGGGGGAGGACTCTGGGGAGGTGGGCAGGGGAGACCACTATCAGTGCCAGGGAAGGAATTCCCTGACACTGATAGTGCCTACCGCCATGGTTTTCGTGGCGGGACAGAAACCATGGAAACCATGGCAGTGGGCGGGGTCAAAATGACATGGGCGGCCCGTGGCGGTCGGTGTGTTAACTTGGAGGTTTGGCTTTGGCCAAACCGCCAATGTCATAATAGTGGCGGTATGTACCGCCAGCCTGTTGGCGGTACTATTGCCACTATTACACCGACCGCCAGGGTCGTAATGACCCCCTATGTGTAATCAGGTAACTTGTGTTTACATCCCGGCACACCCACATGACTAAATTGTGTGATTTAAGTCAAAACAACTTCCTTCTTGTGTCTAGTTTACTTGATAGTGACATTTAAGAGCCCTCAAGTAATTTGTTTCAAGATGGATCCTTTACAAACATCTCACATGTATATTCTTTAATGATCTGCAATGTTCCACAACCAATACAAATATATTTGACGATGATATAAGGAACACCAGACACTTGGCTCACTTTGTTCACTCATGGCTTTGCCAGGAGGGAGGTTAATAAATGTTTTAAAAGTTAATGTTTAGAAACTTCCACTTAAAATAAACATCAATCCAATGTTGTGGTCTAATATACTAAATTGAAACACTTCCATGTGTTAAAGAAACAGTTTCTACATTTACAAATCTTTAGCCTTTTCTTATATTTTGTTTGTTGTGTAAGTTGCATCACAAATATTCTGAAGATTCTACATGTTCTTTGGCACTTAGGGATGAGCCAGGCAACTGGTTAGGGGTTGGCTCAACTGCAGAGTGATTTCATGACATGGGCACAGTGGATAATTGCTCGGGGCCCAACTTTCCAAGGGTCCGGCCCCTACCCACCCTCCACAAGCACTACCAATGGACCATTGCACCGGCAGAATTTGCCAGCGTGGGTGGGCGCTGCTTTTTCTACCACTTGACAGTACATCTTCTGTTTCTGTCCGCTCTGCTGAGACTACTCTCCACGTACGCAATACTTTCCACTACTCACAGAGGATCCATCTGATTTTAGGAGTTGTCCCGCCTTGCTCTTCTCTCCCTTGTTTGTCTAGTTCTTAGCAATGACTCTGAATCAGTTGCTATGGACCTCCAATCTGATCTTGATTTCATTCTGCTCCTTAATTCTCTGACTGGTGGTCATGATCCTAGTTCTGAGATAAATGTAGAGTCCCAGACGCACACTCTAATGTATCAGTCGGATCTTCTGTGAAGCTACAGATAAGTTGTAGGTACCTCACATTCTGACATCACGTGTGAGACTGTTGCCCGCACCATCTGCTCTGCCTCATTAATGTTTTTAGGGTTGGTGTCTAATGGAGGTTAAGGTGAGCAGAGAGTGAAAAAATCACGTACCTTAATGTTTCCCAAACTGTTTGCCAGGAGGATTGAAATGTTTAGAAACATAATCAAAATGTTGCTGTTGCTTTTTCTCCAAAACAGATTGGGTAGATTTGGGTTGGGGTGAAGCCCTGGACACCGTGCGCAGGGGCATCAGTTTACTGTTGAACAAGGACATAATGCGCCATCTAAATGTAGCATTCCTCGGGGCACTTGCTTAGGACACAGTGCATGAAAATAGTAAATAAGTGCAATATAAAAACAGTAAATAAATGCATTGATAATAGCAATAAGTAGTGGGGTATGGCCCCAGCTCAGATGTGTCCATAAAATGTACCTTTTGTTGTGAATTTTTGTCCTGAATTTTGATCTTTTCTCCTGAATTTTTACAGTCCTGTACTGACTCTGCCTCCATGGCAGGTAGTCACCCTGCTCTGGGTGGCAATGGTGAACTACACACTTACACAGACATGAACAGAGAATACAGCTCATGTTCAGAAGTGCACAAACACTCCTCCACTGGTGTACAGCATGTGCAGGTACCTCTCTGTGAGATGCAGTAGTGCACTACACGCCTACACAGACAGGCAGGGAGTGTACAGCTCTTGCACGTAGATGAGGAGTGTGCCAACACTGTCACACCAGGGTAAGGCACGGGCAGGAGACCTCCTTCCAGGAGGCAGTGATGCACTATACTGCACAGGCAGAGAGGGTGTACAGCTCTTGCACGTAGATGAGGAGTGTGCCAACACTGTCACACCAGGGTAAGGCGCTGGCAGGAGACCTCCTTCCAGGAGGCAGTGATGCACTATACTGCACAGGCAGAGAGGGTGTACAGCTCTTGCACGTAGATGAGGAGTGTGCCAACACTGTCACACCAGGGTAAGGCGCTGGCAGGAGACCTCCTTCCAGGAGGCAGTGATGCACTATACTGCACAGGCAGGGAGTGTACAGCTCTTGCACGTAGATGAGGAGTGTGCCAACACTGTCACACCAGGGTAAGGCACTGGCAGGAGACCTCCTTCCAGGAGGCAGTGATGCACTATACTGCTAAGGCAGGGAGTGTACAGCTCTTGCACGTAGATGAGGAGTGTGCCAACACTGTCACACCAGGGTAAGGCACTAGCAGGAGACCTCCTTCCAGGAGGCAGTGATGCACTATACTGCACAGGCAGGGAGTGTACAGCTCTTGCACGTAGATGAGGACTGTGCCACACCAGGGTAAGGCACGGGCAGGAGACCTCTTTCCAGGAGGCAGTGATGCACTATACTGCACAGGCAGAGAGGGTGTACAGCTCTTGCACGTAGATGAGGAGTGTACCAACACTGTCACACCAGGGTAAGGCACTGGCAGGAGACCTCCTTCCAGGAGGCAGTGATGCACTATACTGCACAGGCAGAGAGGGTGTACAGCTCTTGCACGTAGATGAGGAGTGTACCAACACTGTCACACCAGGGTAAGGCACTGGCAGGAGACCTCCTTCCAGGAGGCAGTGATGCACTATACTGCACAGGCAGAGAGGGTGTACAGCTCTTGCACGTAGATGAGGAGTGTGCCAACACTGTCACACCAGGGTAAGGCACTGGCAGGAGACCTCCTTCCAGGAGGCAGTGATGCACTATACTGCACAGGCAGGGAGTGTACAGCTCTTGCACGTAGATGAGGAGTGTGCCAACACTGTCACACCAGGGTAAGGCACTGGCAGGAGACCTCCTTCCAGGAGGCAGTGATGCACTATACTGCACAGGCAGGGAGTGTACAGCTCTTGCACGTAGATGAGGAGTGTGCCAACACTGTCACACCAGGGTAAGGCACTGGCAGGAGACCTCCTTCCAGGAGGCAGTGATGCACTATACTGCACAGGCAGGGAGTGTACAGCTCTTGCACGTAGATGAGGAGTGTGCCAACACTGTCACACCAGGGTAAGGCACTGGCAGGAGACCTCCTTCCAGGAGGCAGTGATGCACTATACTGCTCAGGCAGGGAGTGTACAGCTCTTGCACGTAGATGAGGAGTGTGCCAACACTGTCACACCAGGGTAAGGCACTGGCAGGAGACCTCCTTCCAGGAGGCAGTGATGCACTATACTGCACAGGCAGGGAGTGTACAGCTCTTGCACGTAGATGAGGACTGTGCCACACCAGGGTAAGGCACGGGCAGGAGACCTCTTTCCAGGAGGCAGTGATGCACTATACTGCACAGGCAGAGAGGGTGTACAGCTCTTGCACGTAGATGAGGAGTGTGCCAACACTGTCACACCAGGGTAAGGCACTGGCAGGAGACCTCCTTCCAGGAGGCAGTGATGCACTATGCTGCACAGGCAGAGAGGGTGTACAGCTCTTGCACGTAGATGAGGAGTGTGCCAACACTGTCACACCAGGGTAAGGCACTGGCAGGAGACCTCCTTCCAGGAGGCAGTGATGCACTATACTGCACAGGCAGGGAGTGTACAGCTCTTGCACGTAGATGAGGAGTGTGCCAACACTGTCACACCAGGGTAAGGCACGGGCAGGAGACCTCCTTCCAGGAGGCAGTGATGCACTATACTGCACAGGCAGAGAGGGTGTACAGCTCTTGCACGTAGATGAGGAGTGTGCCAACACTGTCACACCAGGGTAAGGCACGGGCAGTAGACCTCTTTCCAGGAGGCAGTGATGCACTATACTGCACAGGCAGGGAGTGTACAGCTCTTGCACGTAGATGAGGAGTGTGCCAACACTGTCACACCAGGGTAAGGCACTGGCAGGAGACCTCCTTCCAGGAGGCAGTGATGCACTATACTGCACAGGCAGGGAGTGTACAGCTCTTGCACGTAGATGAGGAGTGTGCCAACACTGTCACACCAGGGTAAGGCACTGGCAGGAGACCTCCTTCCAGGAGGCAGTGATGCACTATACTGCTCAGGCAGGGAGTGTACAGCTCTTGCACGTAGATGAGGAGTGTGCCAACACTGTCACACCAGGGTAAGGCACTGGCAGGAGACCTCCTTCCAGGAGGCAGTGATGCACTATACTGCACAGGCAGGGAGTGTACAGCTCTTGCACGTAGATGAGGACTGTGCCACACCAGGGTAAGGCACGGGCAGGAGACCTCTTTCCAGGAGGCAGTGATGCACTATACTGCACAGGCAGAGAGGGTGTACAGCTCTTGCACGTAGATGAGGAGTGTGCCAACACTGTCACACCAGGGTAAGGCACTGGCAGGAGACCTCCTTCCAGGAGGCAGTGATGCACTATACTGCACAGGCAGAGAGGGTGTACAGCTCTTGCACGTAGATGAGGAGTGTGCCAACACTGTCACACCAGGGTAAGGCACTGGCAGGAGACCTCCTTCCAGGAGGCAGTGATGCACTATACTGCACAGGCAGGGAGTGTACAGCTCTTGCACGTAGATGAGGAGTGTGCCAACACTGTCACACCAGGGTAAGGCACTGGCAGGAGACCACCTTCCAGGAGGCAGTGATGCACTATACTGCACAGGCAGGGAGTGTACAGCTCTTGCACGTAGATGAGGAGTGTGCCAACACTGTCACACCAGGGTAAGGCACTGGCAGGAGACCTCCTTTCAGGAGGCAGTAATGCACTATACTGCACAGGCAGGGAGTGTACAGCTCTTGCACGTAGATGAGGACTGTGCCACACCAGGGTAAGGCACGGGCAGGAGACCTCTTTCCAGGAGGCAGTGATGCACTATACTGCACAGGCAGAGAGGGTGTACAGCTCTTGCACGTAGATGAGGAGTGTGCCAACACTGTCACACCAGGGTAAGGCACTGGCAGGAGACCTCCTTCCAGGAGGCAGTGATGCACTATACTGCACAGGCAGAGAGGGTGTACAGCTCTTGCACGTAGATGAGGAGTGTGCCAACACTGTCACACCAGGGTAAGGCACTGGCAGGAGACCTCCTTCCAGGAGGCAGTGATGCACTATACTGCACAGGCAGGGAGTGTACAGCTCTTGCACGTAGATGAGGAGTGTGCCAACACTGTCACACCAGGGTAAGGCACTGGCAGGAGACCTCCTTCCAGGAGGCAGTGATGCACTATACTGCACAGGCAGGGAGTGTACAGCTCTTGCACGTAGATGAGGAGTGTGCCAACACTGTCACACCAGGGTAAGGCACTGGCAGGAGACCTCCTTCCAGGAAGCAGTGATGCACTATACTGCACAGGCAGGGAGTGTACAGCTCTTGCACGTAGATGAGGAGTGTGCCAACACTGTCACACCAGGGTAAGGCACGGGCAGGAGACCTCCTTCCAGGAGGCAGTGATGCACTATACTGCACAGGCAGGGAGTGTACAGCTCTTGCACGTAGATGAGGACTGTGCCACACCAGGGTAAGGCACGGGCAGGAGACCTCTTTCCAGGAGGCAGTGATGCACTATACTGCACAGGCAGAGGGGGTGTACAGTGGAGAAGTGTGGCACAATGGTTAGAGCGGCAGACCCTGAAGCAGAGATCTGGCTCAAGACCAGGGTTCAAGTCCTGCTTCGGCAGATCTTGGGCTCAATTCCCTTGGACCAGATAATTCTCGCCTCGGTGCCTAATCTAATTAATGGGTGCAACTCTGGGCAGTAGCTTGCTTAATCTCCACAATGGCCCACCAGCGCTTGGATGCCTGGCTTCACCCTGGGGGTGCCCAGGAGTGGGCACCTCACAGGGAAAAGCCAGGAGGGGTTCCATAGCGGTATGAGTACAGTGCCTTGAGACCCTAACGGGTGAGTAGTGCGCTATACAAGTGCAAAGTTTTACTGCACAGGCAGAGAGGGTGTACAGCTCTTGCACGTAGATGAGGAGTGTGCCAACACTGTCACACCAGGGTAAGGCACGGGCAGGAGACCTCCTTCCAGGAGGCAGTGATGCACTATACTGCACAGGCAGGGAGTGTACAGCTCTTGCACGTAGATGAGGAGTGTGCCAACACTGTCACACCAGGGTAAGGCACGTCCTTCCAGGAGGCAGTGATGCACAGGCAGAGAGGGTGTACAACACTTGCACGTAGATGAGGAGTGTGCCAACACTGTCACACAAGGGTAAGGCACGGGCAGGAGTCCTCCTTCCAGGAGGCAGTGATGCACTATACTGCACAGGCAGAGAGGGTGTACAGCTCTTGCACAGACATGTGGAGAGTGCAAACACTCACACAGGGTACATCATGGGCAGGAGTCCTCTCTCAGGGAAGCAGACAAGGAGAGAGTGCCCAATACTGGCACAGAATACCCATCAGTGCCAGTATTATGCGCTCTCACAGGGCCTCTGAGGTTTTAGAGTTCTCCACAAAGGAAAAAAGGGATTGTATTGTTAAGTGACAAAACCCAAACCATTTCCAGAAACCTGAGACAGTTTATCCCTTAACACCAGGATAAAATGTTCAGTTGGTAGGAGATTAGAGCCACCAGAGTTTATATATCCTTCAAAAAACAACTCCACCTATGGGCAGAATTGGCTTCCTCAATACTGAGTTTACTAATGTCAGCTCCACCGATCCCCTAATATGAAATGCGCCCACATCTTTTAGTCACACTGTATTTGTTTAAGACGCTTTAATCTCTGAAGTTGTTTTAAGGTTATTTACCAGAAAGCTATGCAAGCTTCGGCCTACTGTTCCTCCTGGTAGTACATGCAGAGCCACCTTAAGGGGGGTGCGACTGGTGCGGCCGCACTGGGCGCTGACCTTAGGGGAAGGGGCGCTGTGTTTGGCAATAACTTCCAATTTAAAAGGCCTGAAGCAAAGTTCTGTGTGCACCAGCTGTCAGGCAACAATAAAAATGTCAAGCTAACCCTTGTGAATAATTTTCCTGACAGAGAGCGAGATGGAGTTTGTCCAGTGGCAGATTTGACTCCCCATATAGTAGCGCAGAGGGTTAATGTGCCTGATGCAAAGATAAGATCTATATTTTATGTAGATAGCTGAGTGGATTAATAAAGCTACCCCTTACCAGATCATCAAAACAAATGAAATGTAGGTGGGAGAGGTGCTATGGAGAGATGAGGGGCACTTTTGCAGCAAGGTTGTGATGGAATCCAAAGAGGAGGCCTTGAAAGGGGGGCGCCAAAAAAGATTGTCGCACAGGGTGGTACCAGTGCTAAAGCCAGCCCTGAGTACATGTGATTACCTCGTTACATTAAGCACCAGTGTTGAGCCTCCACAGTACTCAAGTGAACATTCGCAATTCACTTTTTTTTATTTCTGCCTTTGACCGAATAAAAACTACAACTCCCAGAATTCACAAAAAGTTGTTTCCCACTTTTGCTCATCATAAAGGCATTCCAGGCTGCTCTAACAGGGCTCTCAGAGAGCCTGTTAGAGCAGCACCGGCTCTCTGCTCCAATGGAGAGCAGACCAAAGAAATTTTGGGAGAGGAGGAGGAAAGAAGAAGAAACAGAAGGTGGTGGGTGGCATGAGGCCAAGTACATTTTGAAATATTGGGGCAGGGACATGAGACCATGGTACATAGGGCTCCGTCTTTACCCTTCTGCCGCTAAGTAACAGTTCAAAGCAGGGGCAAATTATTTATGTGGGCCATACATAACATAACATTATACATGGATAGGGCCACTGGAATTATGCAATTCTGCAAATTTCACATAATTATTTATTTGCTGCATTTACCACATAATCTATCATCTGCTGCGTAATCTGCAGACTTTAACAGAAAAATAACATTGCTTATAGCTCAAACATCTCAAAAGTTACAAAACAATTTGGTTCCTGCGCACTGGAATGCTTTCCCGAATGTCTGAGTGGTCATCTTTAAGTTGCTTATTGCTCTATTTACGTATTGAATTGTTAATAACAAGGTGAATTCTATTCCCAGACACTATTACCAGGTGTAAGAATGAAGTGATACTATCACAAAATGTGCTGCACTATACTGCATAATATGGCTTTTGTTGCTGCATAATTTGCTCCACACTGACACATTATTTGTCCCTCCTCTGCAGAATAATTCCAGTGACTCTGTACATGGGTAATAGTGAAAAATTTATGTTTTCCACTTGGGGGTTCTGTATGAATCATAGTCCACTGGAGTTTTGCTCTTGTTGCTTTTTGATGTCACTCAGAACCCCTTGGTGAAAAACCTATTATTCACTGTTACCCATTTATAATTCTAAACATTGTAGTACTCTTTGGAGAGTAATGCTTCCAGATTATAGGTGTAGACACTGTATTCAATGCCAAAGTTATTGCTCCACTGTGGGTGCAGACATACAGCCCAATATCATGAGAAAGTGTCATCCAGATCTCCAGTCTCCTAAGTGGCTTAGCTTGGTCGGTAAGATTGTGGTATGGGGTGAGCTTCAGGTTTTTAGACAATCAAGTTGGCATATAATGTTTAGATACATTATACAACAAGCAGGGTGCATGAGAGGGGCCTAAGTGGAAAAAAGGAGAAATAAGGATTTGTTAGAGAACTAGGAGAGAAAACACAATATTTTGTAAAATAACCAATAATTTGAGGACAGAGATGGAGTGTGTGTTTGTGTCTGTGTGTATATAAACATCCCTGGTGAAATCCGACTGACATCTCACAAAGCACCTGTACCCGCCTATTTAGCAGAAAATATATTTATTAGAGGGGTGTACACCCCAAGGACCCCCTTTGAAGCTACACCCTTAAGTCTTCTTTTGAATATATTGAATGTATTCTCTTGGATGATCATCAACTGGGAGACCAAAATGATGGGTGATGTTTGTGAGATATCTAATCTCTCAGAAGCTAATTTCACCTGGGATATCCCACATCAGAGACCACAAGAAAAAGTGTGGTCAAGACTAAAAATTATTTAACGCAAGAAGTAAAATGAAAATGAAATATTAAAGTTATGTTTTTGCTTGATGCTATTAATTGTTTTCCTCTTGTTTGTTTTAATGTTCAAGTTCATTGTTATTCCATGTGATTTTTCTCACTAAAATGATGGATGTTAGTAAGGGAAATATTGAGTGGCATAGCCTGGATGAATGCAATGTGTAATGTCAAAAGGATTACTCTCATATGAGAATGATCTTAGCTTTTAGCAGAAATGTCAATAAAACATATCGTGAGAAAGGGAGAAGCTGCTGACACTCTGCTGGCTGGAAAAGGATCATCACTTTTCTTGCTGTGACTACCCTGAGGAAACAAAAGGTTTCTCCTAGCAGAGTTGTGATCAATGGCAGTTTTCATCAAAGGAAGGTTCCATTAAGGAACTTTGTAAGTCATCAATTTGCCCTTGTGGGGTGCAGAATAAGGTCACATATCACAAAGATGGTGTTTAACTTCACCCAAGTGATATGCCTCACCAAGGTCGAAGGCCCTCATTACTAGGGACCCAATGTTTTCTAGCCACCCTATGCAAACCCTTTGGCACAATTGGCATGATTAGAGCTTACTGAATGATAACACACCTGGTAATTACTAGTTGTGGTAAAATTTGCATGCTCTGTTCTGCTTAAGTGTAACAGGGGACAAATGCTTGGTAGTTACTAGAAATGTTGATTTTGGTGCAGTAAGCACCAAATCTGCACAGTAAATCCACATTATCCCAGAAAGCCTTGCAACAAGCGTTATTTGTTGCGCTGTGTTCTGGACCATTTGTGAAGAGGGCCTAGGAGTAGAGAACCTTCGCACAGAGCAAACCCATACTGCACATTGGAACTGGCTGCAAGATTCCAGGCAGCCCTGTCCTTCATCTCTCTGACTGCATCCTAGTCCATGGGTATCATTTGGAAGTGAGTGATGATGGGCGAACCCTCCAAAAACAGCAAACATCCAGGCCATCTCCCTCAGTCAACCATCATTGCAGCAGAGTCATCTCAAGGGAGCTGCAGCCCAGGGCTGGGCCCCCATTGCTGTTGTAAAGGAAAACAGAGGCACAGATCACATGCTCTCTGCAAGAGACCTGCCTCTTGCTGAGTCCTTAGCACAAAGTAGCCACTGAAAGACTGCTGTGAAGATCACTGTGTGTATGTTGATAAAGATGGAGGACACCGGGAGGTTGTGTGTGCATGATATAAATAAACACAGGCTTTATTTTCATGAAACAGCCCTTGTGGACAATGTGTGGTTTCCTCCTACCAGGGTGGAGGCAGAGATACCACCGCAGGCTGATGTAAGTGTGTATGTGTTAGGAACTCTGATATCACACACATGAGGGAAGGGCCACGCCAGGTCCATGTTCCCCATTCAGGAAAGTTAACCTGCTCTTGCTAAAGCTCGAAAGATAAACACAAGAAAAAGTTTGACACCTCCTAGCCCAGTCCTAAAACTTCAATACATCTACAGCTGGGATATACCCTGTAAGGTGGCACAGTATTCCTGTATGCATTGGACACATCTGCACTTGGACCCCTCAGGCTAGACAGTGCACCATATATTGGGCTTGCGATGAAAAGCAGAGCAGTGGTCTTCCAATGCAGAGATATCAGCAGTATGTGGAGAAAGGGGACGTTTGCTGATGTAGTGTGTGACTGCATGGGCATACTTGGTGGGGGGAGGGGGACACAGGGACAGGGATTGCCTGTTCCTGGCTTTCAGATGGCATCTACAGGCCCCACTTGTTATGTGGTGCACATTTAGTGAGCCTCCTGAAAACCTTTTGCACCTATACTGTGTCCTCATCATGTTGCAGCCATAGGAGCAAAGGCATTGCTACACTTCTTTCGGGGCTAAGCCTGGATGCAAATGTAGAAACACCCGAAACACCCGACTGGGACAGCCTGGGCGCAGTTCATATGATATGAGACACCACACAATTGTTTGTGACCCCTTCTGTAATACCTAAGTGCCTCCAGGTGCAATACAATGGGCATTCATGCCGGTTGCACCCCTGGGGCATTTTCTGTAGAAATGCCCTTGGAGACATGGGTGTATACTTAATAATTTTCAGAGGTCACAGAAGGTTCCCTAGGTTATGCTTGGAAACCTATAGGGCCCACCAGGTTTCATTGTGCTTTGTTGTTCATTCCAGGTTCACTTGACTGTATGCAAATATATTTATGCCATTGCGGTGAATTGTTATTTCTAACAATTAAACTAATAAACCCATATAGTCGAGAGGTCAAATGTCAGTTTGTTTCCACTCTACAGTAAAATTGGAATGAGAAAAACACTTCGGTGCCTCACAGATTGTACATAACAATTACTTTACATATTAAAATAATTGTCTTAACAGACTGGATATCTCTTTTGTGTGATTTTACCTTCTTGCTCAAATGTAATCCCTTGAATAATGGTTTCGGTTAAAAACCTTTGTTAAGACCTTTACTCAAGGAAGAATGCCACGGCGTTACCCTTACATATAGATGCACAAAGTATATATTTATTACCATTGTTGAGGGAGTGGAGGGGGATCCTGTCTCACTCAAGCCTCGATCTATCGTGTAGCCCCTCTCCACATTCAACGATGTGAACATTTATAAGGTTAATTCACTTTAAAAAAATAGTAAAAATATGTTTTTATTAAATATTAATGTAAATTTATGTTAGCATTTATTTTAAATATAGAACAAAAAACTATCGGATCTTTAACTTAATTTTGAATTAAATAATTAATTAATTTACATGTATTCAATTCAATGGAAATTATTTTTCAAAGATTTATTTTCAAAATACCACCTTTAGTAAAATGTCTATATTTACTTATTATGTATTAAAGATTACAAAAATGGAATATGCATGTAATTTAAATTACCTTCATTTTAAAACAAAATTACATTTTGTGAATTGAATAAAAATGATTTCTGCATTATTTGATCATAAAATATTATTTATTTGTATGTATATTTAGGTTTAACATGAAATTAAACTATATATACAAAAGTTAGCAGAAATGTGTATATTTTGACATTAGTTCCTATGGGGTTGTATTTTAAGTCCTGCCTCCATTATTTGCAATGGGGGGTGTTGCAGAACCACTAGTGCCCACGTGTGGCATTGATCTATTCCTTGTCTAGCTTACAGCACATTTACTAGTTTTGGGTCATTTTTGTCTGTAGTAATTTCAGAAGTGCAGTGTGTGAATTGTAATGAGTTTAATCTTTTGTAGGTGGGTGTCTTTCCATCCCCAAACCTCTCCTCAGTACTCCATTAAGCCCACGCATTTAGTAATAAGTATTCCCCATGTTCCTTCCACTTCCTCTGGTCCTTCCCTCAACTCTTACTAAGTAGTAAACGTACAAATGTGTGGATGTCCCCATAGAAGAGGTAGGAGCAGTGGAGCTGGTGATTTACACTCATCGGTTTGTGAATAGCATTTTTAGTACATATATAGTATTACCATAGTACTACTTGTGTACTACAAAATGCAGTTTGTGAGTCACACCCTATGTGTTTACTCAGAGAAGACTTGCTCTTCTTTTTTTTGTGTTGTAGTTTTTATTGAAGAAATATAGCAGTATGGGAATACACAGCGCATTGTACCGCCACACTTTACAGACAAAACACAGGCAGTCATCAGCTATTATTCAAAAAAGAAAGGAAAGAAAAGAAATAGTGAAAAGGAAGATGGGGAGGGGTACACCGGGGGAAGAGTCAAAGTACCTGAGAGGGGCAGCGGTATGCGGAAGAAATAGCACTATGAAATGAGGCAGGGGTGGGGACCCACTGGCAAGTGATTCCTGGATGAATCTACAGCTGACGGCCAGAGGGAAGCTAGATACCCCGCCTAATGGGCCATACTCCAGGAGGATCATGGGGGATGGGGGGTAACAAGTGGATATAGGGATATAACAGAAGGGAGCAGAGCAGAGGAGAACCATAGGAATACATACCGAGAGATGGGGCAGGGCGAGGGGGGCAGCATAAGTGGAGGGGGGTCATGAGAAAGGGAAGAAGGTATTAATGACATTCGCAACAACAGTTGGGATTGGAATGAGTGGACGGGGAGCGCACTATGAATCACTGGGAAGGAAGGGTGCCCATAGATGATGGGCAGCGGTCCAAACCATCACCATGATCTACTCCTCCGGAGTAGGAGGAGTAGGGGATCTCCACTGGCGGAGGGAGCAGATCTTGGCTGTGGCGAGAGCTGTATGCAATAGGCGGCGTTGCGGTCGGGACTGGTCGGGGATGTCACCCTTATTATGAAGGAGTATAGCAGAGGAAGAGAGTGGCTGTTGGATGTCCATAGAAACACTGAGGGTAGAGCCCACCGCCTCCCAGAGGGGTCAGATCGAAGGACAGTCGCAGAGGATGTGGGTCAGATCACACCTGGTCTCCGCGCAGCGCCGGCATTTTGCTTGGGGTAAGAGACCCATTCTGTACAGTTTTGCAGGGGTCCAGTACCAGTCGTGAATTATTTTGAAGAGACAAGCTTCAGACGGGCTTCCCAGGCTCCCCTGTCCAGAGCCATCATGATGTCTGTCCAATTCTCCTCTTTGAACTCCGTCCGCAGATGGAGCTGCAACTTGGAGCATATGTTGTCGAGGAGGGGCTGTGAATAAAGATGATGTGTGAGCACGTCATAAAGGCCCGACATCACGCCCTTGAAACAGCCCCACGTCCTAAGTTAAGACAGTACAGGGGAGGCCTGGGCGACCCAGGGGTTGGCTCCCATGGTGCGTCGCAGACAGTGTCTGAGTTGCAGATCCCGCCCCACCTGACATGGTTGGAGTCCATATTCCTCTTGCAGTGTTGCAAATGGTTTGATTTCACCATCCTCAACGATCTAGTCCAGGCTTTCAATACCAGTTGCACTCCACTGCACCCAATGGAAGGTACATCCGCCAATGCGTAAGCCAGCATTTCCCAATAAAGGGGCCCGCTTGTGGAGATAAAGATGTACGCTGAGACGGTAGTGTGCCCTTCGCCAGGCTGCATGCGTCGCCCCTATCATCAGGTTGTCGGGCATGACTGGGGGGAAGACTTGCTCTTCTATTTAGATGATCTGTACTTCTACTCTTTCTGGGGTGTGGTTCTATGAAATGCAGTGATGACCAGAGATAGCTGGTTTGTTGGCTAGAGAACCCACTTTCTTGGATTTGTTGCCTTGAAAATGATGCAGAACATTTTGACTCAAATGTGTTCTGACATTGGAAACCACTGCAGCCCGCTCAGTGCAGGAGAAATGTGACTAACTGTATTTTCATTCAGGATCAGTGAAGCAGATGCATGTACATCGTTCTTCAAGGATGCCAAAGTAAAATTAGAGAAGCCAGTGCATTACCTCCATCAGTTTAGTAAAGTACCAGTGTCTGATTGGTTGAGGAAAGGTACCAGCAGAGGTGCATGGTTTGGTTTTACAAAGAAGGATCACCTGAAACCATGCCTTATGTGACGTCATGCTCACATGAGCTCTCCCAGTAGAGCTTGAGTCTATGAGGCAACTTTTTGGCAGACTGAGTCTTTCATCACAAACATGGTGGATATCTTGTCTGCTGTATTTAAGTGTGTCATATACTATGGCACCTGTAATATGGCAGACTGGAAATCCATCATGTTTTTAAGTAGTAACCGCTTTCCAAACTGTCCGCCATTGTGCACCTGGAATGTAGGGTGATTCAGTGATTCATTTCTTCATGGTGGGAATCATCAGTCCTCCAGATGGACCATAAGCCATTGATGTCCATCTCAAATGGCGAGAGCACGGAGGAAGCCAAACTAACCACAATGTCTGGAGCTCCATTTGAAGGTGGAATGGATTTTATGTGTAAGGTGTTTGTGCATACTGGAAAGTGTGAAATGGGTGGATGATAAAAACAGGTCTGATTACCACATTAGATATAGGTGTACAAGCTAATGTACATGTTAGAATGTGTTTGGAAAAGAGCATTACAAAACTTTCATGAACTAGAAGGACATGCTATTATTGTGCAGTGCAAGATCCTACAGCAAGAAGATAGGTTTGTTGCATCTATTTGTGTTGGAGTGCCAGTGGAAAAGTTACCACAAGAAAGCCACAAAATGGCACTTACTTAAACGACTTAATGCAGAGACCACACAACACCATCACAGGTGGTGGTGCACAAATTATTGCACAATCCCATTTTACGGAGTATTGGGAGGGGAAATTGTATTTTTCTTGGAAGTAGAACATCCTTGCACAATTCCAAAAGAGGGTCATTTAGGGATTGCCTTGGTCATCCAGTGGTTCTTCGTACACTGGGGGCGGCCGGCTCTAGATTCTGGTGAAGGGAGTTGGAAAGACAGTGTGGGGTGGATTGACACATATTTGTGGATAAGAACATGTGCAAAACAGTCTGTCCACCTGACCAAAAGACATTGGGGGAAGAAATTATAGGACTATTTCACATTTGACCATGAATTTGTAATGTACATTGGGTATTTTTTCAACTATCTCAAGTAGCCCGAAAAATCCTAAAAATACAATCAATGCTCTCAAAAGCACATTTGGGTTTGATTGTTTTCCCATAAGAGGAAATGGCAAGAAGAAAACTATTACCAGCCACATGCGCAAGATTTGAACATGCAACATCCATGTGGGCAGAGGAGTGTTGCGATTATCCTTCATCAGGCAGCTTGATCTTTGCAGCATCCTCACACCCAGTGCTTAATTTGTGCTTGTTGTTTCCAGTACTGAGCACCAGCACTTATTTTTGAGGGCAGGGACTTATTCTTCTGCCTCAAGCATTTGCTGCGAGCAAAAGACACAAATGGGAAAGACGGAGGAAGGGAAAAACGAAAAAGCGTCACAAAGGCAGAAATTAGAAAGCGGCAAGAGTGAGCTGAAGGGGCAGGGAGTGGCTGTAAATGGACTGAAGAGGCCCGAGACGGCTTCAAGATTACATGGGTTCAGTATTCCGTGTTCACACATTTAAGTGCAGAAGCCGCGTGGAGTAGGGCTTTGGGCACCGGCACTTTTTTAGTTACAAATTAAGCACTGCTCACACCACATACAGCCCTGGGTTTTCACTGACATGTTTTATTCAAAACATACATAGAGGAAGACAGAGTCAGAGACAAAAGGTGTAAATAGAGGTAGAATGCATAGTCACCCTGTGTGACCAGACAAGAAAAATCGAGTCTAAACCTGCTGTGGGGGTGTCTGCGGTAGAGATCTGTAAAATCTGCATCATGGCTGGTCCTCTATTCCAGCAAAATTATCAGATGTAATCTGGGTGCATGAGGAGGGATGAAGCAAACAGAAGAAACAAGGACCTATTGATCTACAGTTGTTTTACTGAATAGTTTTATTGCTGTTACAAAATTATTATTTTAATCTCATTATTCATTGTGCCTACTCTAATTGTAACTGTTCTCCAGATGGTTAATAGGGAGATTTACCTTTTAAATACCTCGGTGTGTCTGGAGAGTGTCGTGCTCGGAGACTTCCTTCTGTAGGAGCCCCCTCTTAGCCCCCCTAAACTCTGATGTTATTAGTTGGCGGCCATACCCATTATAGAGTCCAGAACTACGTATGTATCCTTGGCATCCAGCGAGCAGTGAGCTCCTAGTGGTTAACCCGAGCGCCTAGTGCAGTGCTGCGAAGCCTCTCCAGTGACATATGACGCTACACAGAAACCATTAGCATAAACGCAACGACTGCTCAGGAACGGAAGGGGTTAACCCCTTTTGGCTCCAGTCACTACAACAGACTGAACCTCTTTTAAAGAAGAAAACAGCCTGGGGGTTCACACCTCGGTGCACGCAGCTCCTCCTGCCCTGCAGCAGGACACAGGCCCGGGATCCGTCTTGGCGCTAGCGGGAGCGCACGTGGACGGCCCAGCGTCTTGGCACAGGGAGAGGCAGTACAAGCAATATTTATTTTCACTTGCAGTGAGGCCCAACTTGATTTAAAGGCCACCAGCCCTCATTTTTGTTCCAGTATCACTATCGTCCTGGCTGGGAGTTAGGGGTGGGACTCAAGAGGCCGGAGGGTAACACGGCCGAGGGCACGGGTGCTCAGGACGGTGGAAGATGCAGGTGGGTCAAGCAGTGCCCAGCCTACCTCCCACCGCTCCTCAACACAACCGGAAGAAGCAGCAAAGCCTCAAGTGGAGAGGCGTAAACTGTGAAAAGTGCACACAAAGCGCTTGACCAATAGGGACGAGCGGCGCGAAAGAAAAGTCCAATGCTAAGAGCCGCATTGGAGGATTAAAGGGACACCCTGTCACCCACACCCCCCAGAAGCCCAAGCAACGTTGCTTTTACAGGAGTAAGCGGCAAGCCCCGCAGGGCGACAAGCTCCACAATCGGGAGCTGGGTGATGGGACTGCAGAGTCCTGCTGGACACGTTCTAGTGTTTTGCCTGTTATACCCACCCGCACCCATCCATCACAGGTGTCACCGGTCAGGTGACCCCGCCAATAAAAGGGTCCAGGCGCACGTGCTCTGAGGCCAGTTACTACTACCCCAACTATGGGTCCGTGTCAGTTGTTTACCTTGCATGTGGGCCCAATACTCAACACTGGCCACAAGCGGGTGTGCCACTGCAAGGCAAGACCCTGAGGCCCCGTCTGCTGTGAGTCAGCGCGCCGACCGTCCCAAGGTGAAGAAAGGGCCAAGAAAAGGGGGTGAAGTGCTGCAGCCAGCATCAGGCACCCTCACTTTGTGTGCAAAACCTCACACCAGCATTGTGAGTACCCCGCACGGCCCGCAGCATCAACAATACTGCTGCAACCAGTGAGCTGCCCCCCACGTGCAGCACCCACGAGGGCAAAGAGACAGCACCTACTTTGGTAATAAGCAGAGCAGACTGGCAGCGCCCCTCATGGATCCCCAACTCCTACCTACCCCCTGTGAGCCTGTTCCGGCCTATCTGATGCCTGGGAAGCTACCCCCTGTGTGGGCGGGAGAGTTGTGGTACCGGAAAATGCTGCGTGCCCCTTCTGCTGGTCATTTATCAAGTGATTTATGCACAGTGACCTCGGCTAGACTAAGTTGTGAAAAAAAAAGCTGCCCTGCCACATCTTCATCGTGTGGCTCTCTCTCTCCACCTGCACTGCCAGTGCGAGAGGAAACACCACCACCCACCTCGCCTGAAGCGCACCACGTGGTGCACGGGAAGACACGCAGCACTCTGGCATGGGGAGGTTGCCACTCGCAGCACCCGCAAGTAAGTAGGGAAAGTCGGGGTGAGCGCCTAGAGTGCTGTGTGCCTCCTGGTGACCATCAGCTGCCACCCTGGGGGTGGAAATGAGACTGTTTGCCTCCTGCGGAAATCCAACAGCACTGAGGGCCGTATTTATACTCCGTTTGCGCCGAATTTGCGTCGTTTTTTTCGACGCAAATTCGACGCTCAACTAACGCCAACTAACGCCATATTTATACTATGGCGTTAGAGGCGAATAGCGCCAAAGTTCCCGGAATGTGCGTCATTTTTTAGCGTGAACCCCTTCCTTGCATTAATGATATGCAAGGGAGGCGTTCCCGTCTAAAAAATGACTCCCAGGCCTTTACGTGGTATTTATACTCCCGGGCAAAAGAGACGCCCGGGAGTGGGCGTGGCTAAAAACGGCGCATTTGCGCCGCTTTTTAACACCTGGGTCAGGCATGGCGTTAAGGGACAAGTGGGCTCAAAATGAGCCCAGAGTGCCCTCCCTGCTCCCAGGGACCCCCCCTGCCACCCTTGGCCACCCCAGGAGGACACCCAAGGCTGGAGGGACCCACCCCAGGGACATTCATGTAAGTATTTTTTTTTTTTTTTTTTTAATAATTTTTTTTGGCATAGGGGGGCCTGATTTGTGCCCCCCTACATGCCACAATGCCCAATGACCATGCCCAGGGGACAGAAGTCCCCTGGGCATGGCCATTGGGCAAGGGGGCATGACTCCTATCTTTACAATGATAGGAGTCATGTTGATGGGGGATGGGCGTCGAAAATAAATGGCGCAAGTCGGGTTACGACGATTTTTTCGACGTAACCTGACTTGCCCCATTTTAAGACGCCCATGCGCCATTTTCCCCCTACGCCGGCGCTGCCTGGTGTACGTGGTTTTTCTCGCGCACACCAGGCAGCGCCGGTCTGCTTGCGCCGGCTAACGCCATTCAATAAATACGGCGCCCGCATGGCGCTTCAGAATGGCGTTAGCCGGCGCAAAACTTTTTGACGCTAAACTGCGTTAGCGCAGTTTAGCGTCAAAAAGTATAAATATGGGCCTGACTGTCTTATCCTGCGCCCGCCAGAAGGAGAGAAAGGTGAGCCTGCACCTGCCCTGAGCAGCCCCCTGCCACACATGCACACAGCCTCCACCATCATTGAAGGAACCAAGCAGCAGCATTTCTAGCCAATGCGTGGCCTGTCCGCAGGAGCTGAAACTAGTGGTGGCTGCAGCGCCACCTAGCGCTGCCCTTGAAAGGAAAGGGAGAGCCTTTCGTCTATGCCTCTACAGCATGAGAAGAGTGCAGCAGTGCCATCTAGTGGTGCCTTGCTGCACTGTTCCCAGGCTGACGGACAGTAAAGAGCACAAGATGCGGCTCTGGTGGGGGCTCATACTTCAAAAAAAGAAAAAGGGGCAAGCCGCCCTGCTGCCCTGATCATCAAAGAGCCTGCAAGGTCCGGTGGCCTCACCCCAGCAGTAAAGCATCAACATTTGGTGGGAGGCTCACCGAGCATCCGTCCTACCTGCAACAGCACATTTATTCAGGAAAAGAGAGGCCTCGATGCGGAATTCCGCACTAACTGCTGCAGCAGAATTGCTCACAAGCAGCTATCTTCCCCCACATGCACTGTACTGATCTACGTGAAGGAGAGAAACGCGCACCCCGAGTGGCAACAGGCAATTACTGCTCTGCCGCTGCAATAAAGAGACTGGCCAAGAGAGCGCCACAAGCCCAACGTGGGCGGCCTACCGTTCTAGAGGGGGGAGGCTGGTAACCCCTCCAAAGAGCCCCAGGAAGCGTAAAGCTGTCCAGCCAAGAAAAACTCAGCTGAGGAATTGAAACCAAAGGCAGCCAAGCCCCAAACAGCAAAGCCAAAGACAGCAATCCCTGCTAGGCAGCTAACAAGCCACAAGGAGCCTTGTGCGCTGAGCGTGCACCCCCTAGCGGCTGTCTGCTGCCATCTTAAGTGTGAAGGTGGTGTTGCACGCCCCTAGTGGTGAATGGCCACCACCGAAAGCAAGAGGAGGAGACATGCAAGATGCCAGGTGAGGGCACCCGCAAAGAGACTGCCTGATAACCCAATTGCTGCCTGAAAAGGTGCCAGCTGGCAGACCCTGCACTGAATGGCCACTGTTAACCTATCATTGAGCATATTGCACAGAGTGACAGCTCGTGCCAAACATGCCAGCACTGAGGCAGGACCACGTGCTGCAACGGTGTGGCCTCGAGGCGCAAGCACTATGCCCTTGAGTGAAGAAGAGAAGATGGAAGAAAGATACCCCTCCATCCAGGGAGCAGAGCACCGAGAAGATCCCTGAGGAAGGGACAGGACCTGTGAGAGGTCCGCGGCAAAGAAGAGAGACAGTCCTGTGAACTGGACGCGACCAGGGAGGTCCCTGTGAAGACAGCATCACAGCTAGAGTCCTGGTGAGAAGAAAGAGGAGAAAAGGATGCGACCAGGGAGTTCGCTGTGAAGAGAGCATCACAGCAAGAGGCCTGTTGAAGAGTGAAGAGCCTGGCATGAAGCTACTTTGTAAGGAAACCCTGGAGAAGAGAATGGCACAAAGCGATATTGCAAAGAACAATGAGGAGAGAAAGGTGCATGACAGACCTGTCACAAGGAAGATCCCGACAACCACTGGTGTGTAGGAGGAAGGAAGAAGAGCGAGAAGACAGAGCACTTGTGCCACTACCAAAGAGTACATCCAGCAACACAAGCCAACCACCGGGTGTAGCGACACCACTGGATACAGCACAGAGGGAACACCAGAAGTAAGCCGATGGAGTGAGCAGACCGTGTAGCTGCCCCACGCTTCACAGTGTGACCATCCAGATACCTATCATCAGCTGCTTGAAGGACACGGCATCCCTGCTAGTGACTGAACATGCCAAAGATGAGGAAGAACTGCACTGACGAGGTAACAAGTCCAGTGGCCGCGAAGCCCCTCCAGTCATCCTCTCTCTAAACAAGACATCGCCACCTGTAGAACGATCTGTTGAATGGTAATATTGTCGTCTTTACCATGTGCATCACCAGAAACATCTACAGAGCATTGCACCAACCGAGTGGAACCCCCTGCCTGCCAAACATCCAGAGACCAATGCAGCATTCCTGGCACCGTGGGAGACTCACCACCGAGAGACCATCTGTTAGACCCCACGTGCACCGAAGTCCTGCTGAAACAAGCACAGCCGACCATGGTATCACCTACCCTTGTGGTTGCATGAACGACTTGGATGTGGCATTGTTGCGAGTTCCGCAGTGACCCCTCAGCGTGGCCTACGAGAGGCACTGCACAGTCCCGTGGCAACCCATTGAAAAGGGCCTCAAGGGAATTCTGGTGAGAATATTGGCACGAGAGACTGAAGTCGCTCCAACGACAGGTCCCAGGAGGCACTGAGGCCTCAGAGGGAGATGTCCTACCACCAGACCATTGTCCCCATCTTAGAGGGTTTGCCTTGCAGGGAGCCTGGGTGCGTCAAAGGAAATGTCTGTAGCGGACTCCACTACTGCTCCTGATGCATCCCTACACTGAACTGTGTAAATAGACTCCAACACCGTGAGACCAGGTGGGACCGGACACCATCCCCCAGGTGGACTGAACCCCCTGACAGGTGATTGAGAGATCCGGACTCCATCCACACTGGATTTGGTGCCCACAGTCATCTGGTTAAACTATGGATGCGTGCCATGATGCCGGGTGCTCCCAGAGGCACCTGTCCACTCATCATATACTGCGGACTGCCTGAAGAGACTCAGTGGTGTTTACTATATTGTTCATTCTTTCCCCCAGGTTGGGCTCATTTTTTTTTCTTTCAATAAAGTTTGGGAGGGATGTAGTGTCCTGCTGGAGACATTCTGGTGTTTTGCCTGTTATACCCATCCCCACATCCATCCATCACAGGTGTCACCGGTCAGTGACACTGCCAATAAAAGCAGCCGGGCGCAGGGCCCTCAGGCCAGTTACTACTACCCCAACTATCGGTCCGTGTCAGTTATTTATGGAGCATGTGGGCCCAGGACCCACAACGCAACAGGGACAACCCCTCCATGGGAGAGGGGAGGCAAGAAGGTAGCTAATTGCCTTGGGTTACCTGACAACAGGGCGATAGTTGTACAACATGTAATAGGGAGTGGTCCTTGGCAAAAGACACAGCACGCGCAGCCCCGGCCTGCCTATTAGCCGGCCACATGTCAGACAGGGTGGCAAGTTGAGCCTCCCAAGATACGGAAACCTGGACTACACTCAAAATAAGATGTAAGACTGTTACTGAATGACAATCAGCAAAGGTAGATAGTTTTGAAATGTCGCCTGCAAGCGAATCAGAAATGTTAAAGGTTGACTTAACAGTGGCATTTACACCTAAAAAAGAGTCTGTTAATTTTGTGTGTGTATGGTCACATAAAGGGGGAGTTGGGCTGAGTTCTTTGGTTACTACTGTAGGAAGCTGGCCTAGTGTGTGGTGGACACTTATGGTGTTTGCACCTTAAAAAGGTCCAGGCAACCCCTACTAATTAGTGAGGCAGTGTCTAGGAAGCCACGGCTTTCTAGTGGTAGCTGTGGTGAATAGCCAAGGAGGAGTGTAAAGCACTTGCAATACCACAGCAGTAACACAGCATCTTATCACACCTGAAAGGAACCACACAGTGTTACAAAAGTAAAGGTACTTTATTACACTAACACTGAACTAGATAACGTATAGGCAGTCCCCAACTAGAGGTAAGTACGCACTATAATAAGTATTATAAATTAGCAAGGCAAAACAACACGCATTGGCAAGAAATAGCAGAAAATAGCTAGGGCCCTATAGGGGAGCCAAACCATATACTATAATAGTGTAATGCGAAGTGAGATCCCCCACCCAAGGATATGGAATAGTTAGGCAGGAGCTGTGAGAGCTTGGGACCCCCAAAGATGAGTACCTAGATGATCCCCAGCGACCAGTAGAGCAGAGGTAAGTTACCTGGTCTTCCCAAAGACTAACAAGGGCACTTGGAAAAAGAAGATTACAAAAACAGGACCAGCCCAGTGGAACCCAACACCGGATTCTGGAAGAAGAGGACCTGCAAAAGAAGGGAACAGAGTCCAGTCCATGCAGGAGTGTCCAGGTAGGGCAGGAGCTATTGCCAGATCCGGGTCGACGGTGGAAGATGAAGATCAGCCGTGGAGCCAGGAGCTGCAGAAAAGTCCCTGAAGTCCTGCAGAAAATGTCCCATGATAGTCGCCAGGTCTCAGATGGGTTGGTAGTCAAGAGGACCACCAACAAGCCTTGACAAGTGCAAATCTGGACAGAAGAGGATTTGCAGAGCAGTAAAGGACCAGCAAGGTCCAGGGGACTCGACCCTCGGAGGGAAGTCCAGGCTGACCCTCAGCAGTCGGGTGAGACAGCAGAAGCAGTCGTAACCCCCACAAGCAACCCACTGGCAGCAGGCACAGTAAGGTGCAGTGAGGCCCAGTCAGCACACCTGGAGAGGAGTCGACGTCGCTGGAGCAGCTGAGGAGAGACTGTCCCTGCAAGGATGAAGTGGTGGAGGCCGGGGCTACTTGGAGCCTGAAGATCCCTCGGAGCTGGAGCCAACAAGCCTTGGTTGCTGAAAGAGTTGTGGTGCACAGGGATTCTGTGCTGCAAGGAGAGACAAGGGCTCACCATCTCTCAAGTTGGACAAAAGGCAGGGAGGACCAAGCGGACCACTCCGAACCACCATCTGTGTTGGATGATCAGCACAGTTCCAGTGCAGAGCAGATCCCAGCAGCTGGACATCGTTGCTTTAGGTGCCTTTGAATGCAAAGGAGTGACTCTTTCACTCTAAAGGAGATTCCTTCTTGCGTCTTTGTTGCAGCTGAAGTCTTGCTGACCCCAGAGGATGCACAGCCATGGAAATGTTGCAATTACTGGAAGGAGCCAAAGAAACAATGTTTCAAGGCGAGATCATCTCGGGAGTTGTAGGCTTGTTTGGTTCCTGTGAAGTCCAGCTGGGGTTCTGGTGGCCAGGAGTAGAAGAGGTCAATGCATAGGAGTCTTGGTGGAGTTTTGCATGCCAAATTTGGGGACCCACCTCCAAGGGAGTCCCTAAATAGCCCTAATAGGGGGTTTGTTGACTCCGCAGGGTGATTCCCTATCAGAGGGGGTCACTGACGTCAGTCATATGTCCCGACCAACCAGGTGCTCCCATCTTGTTTCCAAGATGGCAGAATCATGTGGCCACCTGCAGGAGCTCTGGGCACCACCCGTGGGGTGGTGATGGAAAGGGAAGTAGTCACTCCCCTTTCCTTCGTGTGGTTTCGCGACAGGGTTGGGACCAGGGGTCCCTGGACTGGTGCAACCGGATTCTGCAAGTAGGGCACGAAATGTGCCCTTCAAAGCAAGCCGGTGGCGTGAGTAGGCTACCCCTTCCAAGTCTTGTAACACCTATTTCCAAGGGAAAGGGTATTGCATCCACTCTCCCACAGGAAATCCTTTGTTCTGACTTCCTCTGCTTAAACTAGTCAAGCAGCAGGAGGGCAGAGACCTGTCTGAGGGACTGCAACCTGCAAACCCTGAAAGAGTGGTAGGAGCAATACTGGGGGGTCCTCTAAGGAGTGCATGGGATCATGCCACCAATACTGGCATTAGTATAGGGGTATAATTTGTGACCTGTTGCCAGTACACAAGTAAAATGGCTTCCCAACACTTACGAAGTCCAGTGCATTGGACCTGGAGTTCATAGGGGCACCTCTGCCCATGCAGGGGTGCCCTCAGACACAGGAACCTGCACCTTCCCCTTTCATCCGAAAGGGCCTACCATAGGGGTGACTTACAGTGACCTGGTGTAGTGGCCAGCAGTGAAAGAGTGCATGCACCTTTTCACACAGGTTGCAATGGCAGGCCTGCAGACATATTTTGCCTGGGCTCCCATGGGTGTCATAATACATGCCTTAGCCCATGGGGGACGCCTGCTGTACCAATGCCCTGGGTACCTAAGTACCATATACTAACAGAGTATGAAAGAGTAACCCCATCCGCCAAGATAGTAATCAGGCCCAAAGTCAGGATTAAAAATGTAAAGCAGTGGTTAGGGTAGTCTGCACTAACAAGAATTTCTTATTACACATGAATCCCTTTTTTAGCATCATTAGAATAATGACAGATTGAGAAAATAAATAATAATGGCTCTAAGTCCATGCTGTTTAATTTGCATGTAGCTCCTTGACACAGGTTTATAGCTCACTCCTATATTGATAGGACTGCGACTTAGCAAATCTGTGTCAATAGCAGGAACACACTTACACATCTCCAGGAAAATTACAAGCTCTGTCATAGTCAATCTGTTTGACCTATGCCTGAGCTATTGGCTTTGTAAATGTTAATTACACATATTGCACAGCAGCGCATGCTGCTGTGCAATATGACTTACAATAAATAAATATTTAAAAAGTACCATGATGCATCCAGCGTTGACAGAGTCATAGCACTATTATTTTCTTTTCTTTTAGCCATGTTGCATAGCAGCACGGTCGCAGCTGTGCAGCATGGCTAATAATTAGGAAAAACATTGCTGTGATGGGGCCAGGGCTGGCAGGGTCATAGTGTTTTTTTTGGATGGACAGGGCGCAAGAAAGAAGGACGCGGGGTGAGAGTTACAGGGGCAAGCAACAACAAAGTGAGAGGGGGTAGAAGGGACGGGCAAGCAACAAGGTCACAGGATGGATTGAGAGGGACAGGGCAAGCAATAAGGTCATGGGAGGGATGAGGATAAGCAAAAAGGATGTGGGTGTGGACGGGTGGGACGGTGAGGGGTAGAGATGACCTGCAAACACATGCACTCCTATAGAGTGCTGGATTGAAAAAAATAAAAAACTACATCTGTAAGTGTGCAGCGACTGGACAGACACTGGCAGGAGACAGGAAGCTGTACTTGGTCCATGCTCCAAGGAAGACACAAAGAGAAAGTGGAGCAGGAGAGGCTGACCAATGAGAAGCAAGGAAATGAGAGTGATGTTGAAGCCAACCAATGCGAAATAATAGTAATAAAGAGCCAGGCTATATGGCCTTTTAAGCTTATTTTTGTTTACAAGATAATATTCAACTATAGGACATGCACTGTCTCAGGCAAAACTTAAAAATGCTTTCTGTATGTTACACAATATACTTTCCTTCAGGCATATTAACCTTCTATGCTACTTTATGAGTCAAATCTGTGTCTAGATAAACTACAGATCTCTCCAGCAGGTGCTTTAAGCATCAGATTTATCTAAATTGCTGGGCACTCAAAAATTGCTCCAACAGGTGCCTGAGTTAAAAAAAATATATATATATAATTTGACTGTCAGACTCTGCTTTTCCTGGCTCCGCCCCTTGCGAATCCACTTTCTTTTTGCTAATACACCTTAACCCCAATGTATGGGTTCCAGAGCACATTATATCCAATTCCAGCACTGCAGAAGGACTGTCATGCGCAGGTGTGAAATACCCATTAGGCATAATGTGTGTCTTAGCCCAGGATTTGGCAGCTTTCAATTGCTTTTCTATCCTTCGGGCTCAATGTTGCTCTTTCTGTCTCGCCAGTCTGATTTTCTCTGCCCCCCAACAATGACTCTGTGTTGCTTTCCCCACCATTCCCTTTGTATTGCTTCCTCCACCTGCGTCCTACATGATTTGTGCTCCCACTTGCCCCACATTGCTTCACTGATGTCGTGTGCCCGCTGTGGATTAAACCGGTTACCATCATTTGCTTCCATTCCATGCTTTCACATGTTTTTTGCATGTTATTTACCGATCCAACTGGGATTAGTAAGTACAAAAAGGCACCCACATTCTAACTTTTTTTATTCTTCCTTAGCCATGCTTCACAGATTTGCGGGTGCTGTGAACAATCACTAAAAACCATTGGCAAAGCCAAAAGGTCCGAAAGGCAAGAACTATTAGCTTTACAAATGCTTGTTTTTATATGTTTCCGTTAGAATGACATACTCTAGAACTCAGCCAATGAAACTCTTACCTAACTACTCAAAAACAATAAATCTTTGTCACCATGATACCACAAATGATTATCAATCAAAGCCATATACTGACTCAGAAGATGCCCTTAACATACTGAATAACTAATTGCATACATTTCGTTTCTTTCAGGTAGCAGGCACCCTGGCAAGAAGACTTGTTGCCTCCATCACTGTCTGCTGCTCCCTTGGCTTCACAGAACAAGTAGAGGTGGACAAGCGTACAAATTAACAGGGAGAGCCGAGACGGAGCTGAGTCAAAGTTCTTGCTCTGCTCTAAGAGCCTTGCACAATCCGAGCCTTCAAAATATTAGGCTTATAAATCAGGAGACAGATATCAAGTAAAAAAAAAAGAGTTGTTTAAGATGAGGAAGTGCTTCACCCTAGTACATCAGATCATAATCACTTCAGTGAAAGGCATTTATTAAAAGTGACAGTGATATCTTTTACACATGCACTTGGAAACATTCATATATCCCGCATCCCCCTGGCAACTACGCTACCAGTGAACTAAGAGGCAAGTCAGTTGTCATGTGTACCCTATATGTGGCCTGGATTTGTTTCATGTACAGAGTACCCTTATAATACATTACATCAAACACAAGAGGGTTTTGTACAGATCATATCATGAGCTCACATATTTGAAGGTGCTCTCAGATGTGATAATGAAGAAAAAGGAGGCTCGGTGAAATACATTTGTGCCCAGGATCACAGAGTTTGGTCAAGCAAGGAACGCATGGCTGATTTCTGGCTTTCATGTTTCATATTGTTCAATTAAACAACTATATCTAGGGCAGAGGTCTCCAAACTTTTTAATGCTGCGCCCCCCAGTTGGAAAATAAAAATCTTTGTCCCCCCCTCAGAATTTTTCACAATTATTTTATAAACATGGCAATGTTTAAATATGTCTAAACCTATTTAAACATTGCAGTTAAGTACTGTTACCTTTTTAAAACTGCAATAACATGCTTCTGCTTAAAACAAAGACCTGTTATCTGAATAATATTTATTTTGGCCAGACTCTGGGCCCCCCCCTGAGATCACTTCAGGCCCCCCTAGGGAGGCCCACCCCCCAGTTTGAAGACCTCTGATCTAGGGTATCTCTTTCTCTCACCCTTTTTACATCAAAGTGTATTTATTAGTTTTTCTTGGTTCTTTGTGCATGAGCTTAGAGTGTGGGTGGTAGGTAGCAGACAAATGGAAGCTCGGCCCAAGGGGACATCGAGGTGAGGCAGAGCATGACATCGGGCCCTCCCACGTCTACGTGAAGGAGTCATTACCCATTCAGGAGCCGCTGTTTTCTAACAAAAAGTTTAGAAACTGTTATTGTAAAATGAAAAAAGATTGGGAACGTTGTGTGCAGTTCACCACTCACTTCGGTCCCTGAGGTCATCCAAAAGCCATATATAGGTAAAAGAGGTTTTATTTTTTCCATTGATTTTTGTCCCTCATGGTGTTGCACTCTCTTTTCCTATTCAGCCTACCTGTAAGGTGCCCATGAAAGACATGATCCCTGACTGGGAACTGGCCTGAGTGGAATTGCAGAGTAGAATTCTGTTCTGCACAACTATAAGAGTTCTGGTGTGAGTGCACCCGGATCTACTGGGTGTAGGAACAACGAAACCAGTTTTATCAGCCAGAAAATCCTGCAGGTAAAATCCCTGTGGGAAAAGGCTGCATTGTAGCCTAACTCTTTCTATAATACCTGCCCGAACCTCAGACAAGGCGCAGAGTGGAGTATTACGTGCTTCTCCCTCCTAGTCAACCTTCTCCACTCCTTCCAGGTTAAACCTCTGGGACGAGACAATACCATGCAGAATCATACCTAGCAAATCTGAGTCCCCCAGTCCAGGGGGTGTACTGTCACAGTACCTGGTGGATTGATACCACACATTACTGGTGTGGCCTTTGTACTGCACCAGTACGGTGCAACCTGTAATTAGGTGTTGGTGGGGCTACTTAAGTGCCTGGGGATAGATAAACAGGGCTGAAAGTCCTAGTTGTCAGATCCCACCACATCTACAATGATACAGCTGGACAACTTCAACACACTTTAACTTCAACAAATGACATATAATGCAAGAATCTATCAGAATGCCAATAGAGAGCCGGTGATATTGTATTGCATTGTCATTTGTCTGGCGCTTTCTCAACCGTTGTAAAGTTCTAAGCGCAAATACAGCAGAAACGTTGCTTTGTTTTTATTTTATCCTTGCTTTGAACCCATTAATAACATCAGGTACTGTTGAAAGTGAAAATACGATACACTCTATCCTCATGTTTTATCAATGATTTTAATTAATGCCCCAGGACCCCAAAGCCTGCCTGCTTCCCTGATACCAAGTGTTTGCCC
This sequence comes from Pleurodeles waltl, assembly GCF_031143425.1. Taxonomy (NCBI): domain Eukaryota; kingdom Metazoa; phylum Chordata; class Amphibia; order Caudata; family Salamandridae; genus Pleurodeles; species Pleurodeles waltl. Next base: position 79,482,129 of record NC_090446.1, read on the forward strand.
TAAGCAAGGAGTGTTGTGGGGTTTGTAGGCTCTGAGGAACTGTGATGTCCATATTACTTTTTCCTTTCACAGAGGCTCCTTTGGGATTGGTTGGTTGCACTGGCATCTTCCCTGCCAGGATTCCTGAGTTTGTACCTTCCAAGGACGGCTCTGTTTATCTCTGCATTCTTCCGAGCCACGTGTTCTATGTGCTTCGAACTGTACTGATGCAGAGATGCAGATGAGAACTATTGGCTTGTGCTGCAGTGTCTGTCCTCACATGTTTCTCCTGCACCTATGAGACATTTTCAGCAATATCAACCCTGGGCTCACACCAAAACACTTCAAAGACAGGCCAGAATGCATTCACATCACACACGTATGTCCTTCATTTAGAATCTAATGCTTTCTCAACTTATCTCTTGCTCATTTTCTACTCACAATCATGCAGAGGCAATAGCAAGAAAGTGTAATAAGGACATAACGCTGGTCCGGACGCATGCCACAAAAATCCCTCATATAGGCTGAAGGCCACACGTGCACTGTAATCTATCACACTCCACAGAGTAGCGTGCTAACCCTCAACAAATACTTTTTACTGTCTCAGTGGGGTTAAGAGAACCCCATTCAGATGACCACGGGCAAGCAGCAGCGACTTAGCCTAACCGTTTGGGCGTTGCCTGACTCCTACTTCCCTCTCACTGGTGGTAGTGGTTGTTGCCCACTCACTATAGGTGACATTCAGGTTAGGCCACACTAGCAGTCTGAGTATCGGGAGTTGCACTTCGACTCCTGTTAGTCAAAACTGTTCCAGTGTGGAAGCTCTATCTGGCAGTCAAACTCCCCCAGGGCCCTCTGACCCTTTGCTCAGTCTTACCTGCACCAGCAGGGATTGTTCAATGGGAGTTTCTGAGAGCATCTATCTTGCAAGTGCAGTGTCTGCCTTGGATGAGTATCACACACGCAGCTCTGCAGGGGCCACAGATGGGTGTCCTCGGCACTCCCCTGAAGCAATGGAAAGTTTCCTTTGGTTTTCTCCAGAAAGGGGATAGTGTATTTCAATGGCTCCACTCGGGTCTCTGGCCCACATGGGTCATCACAGTGGCCTCACCTTACTAGAATGGCACCCATCAGGCTGTAATCCATGCCTGCCTCCTGTGGCCCCATCTACCATGTAGGGTCACTACATCTGCCGTTCATTCGGGTGATGGCCCGATTGCCACAGCAGTAGGTCACTATTCATGGTAGTCCCCTCTGGCATATGGCGTTGCCGACTCACACACCACACAGGTAATGTCCCAATCGACACTGCAAACCTCATGTTCTTCCACGGTGGCCCCCACTGGCATACATGGTTGCTGACTTGAACCTGCACATGGCCAAGAACCAGATTGGTGCAGCAGCCATCTCCTCACACCTTGCTACAAGAATGCACGCAACAGAATACCCCGCTAGATTTTGCTCCCTCCACACTTTCCTCTGTCTCACAGGGCTCACTGGTCTTGGCTAGCAGGCAGGCACTGGTACTCCAGAGGGAGGTGGTCTTGGATGTCCCTGGTTGATATCCCCTCCCCAGCTGAGAGTCTGTTGGGCTTTAGCCTCCAGCCCTGGTCACAGGCAGACGTCTTGCAGAGATTCCCCTCCCCGCACGGCCTGTGTGGCTGCTTGAGAATTGACAGTTTTGGGGACCTCCAGCTCCCCTTCTTATAGTCCATTTCCAGACATCAAATGTGATTTACGATCTGTATTTTGAAGTTTGTGTTGCGGGTATACTTTCAAGTGCTCTCTCGTCAGCTCTGCCCTTCCTTCAGAAAGCAGTCTTTCTGACACCCCACAACACAGGCCATGTGAGTGACTAGAGGTTCGCACCTGGATGTCAGCCACAGTGATATGCGTATCACAGGTTACCTCAGGGCCTCAGCCCAACTCTTTAATCTTGTCAGACCCATTACCTTCCTGAGATGTTCCCTGGCCCTCTTACAGTGACCTCTCTCTAAATAAAAGGACACCGTTTGAAGTGTGCAGGGGAGCCTGGCTCTCCTTCCTCCAGTGTGTGTCCTACCCAGCTCACAGGAATGCAGCTGTCTACAAATCTTTGGGGGTTTGGGAGATGGAGGGGGTGGGGCTCTACCTCCTCATACTCCTCCAGTCAGCCCTGGGTCTACCAAAAAAGGCACCCAGAATATTCCATGTATTGTGCCATTCTCAGGCACACATAGACCCAGCACATGCAACACACACATACTACCCAGCACTAACTTGAAGGAGGCCTAGGGTGCGCAAAGCACACAGTAGCGGAACTTTACAAGAGTGAGCCGGTAGGCCTCAGTCCAGTGACACATGTATAAAGGCCTGTTCACTTCTACTAATCACTGCACTGCATGCTGCCATTAACGTGCTGGTGCTGCTTGACTCCTGGCAAAGGCAGTAGCCTTTCATCACTATGCGGGTAGTGCTTTGGGTGACCCTCCTGGCCCAACAAGACCGCAGTCCGTGAGAAAGACTTATGTCATGGCACACACTTATGATCCGTGTTTGCCCATGGAAACAAAAATCAGCACCAGGGACCTAGAGATCACTTCAGCTTGGCACTCCGGGCAGGGGTACGCAACCCACCGTGCGAGGGACTTTTTCATCCAATAACAATTATGAAACACTGACACTATTGGTTTTTTCCGCTGACTACAAAGTATTGCGTCAGTTGTTTTCTGGTATTCTGTTAAATTGTGTTAGACCTGTCAGCCTTAGGATGGTCTTCCCCAAACCGTTTGCCATGCTCCCCCATTTTAGTTGATCTCACTTTTGTTGGCCTTAGGACTCTGTGCACTTTACCACTGCTAACCCATGCTAAAGCGCATGTGCTCACTACCTAAAACATGGTAACATTGGCTTACACCCAATTAGCATATATAATTTACATGTACGTCGCTATTAAAGTGATACTAGGTGCAACCAGTGCTTGTAAATTAAATGCACTAGTAGGCCTGCAGCACTGAGTGTGGCTCCCACTTAAGTGGCCCTTTCAGTCATGTCTCAGGCCTGCCATTGTAGATTGTGTTTGTGTTTTAAAAACTGCCATTTTGGCCTGGCAAAATAAACCTTTTTTTCCAGGCCTAACCCTTCCTTTTTAATCTATGTAAGTCACTCCTAGGCTAAGCCCTACACAGCCAAAAGGCTAGGGTGCAATGCATTAAAAAAGTTGGACATGTACTTTTAACTTTTAAATGTAGTGAAACTCTCTCAAATTAATTTTTCACTAATGCACGGTCTGCCTCTCCCATAGGATAATGTTGGGTTACCTTATTACATTTAATAATTTATAACGTTCAATTGGAATTAGGGAGTAATGTGGAATTTGATGTGTAAAGAATTGTAATTTCAAGTCCTCATTAATGGTGAAGTCATAGTTTGTCACAATTTTGAAAACGCCACTATAAGAAAGTTGCCATTTTTTGTGCTAATCATTTTGGCGCCTGCAGTCTGTATCCTGGGTCACATGACTAGGTGTAGCTGGCAGTAGGTCTTTGTGTATTGCTGACAGACAATAAGACAAAGGGGGAGTTGTTTTGACAGGATGGGTCATCTCTAACTTGATAAGCGAGAGCTCTGCCTTAGCACCTTAGTCTTTTGTGACCATAAGTAAGCTGGGGCTAGGGCAGGGAGGCAGGAAAGTCCAAACACCTCCGGGGACGGAAACCTCCAGACCCTACTCCAACTTCAAAGCTGGCACCAAATATAATTATTGGACCCTCAGCCCCATCTCTTCTGTACACCTCTGGACCTGTGAAGGACTCAGAAGGGCTGCCGTGCTGCTCTACTGCAAGAAAAACTGCTACTCTGCGGCCCTTCTGCCTGAGTTAAAAGGACTGGACCTGCATCTTGAACCCAAGACCACCAGAGGGACTCCAAGGGATAGTTGGCTGGCCTCCTGATCAAAGCCATAATGACAGAAAAGGCTCTGAGCATCTTGAATCCATCTCCTGGACTCTACCTGCTGTGAGTCTTGCACCCAAAGTGGTACCACCCCAGGACTGGGCCCTGGGAAGTGAACCTGAAGGTGCCCTGCTGCCCAGCTGTGGTCCAAGCAGAACCAATGCAGTGCTATGCATCACCTTGCAGCGCTGCTTCAGAACCGCAGCTGTGTGATGCATACCCAGCACAGAAACCTGCAGCTCTTCGGAACTACTCCTGTGCGACACCACCTTGACACAGGACCTTGCATCTCAGCCCCACAACTCCTCAGAACCAGTGCTGTACAACACATCCTTGATGCAGGACCTCACATCCCAGCCCTGTAGCTCCCCAATTTTCCACTGCAAGACGCATCCTTGGCGCAGGAACTCTTATCGCAGCCTGAAGCCTATCGGAACCGCTGCTGCGTAACACATCCTCCACAGAGAATCTTGCAATAACCATGTCTAACTTGGTCCCAGTATTCAGCCTGCCCTCCCTCAGTCTCCCTTAACTAGTGATTGTCCAGATCCGGCACCACCAGATAACCTCAGTTGGCACTTTGCACTTCCACTATTTTTACCTAAATCTTTAAAATTGCATACCTCTGGTACTACCGTTTGGATTTTCTAGTTCTGGTCTCAAATAATTTCTTACATTTTAGTCTACTTTTCTAGATTAGTGTGGGATATCTCTTGTGTTTTCACTTTATTACTGTTTGTGTGCTGCATAAATATTTTACACATTTCCTCAAAGTTAAGCCTGACTGTATTGTGGCAAGCTCCCAGAGGGTTACGCACAAGTTCATTTGGGGTTGCTTCTAACTTCACCCTGACAGAAACTGTGGTTGCTGCTTGAGTTGGTTCACCCCCTCAACCAGTAACCCAATTTCTTAACATTTTTCTCAAACTCCAGTTTGATAATACCACCCCCAAAACTCCTGAGTTAGGTATTGCAGAAATGCTGAAAGAAGTAAAAGATACTTTGAAATCCATTGACAGTAAAACAGAAACTCATACTTTTTGAATGGACAGGTTTCCGGAGCAAGCTGATCCCCATGGTGCCAGCCTCACGCAGGCTGCGGCTAGGATTTCTGATACTGAGGACACGCAACATTGAACAGACCATACCTAATTCTCGATTATGTGGGACTTGACGGAACTCAAACCCAAAAATGAGGATTTGGAAGATATATATGGCCAGAAAAATGTTCATATTAAAGGTTCTCCTGAATCTGCAACGGACACAAATGGAACACTTTTTGGAGGATTACCCACGACAAGTTCTCTAACGTCTTTTTTTTTCCTTGGTATATAGGTTTTCAGTGGCATTTCGAATTACAGTTCAATGTAAAACATGATGGGCAAGGAAAATTACATTACCTAGGAAATACATGTTGGAGCACATATGGGGCCCTCCACCCATTTTCCCCCTACCCACTCCAACCTGGGCCCTGGTGCCCCTCCCCCCTGGCGAAAGCTCAGTATTGAGTCGGCACCTGATCCATTTGCCATCGGCACCACCTGTGTCTCATTGTTAGCACCATCCGGGCTACTCCGTCCCCCTCTCCAATCCCAGTATCCCCTGTCACCTGTGTGCACACCTCCACATTCTTGTCAATCAGATCGCTCAGCAGAGTCGCCCAGGCGTGCAAGTCCTCCCCCAATTTTGGGTCTGTTCATGTACATTACGCATGACATTCATCTGCATTTGCCCACTCTATCATATCCCGTTTCCACTCATGCAGTTTAGGAGCCCTCGGTGACAGCCATCGAAAAGCTAACCGACTCTTGGCCAACACAAGCCCCAACAGTGTGAACCTTCTCGTCATCTTTCGAGATTTACTGTATGGTACCTTCCCAATAGGCAGTATCCAATTTCCTTGGGTATTGTCCCCCTGGTGGCCCCCCTCAGAGCTGTCAGCACTTCTTTCCAGTAAGCCATCATCACCAGGCATAGCCAGAGCATGTGCATGAAATCAGTTTTCACTCTTCCACACCTTGGGCAATGTGATGATCTCATGGAGTAGAGGCTATGTAAGGTTTTAGGGGATAGAAACACCTGGTGGACAACGTTATATTGAGTCAGCTTAAAGCGGGCATTAGAAGAAACCATCCTAACATCTGCGTGAAAAGCCTCCCAGTCCTTAGTTGACAGTTTGTTCATGTATTGACGCCTGCCACTTTCAGTGCACCAGAAGGTCTATCACGGATACATCGTCTCTCAGGGCCCTGTGTGGGTGACCAACTCATCGGCATCCTTCCCCAGGGACAGCATCACCTCAAGCGTCTGGGAGCGAGGCGGCACCTCCAGGAAGGAGGGACAGATTTCTCAGGCTGTCACTGATATATTTGCATACTGTAGAAACTGCCCGAGTCTAACAGGAACACGTCCAGTGCCTCTGGCACGGTTATAAATCTACCATCATGATATAGGTTGCCTACTGTTTCGTACCCCCCCCAACCAACCATCGGATCACAGTCATCAACTGGGCAATCTGTCGGAAAGGTTTAAGTATCCATAGGGGCAGAGCTTCAGCAAAGGGGGCTCAATGTATCACCCCCTCGACAGCACGTTGCCACGCCTCATAGACCCGCCGAATTACATCGGGGAGTTCTGCCGGAACTCCGGAGCCAAGCATGAGTAACTCTGGCAAGGAGTGACCCCCACATGTCCCGGCCAGCATACATTTTTACCAGCCAGTGCACTGCATGCTGAAGCTGGGTGGCTAGATAGTACCACTCGAGATTAGGCACCTCCAATCCCTTTATCAAGTTCTCTAACGTCTTTATCGTAAAATGGGCACACCACACACTGGCTCCCAAACCTAAGGCAGGCCAGAATCCTCAGCCAGTCCTCGTTAGGCTCCTTAACTACAGAATCAGGGACCGATTACAGTACCCGAACAGGCTGTCTCCTAACCTGCAGCATGAGGGTTTTTAAGTCTATTCCTATCCTGATTTTACTCCGGCAGTGCAGGATGCCTGGCACTTGTTTATGAAGGCCAAGACATTCCTCAAACCCAAATATTTTATGTTCCTCCCAGCTAAACTTTGCATTGAACATAATGGGAAAACACACTTTTTTATGTAGCCCGACATAGCGCTCAAATTTATTGACCAATACATTATACTTGTGAGAGCTACATCGCCAGAGCTGACTAACCCTGCTTCCACCAGGAGTGGCAGGCTGTGTGGCACCTCTGCTCTCAGAGACGAAGACTAAATCACCCTCAGTGTTCCTCTTGGATTACATTTCTCTCTGTGATTATTCTCTTGGACTATCCATGTTTGATTGGCCGGTGGTTACACCTCAGAACCTATAAGTGTTGAAACAATATCTTGCACCGTGCCACACATCTATTTACTGTAAATCACTGTCTCATTATACGTTCAGGTGTATAAGTTGACTGTCGGTCTGCTTTTCATGACTCTGCCAATCGTCACCCCAACCCACACTCTCCTTCTGTGCTTGTTATTTTAGGAAGAAGTATGCTAGCATCCTTTTTAATTCTGGTCACTAGTGGAGGGGTATAACCTAGGGGTGAAAGATCACTTTTAAATTTTCAAAGAAATAGGTTGGGATTGAAAAGGTAAACTCTGTCTGTGTAACAAGGCAAACCTTATCGCAAAAGGCCTGTGTCAGGAAAGACTCCGAGTAATGAGAATTACCAGCCAGTGACCTGGTCATCTAGGAAATCTAAAGTAAGCACAGGAATATTGTTAAGGTATAGGGTGACATTGAGTGAAAAGGAAAAGTCACAGTCTGTTAGAGGTCCATAAATGGTCACCAGTAAATATTTTAATACGCTGTTCCTTGTTCGATAGCTCCTGTCTGCCATGGGTCAGGCCTCTTAGCTCTCTGGCATTGCATTACCACACATTTCAGATAATCACGCGCTATAGGTGCTTGTGAGCAGTTTATGTATAAGATTAAGTTAGGATTACTTTACGGAGACCAAACAAACTATTTTGGTAAATCTGAGTTAATACCATTACTTGGTAATGGACACTGCACCCAGCGCATGAGATATTACTGTAAATTTAGCTTTAAATTGTGAATAAGCTTGGATAAACTGTGCTTCCTCAAGATTTTCTGGAATTATAGGTTAGGCGTTGGCACTGGCTATTTCCTGGTGCTATTGGGCACACTTTGGTTGTGCTCTGATGCTGCATTACAATCCTACATGTGTAATGTGGTAATGCTACATTTCCTTAAAGCACCAGTTTAGACCAGGCTTGATGAATAGGGAGGGAGTGATAGCATCAGTATTTCCATTACCAGAATCCATTTCAGACATTTTAGAAGGCCGGGAAAATTGGAGAAAGACTGGTGTTTGCATTGTTAAGACTGGTAACTTCCACATCCCTACCCCAGCAGCAAAATAAAGTAAAAGATATCTGTGAACATTGTTTATAGTGTGCTAGAATTAAAAAATGTCTGGTAACCCAGTTGCTGGACATTTCTGGTGTGTTCTGCATGGTCCGCTAGATTTGAAAAATGTATCCATGTGTTAATCCCTTTACCCCACATTTAACTATTTACCAGAACTAACAATGCTTAAATGAGGACTTCAGCTGTAGTGATGTTATCAACCTCAAAAGGATGAAGGACTGATGGCTCACGAGGAGAATCAAGCACAAGTCCTCCAATTGCTACACATAGATCTCAGCAGAGGTAACTTCGTACACTGGCGTATCCTACCTCAGAGGTAATGCAGGGATGCAAGCGTTGGTGGTATAGTCGTGAGCATAGCTTACTTCAAAGGCAAAGCGGGGATTATTTAACCATACCTCAACTACACATTTAGAAATGATGGAGCTAAAACTACTTTACCCTTCGCACACTGTCTCCCCCGTCTGTGAATCTGCGCTTATAAACTCTTAGCAAAGAGAGGCACAGCATCAGCTGGAGCAATTGTATCGGACACTCGATGTAAGGCCCTTTCCTCCATTTATTATATAAAAATGTTAAAGGCTGATATGCAAATAATATAGTCTGAGACAGGGGTCTTCAAACTGGGGGGAGAGGCTCCTCTAGGGGACCTCAAGTGATGGGGGGGGGCAGGCTCTGGCCGGAAGAAGCATTATGCTGATACATGGGCTTTGTTTTAAGCTGAATAAAATGAGCAGCAGCAAACTGTCCTGTAACATGCAATGACTAACATGTTTTGTCATTAATATCCAAGCTGGGAGTGTGACTCAAAGGGGAAGGGACTACAAATACTCTACAAAACCCCCACCCCCACTTCTAATAATCACAATGTGGATACTTTTACACACAAGAAAGCCTGTCTGACCAGACTAGTATCCTTGGCATCAGGTATTTGATTGCATTTTTTAAACAGTATCAGAGTTTAACTACAATGTTTAAATAAGTCCAGATATATTTAAACATTGCCAATTTAATGAAATAATTATGAAAAATGCAGAGGGGTCCTGATGATTTTTTTCACGAAGGGGGGGCGCGGCATTAAAAAGTTTGAAGATCACAGGTCTAAGAGGAGTAGGGCTGACTGGGAGACGTTAAGGGGATTGGTACCTTTATGGTCTGTTTCGTGGTTTGGCCATTCTTTCATCTCTTGGGTGCTAGGTAGCCCCCATGGTTGGTCCGTCTGCGTCATCCCTAAACTTGGTAGCCTCTTCTGTCCTTCATTTGGTTACATGGTAACGAGTCAATTTCTCTCCTACTGTTGTCATTAGGTAGCGCCCACCGCCCCCCATCACTTTCCCTGTTGCTAGGCTACGAGCCCCTTAGTCTCCCCCCTCACCTCAGCACCAGCTGGGTCAAACCGAAATCACCAGGACATGTATAGATTTTCAGTTTACTCCGCATCCCGTATCACGTCATGGCGGTGGGAGGATCTCGTGAGCGCAGGTGATGCTCGCACCAAGGCACGTGCGAGAGTCTCGTGCAGTGGAAGTATAGAGATGACGCAAAACGGGACGAGAAGGGTAGGCACGCCTCACGCATCTGCACAACAAGGCATTATCTGCACCCCCTCTGTCCACGTGACATGAACTCCGGGGCACCATTCATGGCCCGCGTCTGTCATTTCGCATGAACCCATCCGCATTTCAATAGTTTTCACCTCAGGGCTTCAGATGACATTGCTTCGATGTGACCCATTTATTACGTGGCAGTTATCGTTTTAAGACGAATTTAGACACTTTTATTCCCCCACCCCATCATGACGGCAATGCCGCTAATGAACTGGTCAGCGTTCATATGGACCTTTTATAGTGCCTAGATTCTTCTAATGCAGAAAGGAAACACTGGAGTCATTTAAACACATAGGCTCAGATTTATGTGGCCTGGCGCCATGCCACGCCACATTAGCAACTTTTTTTTCACGCTAATGTGACGGAATGCCAAAAATGCCGAGCCATATTTACAAAGTGCTGCAAAGCTTGAATTGCACCACTTTGTAACCCCTTGAGCCACATTATGCCTGTGCCAGGCACAATGTACGCAAGGGGAGTGTTCCAGGGCTAAGGGGGCTGTTAACATGGCGCAAAGAAATCTATGAGATTTCTTTGCAAGATTTTTATAGACATTTTATAACGCCTGCTAAGAGCAGGCGTTAAAAAGAGGCTTCCATTGTATTCTGTGGGCATCTGGGTGCTTTACAGGATTAGCGTCATCATTTTTTACTCTAAGCCTGCAAAGCGCCAGACTAGCGTAAGAAATTGTGCTGCAAGTCACCCTGACTAGCGCCATGGCGCACCGTATTTTAAATATGGCACTCACATGGTGGCGTTAGGGGACGATAAGGGGTGCAAGAAAAGTGGTGCTGCACTAGGTGCAGTGACGCTTTTCATAAATCTGCCCCTTAGAGGCATGTTTACTAGAAAGTGGCGCTGCACCAAAAATGGCAGCGCCATGCTTCGTCACTTTAGAAACGCTGGGATGTGCTGTATTTACAAAAATACGGTGCACCCCTGTGTTTCCCCTAGCACTGGTGCTAAAATTAGCTGCCTCGCACGAACCCAGGCACTCTTGCACCATAGTGCAAGGATGTCTGCGTTGAAAGGAATGATTGTTTATGTGCACAAAGGTGTCCCTTCCTGCACATAAACGATCTACAATGGCGATTTGTTACTTCTATGTGTGCTGCAGAACACATAGAAATAACTAATTGTCATTATTTAATGATTGCGTTTGTGCACGAAGGAACACCTCCCAGCACATAAATATACATGGCCTTTTGCTCTTTCTATGGGCCAGATTTACAATAAAGTGGCGCATCAGTTGTGATGCGCCACTTATCTTGCACCCTCTACCGGCACCTAACAACACTATGTGTGCCCCATATTTACAATACAGCGCATCACGGCACACATTAGGACAATAGTGTCAAAATTTATGACGCTATTGTGGTACTTTGCAGGATTAGCGCCACAGCAAATTGTGGCGCTAATCCTGCAAAGTAAAGGGAGGCCTAATGAAAGTAATGGGCATGTCATTTTAACGCCTGCTCTGAGCAGGTGTTAAAAATGACGCTAAATGTGGTGCAATAAAATCTTGTAGCTTTCACTGCACCATTTTTACGGGCCTTCCTGTGCCGGAACACCCACTTTGCATACATTATGCCTGGCACAGGCATAATGTGGCTCACGGGGCCGAAAACTAAATAAGGCAAAGGAGGAAGGCCTCCTCATCGCCACATTAGCGTAAAAAAAATGATTCTAGTGTGGCGCTAAGAGGCGCTATGGCCTTGTAAATCTGGCCCTGGGTGTGCTGCAGCATGCAGCACACATAGAAAAAGCAAAAACAAGGAGAAATAAAAGTATTTCTCCTTGTTGTGCCATGCTAACGCCACCGCTGAGGTGGCGTTAGTTTTTGGCGCTGCCTCAGATTCATGATTTCTCGTAAATCAGGGCAGTTTCAAAAGCAATGGGTGTTGCGGTGGAACACCAACTGCAACACCCATAGCATGCACCTCTGCGCAGGAAACTGCGTTGGAGGGGCCCATATTTACAAGGCAGTGTTAAGCCACAAAGCGCCGCCTTGTAAATAGGGTGCGGTGCACAGCGCCACTGGAGCGTCACAAAAAGTGACGTTCCCGTGGCGCTAAGGGTTTGTAAATATGCTCTAAAATGTTTTGTATAGCGCTCTTCCTCAACTTGTATTTGAAAGTCATGCCATATGTAATAATGAAGAAAAAGGAAGTTTGGTAAAATCAAATATTTTTCTAACATTGCACAATTCGGTCAATTAGGAAAGCTGGGATTCACCCTAGGTTTTGTGGTTTCACATTGGCAATTCAGCTGCTAGATAGGTGTCACTTTCTCGCTCCATAGGAATGCAAGCAATACACTTCCATTGTTTTTTAAATATTTTTATTAGGTTTTCAGACAGCACATATAAAATGACCTGGAACATATCCCACAGTAGTTCTCCAGTATGGGTACAGAGTCAAAGATACAAGAAATAAAGAAGAAAACAATACCCCTTTCCCCCTGAACAACCCACAGAAACTCAGTCTCCATAACAAGTAGTGTTGCAAGTTTTATCTTAGTCCACCATTGAGCAACCCAGTCCATTCGTCCAGTGATGCCTCCCCGCCTGCCTATCTAATTGTATCCTAATGGTCTATGTTTCTCCATTGGTCAACACATCTAGGGAATGGAACTCCATCCAGTCCCCCCAGACCTTACAACATTTACGGGGACAACCTCTGTTGGTGTATGTAACCTTCTCCACCATCATCCATACATCCATTTCTTTTCTCCATTCTTCAATGATTGGACACACCTCTGATCCCCGTAAGCAGGCAATGTCTCTCCTGGCCACCACCAGTCCAAGACCACAAAATAGAGGTTTAGCGCGGGGCAAATCTATGTCATTAGGGATCCCCAGGAGAATGAATTTGGGGTTCAATGAGATCTGTTCCGACACCACCTCTAAAAGCTCCTCCATAGCCTTTGCCTAATAGTTGTGGATCACTGGGCACCCTCAGATCATGTGGAGGAAGGAGCCAATAGCCCCGGCATCTCAGACAGTTCAGGTGTTGTGCCATCTCCATAGCACGTAATCTGTGTCTATCGTAATATACCCTGTTCAGGATCTTAAATTGGATCAATCAGAGTCTCAACCAGATTGCCACTTCTTACACTTCCATAGTTGGACTTGGCCTGCCATGCAAGCCCACCCCTAAACTTTTTGCCTTTAACCCTCTTGTTTTCTGAACCCGTTGTCGTGGGCTTTAAAGACTCTGTGCACTTTACCACTGCTAACTAGTGCTAAAGTGTTTGTGCTTTACACCTAAAATATAGTACAATTGGCTTACACTTGATTGGTACATTTTATTTACTTGCATGTCCCTCATATATGGTACCAATGGTACCCAGGGCCTGTAAATTCTATGCTACTACTTGGCAGTAGCATTCATTGTGCCACCCACTAAAAGTAGCTTTTTAAAACATGTCTCAGGCCTCCCATTGTAGTCTGTAGTGCAGCTTTAAACACAGGGGTGGCTTGTACCGTTTGAAAGTGGTTGGGGGAGTGAAGTGCCCTACCAATTCTCCAAAACAAAAAAAAACAAGCAAACACCCCCACCCTCCAAAACCCCACAGGAAACAATCCCTCATTCCAAAATCCCAAATAAAACCATAACACTATCTACAAAATAAACACAACCACTGCACTTTCATGCATTACGCACATGCATGTATTACACACATGCATGCATTACACACTTACACACATTACACCCACATGCATTACGCATTTCAAATAAAAAAAACTACACTCATCCATGGCCTGTGCGTCCTCCTCAGTGCGCTTCTCCTCTGATGCCGGAAGAGCTGCCCTAACCAATCCAGCCGCTGCTCTCATGCTGCTAACCAGCATGAGAGAAGGTCCTGGTTTGGATGCAGCAGTCTGGCTGGATGCTCATTCAGACCCTAGAGGCCTGTGCTTGGTCTCCACCCAACTGTCTTTCGAGGGATGAGTGGAGAGCTTCAAAGTGTGCATGTCTCTTTGGCAGGTGCAAAACAGCCAGCCAAGGTGACATGCACAATTTGAAGTATCCAGTCAAGCCCCTGCTCCAGTTTTCTGCTGCCAATCAGCAGAAGAGGACACAGCCAGCATGTCTCTGGGCTGGTGTGCACTGTGCTGGTAAAAATAAAATGGCAATTAAATATTTTCATTGCCATTTTATTTTTGCTTGCACGGCTTACAGCGGGCAGGGGGCTACGATCACCCGTCCTCGAGAAGAAACCACTGCTGTTTAAACTACCAATACAGGCTCCTGGCAAAAAATCTTTTGTAAGGCCTAAACCTTACTTTTTGTTATCAGCTACCCCTAAAGTAGGCCCTAAACGGCCTTTAGGGCAGGGTGCATTTAATTTTATAAGTAAGATGTTTTTAAATTTTAAATGTTCTGGTAGAGATAAACTCCTAAATTTGCTTTTCACTACTGCAATGCCTACCTTTCCCATACGATATTGGGTTACTTTATTACATTTAATGAGTGCTAACATTTGATTGGGAACAGGTAGAAATTTCATGTTTGAACTCAAAAGCATTGTAATTTAATTGCAAATCAGATTTTGGTTTCCAATATTGAAAATGCCACTTTTAGAAAACTGGCATTTTCCTGCTCTAAACTTTTTTAAGCTTTCTGAGAGTTTTCAGCTGCCTGTGCCTGTTAATTGCTCCCTCATCAGGAATGCATATACGGCCCAGAGAGTGAACAATAGGACCTGGGTGTAGATCGGAGAGGACCATCCTTCTAAGATGGGAGGAGTGGAGCTGTTCCCAACCAGATTTATATTTTAAAGGGATTGCCACCAACACACTCACAAAGAATTTGACACCAGCCTACTGTCACCCGAGACTCTTTGAAGCCTGGGCAGGGGAAGGGAGGACATTTCCTCCAGGCCCAGGGCTTATAATGCTGTCCTATTGCCTGTGGCTGATCTAGCTGAGTGTAGAATCATTTGATCTGCCTCACTAGTCCTTATAGTTCTGTATATATCACAGTTTCAGATTCAATTGACTCCTAACCCTATCGTACACCTCCCATTGAGCTTTTCTGTCTAGTGTGTGACCCTCGCTGTGGGAGTGTCCCCCAACTATTACTGTGACTGGTGAATTTCAAAATACAGGATCTTAAAATGTGGTACCATATGGGCGCAGTCTGTGGATGCGAGATAGCATGTGCAGGGTTAACTGGATAGTTAGATTTGTAAACTGACCCACTGGTATTGTATACATCTACACTGACTTGGATGGATTTCTGTTAGGTTTGGGTTACATTTCTTTTGGGGGTTAGTTGACTTGTCAGCTTTTTTGTTAGATTCCGACCCACATGAACTCACAACAGTAGTGTTTCAGCCTTGTACTGAGGACCTCAGGACCTGTAAGTTATTTGGGTAGAGGGTGAATGTGTCATAAGAGCACAATACATTGTAGCATTCTGAAAATACCCAAGCCCTTTTACTGGTGTAGTAAACAATTATCTTAATAAATCTAGGGCCAGATGTATGACCTTTTGTTTTGCGACTCGCAATTTACTATCCGTTTGGGAATCTCAAATTGAGAGTCGCAAAACAAAATGTACAACAGTGTTAAGTACACTGTTTGCAATTCTCCCTGTGGTTGCAAATGACCTACCTAATCAATATTCATGAGGTAGGTCACAATATGCGACCCCTTTGGGAATGGCCACACTCACAGGGATGGTGGCCTGCTGGGGTCAGCAGACCACCATGTCTGTGACTGCTTTTTAAATAAAGCAGTTTTTTAAAAAGGAAAATGGGATGCATTTCAAACAAAAAATGAAATGATTTCTTTTCACCTTTTTTAGAATAGGCAGTGGTCCGTGGGACCACTACCTGCTCTGAAAAAATCTTTGCGTTTCCAGTCTCAAAGGGGAAGGGGTCCCTTTGGGACTCCTTCCCATTCGCGACTGGGTTAACACCAATTTAAAATTGGTGTTAACTGTGATTGTTTTGCTACCACATGCACAGTAGTAAAACAATCATATATACCATTCAGATTCGGTATTAGGAAGGGACACCCTGAACACGCCCCTTCCTAATACCGAATCGCAATTTGGGCACTGTACATCCCAAAAAAAAAAATCTAGTCGTAATTCTGCGAATTAACCCGTTTGTGACTAGAAAAATGCTTTGTACATGTGGCTCCTAATGTTTTCTCTTTTTCTTGGTCATAGTACATGATTTGTTTTGTCTTTTCTGGGGTTTTTACAGCGCATATCTGCCCTAGAATGGGATTTCCCAGCGCTGGCACATTGTTATGACAATACAGCATTAGTCATACCGAGAAGCATGACATAGAAAAACACAATGAAACCCAGATGAAGAACAGCCAAGTCTTTAGTTGCTTTCTGAAACTCAGACAGTTCTGAGTTTTCTTTAGTTGTGGAGGCAGAGTATTCCATAGGACCGGTGCCAGTGCTCGGAAGGAGCGTCCTCGCCTTTAGTACGTGGTATAAGGGCCCGTTCCGAATCAGCCAAGCGAAGGGCTCTGGTAGGCAGATACGGTTGCATCAGAACAGCCAAGCTGGGAGCACCTTGCCGCTTTATGATCCTATGGGCAATGCACAAAGCTTTGCGCGTTTCTCAATAGGCAGCCAGTGAAGTTTGCAGAGAAGCCTAGAGATGGAACAGAGTTTGAGAATAAAAGCAGCTGCGTTCTGGACAATCTGTAACCTTTTTATAACCAATCTTTTGGCTCCCAAATAGACGCTACAACAGTAGTCCAGTCGTGAAATGATTAGAGACTAGTACATCAAATGCTTTGTGTTTAGTGTTGCACATCAAGATGGCATTTGTGTTTTGTCTCTAGTATGAAATGACCAGAAGAGGCTTCTCATTTTTTTCCACTGTCTCCTGTGGAATCTAGTTCTGGAACTCTTGGTGTAATATTTTCAGACTCAGCCAATATATTAACCAATATTTGGAATATTCAAGGCATGTATTACTAAGATGTGGCATTGCGATATATTTCAATCTCATAAACTCCACTGACCATGACCATATTTCACCATCTATGCTGGCTTTTCTTGACTTTCTTTGAAGCGATTTGCCCCTGAGTTGTTTCAGACAATGCCTGCTCCACTCAGTCCAAGTGTTTCTTTATCTTCCAGCCGCACCCAACTGCCCAGAGGCATCTCTGTAATACCTTTGGCTGTGGAGATACATTTGAGGCCCAGAGTGCCTACATACAGGTGCATTGCAAATCCCAAATTAATGAATGAGGTTTCTGATACCTAAGTAATAGTATTATTGATAGACCAAAATGTAACGGTGATAGCAAGGCCCCCCATCCCTCACAAAATAGAATATCCGAAGAGACCCTAGCACCCCCAGGTCTGTCCCATCCACGCATAGAATATTGATGAACCCCCCCCATCCGATATAGACCATTTCTGAAACTCCATCAGTCTAGGATCTTCCTCCTTTCCATTGAAGAGTACTCCTTGGTTACTCCTTGATACTCCTTGGTTAACTCCTGTGGCACACCCTCACTGAGGCTGCCACTTGGATTAGGCACACTTGTCCTTATATTTATCACACCCCTCTATATTCTCCCCTCTGCCTTATCCCATCTCTATGAAGGAGTCTGGCATCTCTGGGACTGATGCGGCAAACCAGTGCCCCATGCAGCCCAAGCTTCTGTGGTGTTGTGGATCATGAGCATCTATATGCTTCAGCCTTGTGTGATCTGCATGCACACACTCACACATACACAAATGCAGGCGCTAACGCAAACAGTACTCCTGCTGATTGGCTGCTTCCAACTTGTGCAAGTGCTACAGCTGACAACCTTCACCAGTGCTGCACTCCCAGGGAGTGGCAGAAAGGTCCTCACACTGTACGAACCACTCTGCCACTGAGACTTTCTTCTCTTCTCATAAGGCTATCAGGAACGTCACTGCTGGTGGCAGCTCATTTGATGGGCACAGGCCTGTTTACTTCTACCCATTCGGAAGGTCTTTTCCTACCCTCTTGGTAAAATAATTCGGATGTTTGCGGGCTCGGACTAGTCAATAGGGCAATCAGGCAGTGCAAGAAGACCTGGTCTGACAGGTCAATGTGCGGGCAGTTTTTTTGGCTGTTTGTGGGCCTGGTTTGTGGTCTGGTGGGCCAGTTTTTAATGCTGATTTCCCTGATATTGCACAAACATTGCCTGTAGTAGGCATATAGGCATGACGCCTCCCACACCTTGCAAAAGACTTATACAGAGGGTTTTACAAGTTCAAAATGGGGATCCACTTTTATTTCTGTGCCAGTCTGACCAATGGTGTCTGACATTCACCTGGGTGTGTGTTGTGTGATTATGCTTATGTGTGATACGGGAAGTAAGGGTGCAATTTAATATTCCCATTTGCAAACTAGGGATGTGCAAATTT
The DNA here is from genome assembly GCF_031143425.1 of Pleurodeles waltl. NCBI lineage: Eukaryota > Metazoa > Chordata > Amphibia > Caudata > Salamandridae > Pleurodeles > Pleurodeles waltl. The sequence goes on from NC_090446.1 coordinate 79,500,445, forward strand.
CATAGCAAAAGGGTTTGGAAATGGTCATGTAATTGAGGATACAAAACGACCTACGAACTAGAAGGTCACATGACAAGTTCTCCATTCAGACTTAGGGGCTCATTACGAGTTTGGTGGTCTAACGAGTGGCCAATGTCGCAGAGAGGAGGTCACCGCAGAGCTGGCAGTCAGCCCAGCGGAAACCATGAGGCGCATTTGCCTCGGCTCCTCATGGACCCGATGCCAATACTGTCGCACAGAGGGGGCCTCAGGCACCCCCAGAATGCACACTGTTTGCACAGCAGACACTGAGCATTCTGATGGTGCTGGGCAGTGGGGCCCCTGCACTGCCCACAACATGGTAGTGGACAGTGCAGGGGCTCCCATGTGGCCCCCTGCACTGTGTTTCCACCAGCCTTTCCATGGCAGGGTCCTCCCATGGAAAGACTGGTGGAAACAGGAGTCTTGATTAGCACAACGGCGCTGGGCTCAGCGTCGCCAGGGCTGACCACAAGTCTGTTCGCCGTCAGCCTGTCAGGAGCCTTGTTCCGGGCAGAGATGACGGTCCAATCTCCAGGGTCATAATGTGGCGGTTGGACTGCTTGGAATGTGGCGATCCGAACGTCACCGTGAGTCTGGCGGTCCTTGGACCACTAGACTCATAATGAGGCCCTGAGTCATACAATGACCAGGGTAATAAATATCTTTTGGGTGGATTGCAGCCCCCTGTGAAGGGCTGCAAAGGAAAGGATGGAGGCCTGCAAGGGACATTAGGACTCCATCCCAGCATTTGCCTTCTCAAACAAGAAACTTTTTCATATCAAAAATAAGCCATTGTTCATTAAAGGGACAGGTGCTGCTTTAAAAAAAACATTTTTTAATTTGGCCACACATCTAGGGAACCAGCAGTGGTTGGCTAAATATGATTCTCAAATCCATGGGGACATCTTCCACTTTGTAAATTAGGTGCAAGATGTGCACCAGTGCAGTCATACGAGTTGTGTTCCGTCGTTTTCCTGGAGGTGTGGTCCCATGCAAATTAGGAACCTCTTTACCCTTGTGCAAATGTCTTGTTAATGCGGGTGTAATAGCAAAGAATTGGCCATGGAGCAAACTGAGGGCGCACCACAAACAAAGTGCCACACAATCAGTGCGCCTTGGAAGGGTGCCCCTTGCAAGGGAAGAAGAGCGGTCCTGGGACCAGCCAGCGAGGTGATCAATCTCCTCCCCCTTTTGAAAGGGAGGCTGGGCCCCTGCCTACACTGAGATGCTGACTAATGGTGTCATACAATGGTCTGCCTTAATTTATGCAGTATTCACTGCGCAGGCTCTAGTTTGATCCTACACTGTGAAAAGTGCATTTTCTGTAATAGGGAGCACTGTTGCTTTCAAGTTAAGGGTGTACCATAGCACAGAATGGGAAAGCGTGCCTCCTCCTTAATATGGCCCCTGGGTGGAGGACGACCACATGATACAGCCTGCTCAGAAGCAATGAGCACATGCAGCTAAGCTGACCCCCACCAAACCAGAGGCAGCTCACATATATTAGTATCAGGAGAATGATCCGGGTACGCACTGTCTTCCTCCTGGTCCCCCTATGCTTCATTCACACTACTTGCTCCCTAACTCTCTCCTCTGCATGCCAAAACCACCTTACGTGTACAAACGCACATGCGCATACACACCCGCGACCCAAGCACCACCCACGCCCTGTCCCACACACACCTCCTCCCTTTCTCTGTTTCTCTCTCACACACACACAGGCACACACAAACATACACACATCTTTCTTACTCGCTCTCTCACGCACACCACAAACTCACATACACCCTCCCTCTCCCACATACACACTTCCCCATTTACCCACTTTGTGCCCATTGGCATCACCTGCCCCAACTCAGTTCTACCCCTGCTCACGTTTAAATTCCACTCTATTTCTGGACCATCTACATTTTTCTTGGCACATCGTCACAGAGGTTAAAATGCACGTCTGACCTGGGAGATCCTAGAACAGGACATAGAACACGCCAGGGTCTCACAGTGACAGAGCACTGCACAGATAATGGGACATCCCAGAACAGAACACACCAGGGTCTCACAGCGACAGAGCACTGCACAGATGATGGGACATCCCAGAACAGAACACACCAGGGTCTCACAGCGACAGAGCACTGCACAGATAATGGGAGATCCCAGCACACAACACAAAACACAAGGGTCTCACAGTGGCAGAGCACTGCACAGATAATGGGAGATCCCAGCACACAACACAAAACACAAGGGTCTCACAGTGGCAGAGCACTGCACAGATAATGGGACATCCCAGAACAGAACAGACACACCAGGGTCTCACAGCAACAGAGCACTGCGGAGATAATGGGAGATCCCAGAACAGAGCACACCAGGGTCTCACAGTGACAGAGCACTGCGGAGATAATGGGAGATCCCAGAACAGAACACACCAGGGTCTCACAGTGACAGAGCACTGCACAGATAATGGGAGATCCCAGCACAAAACACAAGGGTCTCACAGTGGCAGAGCACTGCACAGATAATGGGACATCCCAGAACAGAACAGAACACACCAGGGTCTCACAGCGACAGAGCACTGTGGAGATAATGGGAGATCCCAGAACAGAACACATCAGGGTCTCACAGTGACAGAGCACTGCGGAAATAAAGGGATATCCCAGCACACAACACAAAACACCAGGGTCTCACAGTGGCAAAGCATTGCACAGATAATGGGAGGTCCCAGAACAGAATACATCAGGGTCTCATGGAGACGGAGCACTGCACAGCGGCTGTAATAAACTTCTTTGCTTGGAAATCCCAGAGCAGCGCGTGTGGCACCAGTGCATCATGCACTGACACGACCGGTGCACAGAGTCTCAAATGCACACCTGACCTGGGAGATTCCAATTCACCAGTGTCTCGCAGTGACAGAGCACTGCAGAGATCATGGGAGTTCCCAGAACAGAACACACCCGGGTATCACAGAGACAGAGCACTGCACAGATAATGGGAAATCCCAGAACAGAACAGAATACACCCGGGTCTCACTGCAACAGAGTACTGCACTGATAATGGGAGATCCCAGAACAGAACACACCCGGGTCTCACAGCGACAGAGAACTGCACTGATAATGGGAGATCCCAGAACAGAACACAACAGGGTCTCACAGTGACAAAGCACTGAACAGATCACGGGAGAACCCAGAACAGTACAGAATACACCAGGGTCTCACAGCAACAGAGCACTGCATAGATAATGGGAGATCCCAGAACAGAACACACCCAGGTCTCACAGCAACAGAGCACTGCATAGATAATGGGATATCCCAGAACAGAACACACCCAGGTCTCACAGCAACAGAGCACTGCATAGATAATGGGAGATCCCAGAACAGAACACACCCAGGTCTCACAGCAACAGAGCGCTGCACAGATAAGGGGACGTCCCAGAACAGAACACACCCAGGTCTCACAGCAACAGAGCACTGAATAGATAATGGCAGAGCCCAGAACAGAACATATCAGGGTCTCATAGCAACAGAGCACTGCACAGATAATGGGACATCCCAGAACAGAATACACCTGGGCCTCACAGCGACAGAGCACTGCACAGATAATGGGAAATCCCAGAACAGAACAGAACACGCCAGGGTCTCACAGTGACAGAGCACTGCACAGATGATGGGAGATCCCAGAACAGAACAGAACACGCCAGGGTCTCACAGTGACAGAGCACTGCACAGATAATGGGACATCTCAGAACAGAACACACCAGGGTCTCACAGCGACAGAGCACTGCACAGATGATGGGACATCCCAGAACAGAACACACCAGGGTCTCACAGCGACAGAGCACTGCACAGATAATGGGAGATCCCAGCACACAACACAAAACACAAGGGTCTCACAGTGGCAGAGCACTGCACAGATAATGGGAGATCCCAGCACACAACACAAAACACAAGGGTCTCACAGTGGCAGAGCACTGCACAGATAATGGGACATCCCAGAACAGAACAGACACACCAGGGTCTCACAGCAACAGAGCACTGCGGAGATAATGGGAGATCCCAGAACAGAGCACACCAGGGTCTCACAGTGACAGAGCACTGCGGAGATAATGGGAGATCCCAGAACAGAACACACCAGGGTCTCACAGTGACAGAGCACTGCACAGATAATGGGAGATCCCAGCACAAAACACAAGGGTCTCACAGTGGCAGAGCACTGCACAGATAATGGGACATCCCAGAACAGAACAGAACACACCAGGGTCTCACAGCGACAGAGCACTGTGGAGATAATGGGAGATCCCAGAACAGAACACATCAGGGTCTCACAGTGACAGAGCACTGCGGAAATAAAGGGATATCCCAGCACACAACACAAAACACCAGGGTCTCACAGTGGCAAAGCATTGCACAGATAATGGGAGGTCCCAGAACAGAATACATCAGGGTCTCATGGAGACGGAGCACTGCACAGCGGCTGTAATAAACTTCTTTGCTTGGAAATCCCAGAGCAGCGCGTGTGGCACCAGTGCATCATGCACTGACACGACCGGTGCACAGAGTCTCAAATGCACACCTGACCTGGGAGATTCCAATTCACCAGTGTCTCGCAGTGACAGAGCACTGCAGAGATCATGGGAGTTCCCAGAACAGAACACACCCGGGTATCACAGAGACAGAGCACTGCACAGATAATGGGAAATCCCAGAACAGAACAGAATACACCTGGGTCTCACTGCAACAGAGTACTGCACTGATAATGGGAGATCCCAGAACAGAACACACCCGGGTCTCACAGCGACAGAGAACTGCACTGATAATGGGAGATCCCAGAACAGAACACAACAGGGTCTCACAGTGACAAAGCACTGAACAGATCACGGGAGAACCCAGAACAGTACAGAATACACCAGGGTCTCACAGCAACAGAGCACTGCATAGATAATGGGAGATCCCAGAACAGAACACACCCAGGTCTCACAGCAACAGAGCACTGCATAGATAATGGGATATCCCAGAACAGAACACACCCAGGTCTCACAGCAACAGAGCACTGCATAGATAATGGGAGATCCCAGAACAGAACACACCCAGGTCTCACAGCAACAGAGCGCTGCACAGATAAGGGGACGTCCCAGAACAGAACACACCCAGGTCTCACAGCAACAGAGCACTGAATAGATAATGGCAGAGCCCAGAACAGAACATATCAGGGTCTCATAGCAACAGAGCACTGCACAGATAATGGGACATCCCAGAACAGAATACACCTGGGCCTCACAGCGACAGAGCACTGCACAGATAATGGGAAATCCCAGAACAGAACACACCCGAGCCTCACAACGACAGAGCACTGCACTGATAATGGGAGATCCCAGAACAGAACACACCCGGGTCTCACAGCGACAGAGCACTGCACTGATAATGGGAGATCCCATAACAGAACACACCAGGGTCTCACAGCGACAGAGCACTGCCCTGATAATGGGAGATCCCAGAACAGAACACACCAGGGTCTCACAGCGACAGAGCACTGCACTGATAATGGGAGATCCCAGAACAGAACACAACCGGGTCTCACAGCGACAGAGAACTGCACTGATAATGGGAGATCCCCGAACAGATTACACCCGGGTCTCACAGTGACAGAGAACTGCACTGATAATGGGAGATCCCAGAACAGAACACACCCGGGTCTCACAGCGACAGAGAACTGCACTGATAATGGGAGATCCCAGAACAGAACACAACAGGGTCTCACAGTGACAAAGCACTGCACAGATCACGGGAGAACCCAGAACAGTACAGAATACACCAGGGTCTCACAGCGACAGAGAACTGCACTGATAATGGGAGATCCCAGAACAGAACACACCCGGGTCTCACAGCGACAGAGCACTGCCCTGATAATGGGAGATCCCAGAACAGAACACACCAGGGTCTCACAGCGACAGAGCACTGCACTGATAATGGGAGATCCCAGAACAGAACATATCATGGTCTCATAGCAACAGAGCACTGCACAGATAATGGGACATCCCAGAACAGAATACACCTGGGTCTCACAGCGACAGAGCACTGCACAGATAATGGGAAATCCCAGAACAGAACACACTCGGGTCTCACGGTGTCAAAGCACTGCATAGATAAGGGGAGATCCCAGAACAGAATACACCAGGGGCTCACAGTGACGGAGCACTGCACAGATAATGGGAGTTCCCAGAACAGACCACACCCAGGTCTCACAGTGACAGAGCAATGCATAGATATGGGAAGATCTCAGAACAGAACAGAATACACCCGGGTCTCACAGCGACAGAGCACTGCACAGCTAATGGGAGATCCCAGAACAGAACACACCCTGTTCTCACAGTGACAGAGCACTGCATAGATAAGGGGAGATCTCAGAACACAATACACCTGAGTCTGACAGCGACAGAGCAATGCACAGATAAGGTGAGGTCTCAGAACAGAGCAGAATACACCCGGGTCTCACAGTGACAGAGCACTGCACAGATAATGGGAGATCCCAGAACAGAGTACACCTGAGTCTGACAGCGACAGAGCAATGCACAGATAACAGGAGATCCCAGAACAGAATACACCCGGGTCTCACAGTGACAGAGCACTGCACTGAGAATGGGAGACCCTAGAACAGAATACACCCGGGTATCACAGTGACAGAGCACTGCACAGATAATGGGAGACCCCAGAACAGAATACACCCGAGTATCACAGTGACAGAGCACCGCACAGATAATGGGAGACCCCAGAACAGAACAGAATGCATCCGGGTCTTAGAGCGACAGAGCACTGTATAGAAGCTGAATTGAACCTCTTAGCTGGGAGATCCCAGACCATTCCGACTGGAAAGACCAGGGTCTCGCGTTCTAAATGAGGAGCGCACTGAAGAGAGAGCACCGAGTGGAGCTGGGAATCAGAGCGCAGCGCGCAGGGAACCCAAGGGCCTAGCAATCGGGCTGAGCAGTGACCAGTGCCCAGACGCTGAAATGTACCTATGACCAGTGCTTTAAATGGAAAAATAGAAGTGCAGGTACTCTGTACCAGAGTACCTGCTTGTTTCTGAGAAGTGCCGGAACTCTCCAATTAAAAGTATTACGTTTTTCTTGAGATGTGCCGGTACTCTCCCTCTCAAAATAAAGAAGTGCCGGTACTCAGTACCGGAGAGTACCGGCCCATTTAAAGCACTGCCTATGACCCCAGAGACCCCAGAGCAGCGCGGCTGTGGATCACGGGGTCTCGCACACTCACTCAGCAGATCAAGGAGTCAGATCTGTGCTGGGAGCAGGATGGAGAGGTAACAGTTGTGCAGCAGGTGTAGTTGTACCGGGCCAAGGACTATGAGGGGCCCGCTTCACCTCGATTACAGCTTTATTTTATTACCAAACCAAAGGGTGGGACCCGACTACCCCACTTGCCTTGGAGGTTAGAGCGCCTTTGCTACACCATCTGCTCTGAACTCACCGAGCAGCGCACAGTTGATCCTGCAAAGGATCTGACAAAGCGCATAGAGGCGATGAGCCATATTTGATGTGGGAGATCTCGGAGAAGATCAGGAAATCACATGGTCTCGCACAACGCCCGAGAGTGCGCCGGGTCGGGATGGCCTTTAGGTAAATATGGCAATGCCGGGGCGGGGGCTCTGACCCGTCAGTGTGTGGGGAGTGTTTCAGGCTGGATGTGGGCCTGTTTTGTGGGCTGGTGGGACATTTCTTACTGCTGATTTCCCTGATGTTACCGCAAACTGCCTGCAGCAAACTCAACTCCATGCACTCTCCCATACTTAATACAGTGTGTCTTTAAAATTTCAAAAGTGCCCCGATTTATAAACGCGGGCCACGTTTTTTTAGCTATCTGATTTGCTAACAGGGTCTCTCTTTTATTTTCTATCCCCTGCCGACCTGGTGTAAGGGTTAGGAATTTAATACTAAATTTTCACTCTAACGCGGGCTTTTAGTCTGAAATGTGTGTCCCTGGCGCCACCTGGCGTTATATTAGTAGATTAAAAAAACGATTTTATACCTTTTCACAAATCACATGTTAAGTCCCTCACCCTAGCCTCGCGGTCCGCAGTGAGAATGAGCCTTCTTCGGTGAATTGTACTTGAATGCCACTCTCGGAAGTCACCTCGTCCATTTCGGTGGCAGCGATTTCTAATTCTAAATAATGGACGGAGTACAGTTAATTCAAGATATTCTGCGACCAGAGTCTGTCACATATTAGGATGCCAGGTTCATCCTTAATCACTTTTCTAAATCCTCCGAGATTTCAAGTCACCGCCTTGTTGAATATCTCCTAATTGACACACTCCAGTGCACAGTAAATGCAAGGTACGTTACTGACACAAGATTTGCACTGCAATCGGCCCCGCATTTGCTCCAGTAAGAGCTATTAATGTTGTAAATTTCTAACCGGACTTTTCTTGCCACATAAATTGAAAATGAAAAGTAAAACAGTTGACATAAGCGAACCGATTTAAAGCGCCACGGCTGCCATGAACGTGAGCGCGAAGTCGAGACACAAAAGGAAAAAAAAGTTGGCTCAGTCAAACGTATTGCAAGTTTGCAATTATCCATGTAGCAGGGGCAGCCTGCAAAGCGGTAGCCAAACCGACCCAACGAGGGACAAACGTAAAGCATTTACCAATGATAGCACAGGATTTCTGAAACGCAAGCCCACGAGCAAGTGAAAGTGATGGGAGTGAAGTGGGCACGGTTAAAAGCCCACAGTACTAACAACAGGTCAAAGCACTTGCGCGCTCAACCCAAAAACAGTGTCAAAGGCAATACATGGTGTGCGCAGCGCAATAAATACCAAATCTGTAAACTGCCTTTCTGGGCTGCCTCCTGGATAGTTTTAACATTTCTTATCCAAGCTGAGGAAGAACCGCCAACAGGAAACTTAAAAAGAGCGGCGGCAGCCGGGCACTCGCGACACATTCTGGCAATCTGCGTGCAGCACTTACAGACAGGCACAAACCGGTGGGTGCAGCATCCCCCAGTATTAGACAAGCAGTCTCTCTATGAGAGAATCCCACTACAGAAGCTCATTAAGGGTAGCCCGGTAATGGTAATTTATAATGAGTACTGAATTAATAAACAACTGTTGTTGTGTTCATTTCTAATTTTGGCAGACAGCGCCACCTTGTGGCACGCTGCCGTAAGTGCAGCTTTTGACAATTAAGTGCCAGTGCCAAGCACCGGAAACTACTGGCTCAAATTAAGCACTTATGATATTTATTGGAAAAAAGAAGGCTGGCTGCATTGAATCATGGAATAAATACCACCCAATTATGAGAAAGAAAGTGTCAAGCTTAGTGTCACTCACTAACCGGTTTCCTGGGAGGCGATAAGTATCCTGATGCAAGCTCCCAGCTCCTCCTCGGCACCGGAGCCCTGATCGAGAAGCAACTTGGCCAGAACTGCGGCCCCAAGAGGGAAAGGGGATGGGCTCCGGGCCCGTCCTACTTCCTTGTTCCTTCTGAAAGGGAAAAAACAACCTTACTATCTATTTAGCTGCCCTGTTTGCTCCCCTTTTCTGATTCTGGGCCTGATGTAGATTTCTGCAGACGGGTTACTCTGTCACAACGGTGACGGATATCCCATCCACCAAGTTATAAATCTCATAGGAAATAACGGGAGTTATATTTCAGCGGACGGAATATCGGTCTAAGTTGTGACGGAGTCACCCGTCGACCTAAATCTGGCCCTCTACAGTACGTTCATACTGTTTCCACCCAAGGAATATCAGAACCCAACTTTGTCCCCTTTCCACTCTTTGGTGCTTTCTCTCTCTAGTGGGATCTGGGGTGTGGTCTTGTAATCTTTAAACAAGAAATAATAAGTGATGTACTTGCTCTTACTTAGTTACAGGACTCATCTAATATATCTAGGTAAGTAAGTGTGGTGTACATACCAGGGCCTTTGTTTGGTTATTTCATTTACTTAAGTAACAATTCGTCTTGTCACTAATTCCTTTTTACAGAGTATTCCCAGTTGCAGTATTACTGCACTCAACTAGACATTACATATGGCAGGCATAGGTCAACACAGGGCCACATTACGAGTTTTACAGGCGGCAGAGGCTGTCAACCCAAACTCATTAGGTCGGAAAACCCCAGTTCGGTCTTCCGCCCGCTGGCCCTATTATGAGTTTTCCCGCAGGGCCAGCAGGCGGAAACAGAGTTTCCACCCGCTGGCCCAGCGGGAAACTACCCACAACATTCACACTGGTTTGTTATCGAGCCGGTGACAATGTTGCAGTGCGTCGGGTGCAACAGCACCCGTCGCACTTTTCACTGCCTGTAATTCAGTGCATGGGCAATGCAGGGGCTCCCAAGGGGCCCCGTCTCTGAAAGCCTTTGCATAGTGGTGGAAGTGTCATGCAAAAGCTAGCAGACACGGGAGTCGTAACCCCCACGGCCACGCTGCCCTGGCGGATTAAGACCACTGGCACTGTCGTCCGGTGAAAAAGTGGCAGTGCCAGCTGTCGGACCGTGGCACTTTTGCCGCAGTCATAATGTGGCTGTCAGACCACCACATTGACCACGAGTCTGGCAGTCCTAGGACCACCAGACTCGTAATGAGGGCCTTGACATGGTCAACACAGGGATCACATTAGAATTGTTTTATGAATGTATGATTATATGTGCACTGAGAAGCCTTGAAAGACAATTGTTATTCTATGGCATGCAAATTTCACATCCCTGGATTCAGTTAACTCTCTGACATAAGTATTAGTACAAGCGTCAGTATCAAAATATTAATGCACCAGTCTTGACTAGTTCTCAATTCGAATGTTTTTCTCTTCTTTTGCAGGGTTCAGATCGTATCCTTTGAAGATGAGTATCAAGCGTGCTAAGCGCTGCAAGTGCGTTAAAGCTATAAGGCTCTAGGATGTCTTGTGTTCTTTTGTTTGAAGTATTTGAAGATGCAGTGTCAGTGAAGACACTGGAGACGAGAAGATGCTGCTCGGGTGAGTCCACCAATAGCAAAAAAGAAAGTAAATGATCAGCAGCAATGGAAAATATACCCCATGGAGTAATTTTTCTGGTCACTAATTTAGGGCTAAGGAAAGAATTCCAGGTATTCTATGGAAGATGCAGATACTATAGTCGTTAAAGACTTATAAACTTGTAAAGGCAGCGCCAGGGTTGCCAAAGCACAAGACACTGGAAGACACTGGCTATCCTTAACCCCTGTTTACCTTCTGTAGCATCCCTTCAGCAGCAAATAAGAGGCCTTTGGGGAGTCAGTGTGTCCAAGGGCTCAACCATGTGATGTCAAAAAATGTGGCATGTCACTTATAGTACGCCTGACATTCTGGTGACAAAATGTGGTACAGCCGATCATTATTGGTGCCATGCTGATGCTGGCATGCCTTGGATAGGAAGTTCAGAGTGGATAATATAGGATAGGTTCAAGATTGCACAAACTGCAAAACGATTCGACCACCACAAGTGTCTTCGTCATTTCTATCCATCCAACATCTCACAAAGAAGAATTTGATTGTTCACCATATCTTTGCCACCCAGGACCTAATCATCGCACTTGCTAACGAGGTACATCCTCATCCAGCAAGAATAAAAGCATGTTTCTTGAAAAGATTTGAAATTCTGACCATTCCAATCCTGCATACTGCAGTTATAATTTGCATCCAACTTATTGCCGCTAATGTTACCAACCTCAAACGAAGAGAATGTAGAGTCGGCTTTGCCAGGATTCAAACTCATGGCCTGCAGATAACTTTGATGTCAACCGAGGCAATTAAAGTCACTAAGACACCTTGCCACAAGGGCACACCAGCTCTCCAGCTGTCACCTCTTGACAGAATACTTTTCATGGCACCACGAGCCAAGAGAAGGTCAAATAGCTTGATATCTTTGTCAAGGAGGTTGACCTATGGAAGAACCTAAGTTCTAAGGCACCCTACGGCATCAGGATTTCTAAGGAAAATATCTTCAAAATACCATCCACCTGGTAACTCAAGAAGCCAAATACTTTTGTATTCACAGAGCAGTGCCAGTACCTGAGGAAATAGGTCTATTTTGTGCTGTCCAAGGGTTGGTGCAACTAATGCTGCACAGAGTCACAGATCATCATTCATGGCAAGGCAATAGCTAAAGCAATCTTCAATAAGAGAGCGATCCTTCAATTAGTTGACTGTTATCAGGAGTAGGTGGAGCTGCAAAGGTTACAAGGGGCAAAAGCCATCAGACATTGGATGTCAACAATGAAATGTACATGTTAACGTAGATATACGCCCACATTTATCAGCCATTGGTTGTCAAAAGTGAGATTTGTATAATAACGTTGGTAACTTTTAACTGTCAGGACATTGCAAATGTTATTGAGGCAGTAGATGTATGAGTTTGCATACACTGGAGTCAAGTTGTATTTGTTTCCTTGTTTTGGAATATTCAGCAGTCCACGTGAGCAGGATCCTTGCTGCTGCATGGCCTCTTCCCTCAGGCGGATTGGTGTGTGTTAGGGGCGGGACAGGCAGCACATGCTGCTTGCAGGGCTGAGAGTGAGGCCGGATACTGTGCTAGGCAGTGGCTGCAGCAATAATTGATGGAGGCTAAAATTGCTGCAGTTGCACACAGCACCACAAGCAGAGAGGACCAGGCACGGAGCACATCCTCTTTAGGCCTTGCCAAACATTAAAATGCACTGGCAGAATTTGTGTAGTTTTGGGAATTTTGTGTTGCACTTGCTATGCAAAATTCCTGAAATGAAGTGTAGTTGCATGGAAATCATGGTAAAAATGTACTGCAAACGCTACATATACCGTACAAATGTGCATGAAATGCACGGGAACAACAGAACATGAGCAGCGGTTGTTCTAGGTGCTTTTCCAAACTTGGAAGGAATGGTTAATCTTCATTAGAGGTGCAGAGAATGTCTCCCTGCATCATTCTCCCTGGAGATCAAAGCTATGTCCCATCTGGCAAAATTTAGATTCTCATCTTGCCAAGACCAAACCACCCAGGATTCCTGTCTCCTGTGTATGTCACTGGCTTCTGAGCTGATGATTCTGACGTTTACTCACTTGTGTAAGCTTCCCCCGCCCGTCTTTCCTCCAGCAAGATGGTTATGTACATCCTTTTCTCATAGTTCAAAATGTCCAACTAATCAAGTATAGTTTGATCTTCATTGCTCATCTTCGCTCTACAGTATATCTGCTTGTACCTCATCTGATTCAAAAACGGATGTATGCTTACTTATGGTACAAGTTTTTGATTACCTTTTTTTTTTTTTTTTTTTAAACACATTTTATTGAGTTTTGTTTATAGCATTCTAAGCCCCTTGGGCACTCCGACTATCGCTCGTTGCAACTTCATAACGGCTGCTGTTATGATTTCAGTAATCATTGCACACATCAATGGTATGAGCACACATATTGAGTATGAGACATTAATTCTTGCACGTTGTGGTAGGTATCATCTACGTAAAGCAGTTCGCATTCCCATGTGGGTGTGCATCTCTTTACTCCCACCATCCCTCAATGTCGGTGTTCCCATAAGGGTTGCCTAGCCTCTTCCCTCCCTTCCCTACCCTGTGTGTGCCTAGCTGTTTCAGGCTGTCTCAGTGTACCTCATGTTCACCGCTGTGGTGGGTGTGCCCTGGTGGGTTTTCTTCACCTCCCTCCCCTTCACCTTCCATTGTATGATCGTCAGGTGTTGGGGGGGTTACCTTTCCGGCCCCTGTGGTAGCGGTCATCTCACGTTCCTCATGGAGATGGTGCTGCGACCCGGGGCACTTCCCCCATATGTTCCAAATCATACACCAGGGTACCCCAAACCCGGGCTCATTCCATCAGCCCCTGACCTTGCCTAGCTTTTCTGTATCTCGCTGTCTCCTCCACCTTCGCCCATTTCAGTACTTCCCTTCTCCATGTTTCCTTCTGGGGACCATGAGCCGCCTTCCAGGTCATCACTATTTCTCTCTTAGCTAGTAAAAAGGCCAGATCCTGGAACTGGTTGGTCACCTTATGACGAGCAGTGTGCCTATACCCACTGAGCAAACAGTGTCTGGGATCGTAGGGAGCCTCCTGTTCTATCACTTCTGTTAAAGAGCCCCAGAACTCCCACAAGGTCGGACAAGCCCAAAACATGTGCAAAAATTCTGCCTCTTCTTCGCCACATCTCGGGCACCTGGCCTCTACCAGTCTGAAATGTCTCAGAAACCTGCCTTGTGTGAAGTATGCTCTGTGCAGGACATACATATTTATGAGCTTGAACCGAGCATTTCTGGAGACCTTTGGAGTCTGGGTTAGTATTTCCCCCCAAACTTCGTCTGTAATTAAGGTGCCCAGGTCCTCTTCCCACTTTTGCTTAAGTGTTGTGAGCGGTTGGCATAGTGCTACTCGTATTTTCCTATAAAGGCATGCCCACAGCACTTGTCAGATATTGGCATACTCCTGAGAGGGGAGGTTCTGCCTGTCCCTTCCACCAATGTTCGATACCTTTTATTTTTATGCAGGAAATTGTAACCTTGTGAAGGCCTCTCATGCTGTCTGGTTATTATTTTCATTATTAAAATCAATGAAAATAATTTGATATAAAAAAATTATGCTAAGATGCATCTCATGCTAAAATATAGCATGAAATTACAGAATTGCATTAAATTAATTTGGCCACAATTTCATGTAATTACGTGAAAGCACATTATGCACACTCTTAATTCTCTGGTCTGTCTGGCCTGGAAAAACAGGAGAGGCCAGTCCACTTGCTCTCTTTCGACCCTCTGTCTCTCTTGGCTACACGTACAGACGTGCGACGAATGGAAAAGCTGATCTGGGAGAAGTGCAATCAAGCCACTTCGAGGATAGAGAGTGGGATGTATGGGAGTGAGGAGCCCTCTGGCCGAGGGAAGAGAGGCCAACATTCCTCAGAATAGCCATTTGCTGCTTCACAGCTCCCTTAAAGCCCAGGACAGAAGCGTGCCACAGCCGTGGAAGGCATCCATAATGCAGTGTCCCTCTAAGGAGTGGCTCTAGCCGAGGCACTGTCCCACAGCCATGGTTCCCCCCTAAGCCAGACAGACACAATGCCCCAGAGTCTTTGAGGAACATTTCTTTGCCATGTCTTCAACTTACTGACTCATTAATGTCACAGATTTAAAGCAGGTCCCCACTCAAAAGAGTACCCAAATATTTTAGCAAAGTGCCTTGTCATTTATCCTAACTTTTTCAGCAGAAAAACCTTAGTATTACTTTCAACCAATCAAGAAAATCAAACATAAACAGAGCGCAAAGGAAAGTGTCAATCAGGCCCAAGATACACTGTGATTAGTAACAACTCATCTTTTTTAAGTCTCAGCTACAGACAGCTTTAGCTAGCTGTGGACCAGACCTGTTTTTTCCTACATGCATAGAGAGGACTTTGGATGAGCACCTCGCTCATGATTGGATGGCTTTGTTCCCTAGCCCTCTTCCCTCCTTCAAATTCACTGGCTTTTCTCCTTATTCTTGTGTTTTTCCCACTCTCAAACATTTCAGTCTCAAAGTGTCCAGAATGGTTCACTTTTATCCTTCCACTGCTGACTTGCTTATATTCAGTTAACTGCTTTTTTGTTTTACCATAAACTCTCTATGGGACTGTGTGTTTTCATGCTCTCTCCACTGTGTGCTGCTCCCTCCTCCACTTTCCCTAATATCTCCCTGTGTGGCACCTCTTCACCCCAAACCCCATACTCAGCTTGTCCATTGCTTCCCTCACTCCTTCCTATTCTGCTCATTGTTTCATTTGCTCTCTCCCATCACTCTTCCATTGCTCCCATGCCCATCTCCATTAAGGGCCCTCCACTCATATAGCTATTTATTTCTATGCTTTGGGTATCGTGGGTAGAAAATTAAATGGAGTTCCAATTCCTTGCGCGGAATGTGAAACGTGGAGGGAGTCAGTTGCAGCAGTTATTGCCGGGACGTGGAGAGAGCAAGGAATAAACTAGTGAACTCCTACCCGGTGTCGTCTCCTTTTCAGTGGCGACGAGCGGGGAAGAAATTCATGCGAGGGCCATTTCCGAGACAGCGGTAATGGTTTAATGATGGTGAGTCAGGCTTTGATGGGCAGCGTAAGATCTGTGCCGCGTCGGAAACTTGAGGCTGAGTTGCGGCAGAGGCCAATGAGTCCTGAAAGGAAGATCGAAGTGTACACGAGTGAGGCACGCATTTAAGATAGATCGGACAGCAGCAGAGGTGCGGGCGCAATGATCACGCATACCTCAAAATAGTGAAAAACAAAGCAGGACTACTGACTGGGAGGAGCGAGCTCAACGTGCATGTCTGGCGGCCATTTTTAAAGGTTGGGAAGACGATTCAACAAGCCCAACCAGTTGTAAAAACTTATGGGGAACATGAATTAGTGTTGGTCATCTTGAAGAGTTTGGAAACTGCATAAAAAGTAATAATACATATAGACTTTCACAGAGGAAACACAAATACTTTGTACAGAACAAAGATAGAAGAATTAAATAGCAGTAATACAAAAACATATTGAGGCATGGTTATAATGTTAAGAAGAAAGGAAAGAAAGATTGTTATTACATACTTTATTGGCAAATAGGAACAGCATAGCAGAACATATACAGGACTCAATCAGCAAACTGAAGTGTATTATATTTTGGTTAAAATGGAGAGGATTTTGGCACCCGCACCATTCTCACAGACGGCAGGAACACCGCCTGTAGATTGGCAAACATGCAAGGAGACATTTGAAGCATACCTGGAGGCTATAGAAGGTGACACTTTTACTTTGAAAAAGAAAAAAGCACTGTTAATATACAATTTGGGTACAGAAGGAACATTTTAAAAACATTGCCCTTAGAAGCAGTTAGTATCTTAACAGTGGGGAATGATAGAGTAGGGTTAACGTCTAAGGTCGATGAATATGACTCGATAATCAGCACGTTGGATAAGAGGTTTAATCCAAGGAAAAACATTGTTCTTGAAAGGCATAAGTTTCTGCAGCACACACAGATTCCGGGAGAGTCAATCGACGATTTTGTAACAGCACTACGTACTCTGCCAGCTACTTGCAATTACAGAGAGTTCAGAGCCAAGATAATACGTGATCAGCTAATTGAGAGAACAAACAACAAAAAGATACAGGAAAAACTTTTAGCCACAGACGATCCAGATTTAGAAACTGCCTTGAAGTTGACTAGGAGTATAGAACATTCACAAATCTGCATGCGGGAAATGAATGAAAATGTCAAAACTACGGAGATCCAACATATAAAAACAAAACAGGTGGCAAAATCTAATGTGAAGAGTAACAAGGCGAGTGGATGTGACGAGCATGCAGTTTTGCCGTCCGAGAACAAAAGTGTCACTAGCGACATGACTAGTTATAGGTGTGGAAGTAGAACTCATATTGGTAATTCAAAAAATTGTGCAGCGGTGAACCAACTGTGTTTCAAGTACAGAAAGAGAGGTCACTTTGCAAGGGCATGAAAAATACGGCGCAAACAGTCAAAATGATTGATAACAGCTACAACGCTTCCGATGAGGATGAGAATGTTATCCTTATGCTCTCGTCCAAGAGTCAGGAGGGCGATGGTACTGTGGAGATATCTTCCGTGATGGCGACGCGGAAGAGAAATTCACCATTGTGTGTGGTGTCAGTCAACGACAAGAATGTGAAGTTCCTAGCAGATTCTGGTTCCCCATTCACGTTAATTAGTATGGCAGATTTCAAGAACATTGACGATATGGTTGTGCAGGAATCTCATATAAAGAAATTTGCATTTGGTGGAAAACGTATAGAAGTTGTTGAAATTTGAAGGGAAGTGTGCAGTAGGAACTGTGTATGTGGTTAAGGAGGGTGCAAATTTATTGGGCGGGAAGAACAACGGAGAGTTGGGTATCATCCTAGACCCAAATCACCCTGACATGGTTTTATCAAAACATGACAACGTTTACCAAATTACCAAATGTGTACAGGAGCAAACAAGGATTGGATCAAAGATTATCCAGAAGTTTTTGCAGAAGGGTTAGGAAAACTCAAAGGATTCTAGCATCGCATAATATTTGAACAAGGTGCAAAAGCTGTGGCTCACAAGGTGCGCAAAGTACCATTGGCACTACGTGCTGGATTGAAGCGCGAATTGGAGAAGTTATGTTCATTGGGCATAATAGAACCTATTGAAGGGTCTGAGTGGTTGGCACCTATAGTTTTGGCATGTAAGGCAGACAAATCCTTAAGACTCTGTGTGAATTTGAGAGACTTGAATGCAAATGTTTGGGTGGACCATCAGCCACTTCCCAATATCAATGAAATGTTGGCTAGTTTGAAGGGAGCAAAGTATTTCACCTCACTTGACATCTTTTTTGCATCTCATCAGGTGGAATTAAGCAGGGATTCTAGACACTACACATCATTTGTGACTCCGGAAGGCGCATATAGATATATACATATGCCGTTTGGTCTGGCATCTGCGTCCGCTGTATTTCAGTATTTGATGAACAAGTTTTTTCATGATAAAAAGGGTGTTGTGTACTTCCAAGGTGATATATTAGTTTTTGGGGACACAGTTGCTGTGCACGATGAAAGACTAAGGGGCGTGTTGGAAGTTATTCAGTTGTGTGAGATGACTTTAGGAAAGGACAAGTGCAAGTTTATTGAGGAAGGTGTAGATTATTTGGGACACCATGTATCAGAAAAGGGTGTGGAGCCCAAGATGAAAATTTGGGATGTGATTCGACTTGCACCTATACCAGCGGGCAAAGATCAATTACAGTCTTTCCTGGGTTTAGTGGAATACTATGCAAAATTTGTGCCCAATTTTTTAGACATGACAGCGTGCTTACGCACTCTTTTAAAGAAGGATGTCAAGTTCACATGGGACAATGTGTGTGATGAAAGATTTTAATTAATCAAAAAGAACATAGCCGATGCACATCTCCTCAAGGCTTTTGACATTAATGACATATGTATTGTTGCAACTGATGGAAGCAATATAGGACTCAGTGCTGTACTTATGCAATTGAGGAGTAATGCTAAGGAGGAAACTATTGCTTTTGCATCTATAACTTTGAGGGGGGTGGAATACACATATTCTATGATTGAAAAGGAACATTTGGCCATGTGGTGGGATGTAGAACATTTAAAGAATTTCTTGTGGGGAAACGAGTTTGTCTTAAGAACGGATCATAAACCATTGGTAGATCTTTTTAGCACAAAGGGTGGGGGCACAGCCACACCTCGTATTGCGAAGTGGCAATATAGACTGCAGGAATTCAACTATAAACTGAAGTATATGTCGGGTGTGAAAAGACGAGTGGCTGATTGCTTGCCCAGATTACCTTTGTCAGGAGGTGCTGACACTGCTGATATAGTGGATGAATTGGAAATTGTGTGTGCAGTAAATGCTGTTGGTGATGTTTCAAAGGGAGCGTTAACTGAACAAGAGCGGGTAAGTGTGTGTTTGAATGATGGAGTGTGGCAGGAAGTCAGAAGTTTCATCATGGGAGGATGGCCCAGTGCAAAAAACACACCAGAAGATTTAATCCCCTACAAAAGAGTTGAAGAGGAGTTATCCATTGTTGGAAATGCTATGCGCAGAGGTAATCTGTTAATAGTCCCTGACAGTTTACGAATGAGAGTGTTAGAGTTGGCACACTAGGGACATCTTGGGATTCACTCAATGAAGCGTAGGGTGAGAGAGGATTTCTGGTGGCCTGGGGTAGATAAAGCAATTGAGCAATATGTGCGCAACTGTTGTATGTGTGTATTGAGTGACAAATCTCAGGTGACATATCCTTCACCAGTAGTTCCCATTGAGGTTAAAAATTTATCATGGTCCAAATTGGCGTTTGACATCTCAAGACCGTTTGGGGTAATTGGTAGTACACCTAAGTATGCACTGGTGATGGTAGACTATATGACCAAGTGGGCCTAAGTAAAATCTGTAGATCATGCGAATACTGATACAGTCACAAACATTTTCAAAGAAGTGTTTCTGAGAGAAGGTTTTCCAGAAAAGATTGTGACTGCTAATGGGACACAACTTGTTTCTAAATTGATGGCAGGTTTCCTTTCCAGTTTGGGATTATAGCACACTCTAACATCCCTTTATCATCCTCGTATTGTATTGTATTGTAATCGTATTTATATAGCGCTTACTACCCCTGACGAGGCGTCAAAGCGCTTTTTGGTGAGTAGCACGCTACTCTGGAACCCAACAAGAATTAGTGATGGATTAGTATCGGGAAATAATGAGTACAGTTTTAGTATTATTATGAGTTAATTTGAGCCGTGGATATGAGAGTTTGTTAGTTAGATTGACTGGAGTAATGGAGGGGTGGAGAAGGAAAGAAATCCAGAAGTGTTAATTGGGAGTATATCCTTCATTTACTCAACCCAAAGGCTTGGGATGGGTAAAGGGGGATGGAGGAGGGAAGAGTATGTGGAAGGGTTAAGGAGAGCATAGTAGCAGGGTGACATAAATGCAGGATAATTTAGTAGGGTTGTGTGGGAGGTCACAGTAGTAGAGTGAGGTTTAGTGAGTTAGATGTGGAAGCGGAGGGAAAAGCTTAGGCAGAGTTATTTAGGAGATGAAAGTAGTAGAAAGGATTTGGGATGAGTCAGAGTGAGAATGGAGGATAGTTTGATAGAGACATGACATATGATGATGGGTAGATAAGTGTGATAAGATGGGAGCAGGAATTCATAGATATCTAGTATAACAACCCACCCAGGAGCCATGCAATGACCCACGAACATGCCAAGCACAGAAACAACATATATACATTCACACACACATGAATACACACACATATGCACATATAATACATAATTAGAACCATGGGTAAAATATACTTAGTCAAACAGGTTTAAAGAGTGTGTGTGTATTTTATTATTATGACATAGTAGCGATACATATTTTCTAAAGAAACTATACATAATTAGAAATATACACATAATCTGAAAAAAATATTTATCAACATAGGCATATGCATTCATAGTTGTTTGAATATGGTGGTTATGAAGGAAAGAGCCAACTCTTGAGTAGTTTTCTGAAGACAAGAAAGTTATCTGTGGCTCTTATAGTTGGGGGTAATGAATTCCATAGTTTGGCTGCTTGAACGGAGAAGGATGTACCACCTATAGTCTTTTTCTTGTATGGTGGTGTTCTAAGGCGGGGTTCCAATCTTGAGCGGAGGTTTCTTTGTTGGATGTATTTGGTTATTTTGTTTCTGATAAAAAGCAGTCCTGTTCCATGTATAGCTTTGTGGGTGATACAAAGCAGCTTGAAAGTGCATCTTCTGGCAATGGGTAACCAGTGTAGTGCTCTCAAGGCAGGGGAGATGTGGGCTTGCGGCTTTACATGTAATAGTAGCCTGGCTGCGGAATTCTGGATATGTTGTAGTTTTTTCATAACAGATAGAGATGATCCATGGTAGAGGCCATTGGCATAATCCAGTTTGGATAGTACAAGCGAGATAGTAGCTTGCACCAGGTGTGGAAATCCGAGGTGGGGGAAGATGAGTCGTAAAGTCTTCAAGGTGATGAAGCTTGTTCGTGCTAATTTGTCCACTTGGGCATTCATAGTTAACTTGGAATCCATGGTGATTCCTAGGTTTTTAACTTCCTTAGATAATTGAGAAGGTGGTCCGAGATCGTCAGGCCAGATGCACAGAGGGTCATAAATTTTCCAGTCACCACATATGAGTATTTCTGTTTTTGAGGTATTTCGTTTGAGATGGCTCCAGGTCAACCACTGATCAACGGCTCTGAGGCAACTGAAGATTTATGAGTTTTCAAAGTTTTTGGGGCATTCTAATTTAAGTAGTATTTGTGTGTCATCTGCATAGTTGTAACATGGAGATGGAAATCATTGATCAGTTCTGGTAAAGATATCATGTAGATGTTAAAAAGCAAAGGTGAGATGATTGACCCTTGGGGGACCCCTGCTTTTGTGAGGTAGGTTTCGGACGAGAAGGGGGGCGAGTGGATGATATTAGATCTTTTTTGAAGATAGGAAGTGATCCAGTCAAGAGCAATCCCTTGTATGCCGGCTTCGTGGAGTCTTTGAGTTAGAGTGTCATGGTCAACCGTATCAAAGGCAGCCGAGAGGTCCAAGAGAAGTAGTGCAGCAACTCCATTTCGGTCGACTGTGTTTTTAAGATCATCCCAGATTGCTATGAGTGCCGATTCAGTGCTTCTTCCTGGGTGGAATCCAGTTTGGAATTCTGAAAGTATAGAATTGTCTTCAATGAATTGTGACATCTGGGCGAATACTGCTCTTTCTATCAATTTGCCCAGGAAAGGTCCATTTGTGATTGGTCTGTAGTTGTTGGGGTCTTGCGGGTCTAGGTTTGTTTTCTTTAATAAAGGTCATATGTATGCCTTTTTCAGGTCTACAGGAAAAGTTCCTGAAGTTAAAGAGTTGTTGATGATTCTTCTTACAGGTGTGGCAGCAGAAGTAGATAGAAGAATTTTCTTGAAGATTTGTGGTGGGCAAGGGTCAGAAGGGCAACCAGAAGGTCTGCTTGCTTTGACCAAATCCATAAATTCATCCTGGGATATTGGTTTGAAGGACTGTAGAGGTTGGGTTGGTTGATTCTTAGAGGGTATTTTCGGAAAGGGGTTGGTGCTGATGTTTTTCTTCTGTTTTAAATAGGAGTCCAATGTGTCTGCCTTGGTTGTGTAGTGAGTTGCCAATTTGTTTGTGAAATCTTGAGTAGTGGGATGACTTCCTTCCATGCATGTAGGTTTTCGAAATTCATTGAGAATTTTATAAAATTCCTTGGTTGTAGATTGAGCATTTTGAATTCTGTCTGAGTAGTACCTTTTTTTAGCTTTTTTGATTGATGATTTGTATATCCTGTTAAGTTTGTGTAGCTGCAGTTTGTCTTGACTGTTGTTTGTTTTGGGCCAGGTCCGCTGCAACTTTCTGATTTGTTGCTTTATCTTTTTAAGTTCTGTGTTTCTCCAAGGTGTTGGTTTTCTTTTGTCGTGTTTAGTTTTTCTGAGTGGTATTAGGATATCAAAAGCTTCCTGTAGCCACTCATAAAGTTTTGGCACATAATTAATTGTATCTAGATCTGTGTTGGCTGTTAGTTGTGTTTCTAAGTCATCCAAATTGAGTTTGCTCCATGGTCGATAGGTGTATGTATGTAAGTAGTTGTGGGGTGTGTTGATTTGTGGAGTTGTATGTCGGAAAGTTATCAAATGGTGGTCTGACCAAGTGATTGGGGTGATGCTATGAATAGTAACTACTTCAGGCTTAGCAAAAATGACATCTAGGATGTGACCAGCGATGTGTGTGGGATTGTGTACAATCTGATGTAGGTTCAATGCGACTAGGCCAGTGGTGATAGCTTTTGGATGGGCATATTGGGTTTGTCAAACCAAATGTTTAGATCCCCAAGAATGCATAGGTTGGAGTATAGTGTAATAAGGTTTGAGACTGTGTCTAGAAAAGCATCTGGGAATGTGGAGTTGTTAGGTGGAGGTCTGTAAAGGAAGAGAAAGTTACAGGAGGAAGTTGGAGTAGGGTGGCATCTGGTAAGGAGGGCTTCACTAGCTTGTATGGAGATGTTGTCTGTTTTACTGAGGTTCAATGCCTGTTTGAATATAATAGCTAGTCCACCTCCTCTCTTGCCTATACAGGGAGTGCAGAATTATTAGGCAAATGAGTATTTTGACCACATCATCCTCTTTATGCATGTTGTCTTACTCCAAGCTGTATAGGCTCGAAAGCCTACTACCAATTAAGCATATTAGGTGATGTGCATCTCTGTAATGAGAAGGGGTGTGGTCTAATGACATCAACACCCTATATCAGGTGTGCATAATTATTAGGCAACTTCCTTTCCTTTGGCAAAATGGGTCAAAAGAAGGACTTGACAGGCTCAGAAAAGTCAAAAATAGTGAGATATCTTGCAGAGGGATGCAGCACTCTTAAAATTGCAAAGCTTCTGAAGCGTGATCATCGAACAATCAAGCGTTTCATTCAAAATAGTCAACAGGGTCGCAAGAAGCGTGTGGAAAAACCAAGGCGCAAAATAACTGCCCATGAACTGAGAAAAGTCAAGCGTGCAGCTGCCACGATGCCACTTGCCACCAGTTTGGCCATATTTCAGAGCTGCAACATCACAGGAGTGCCCAAAAGCACAAGGTGTGCAATACTCAGAGACATGGCCAAGGTAAGAAAGGCTGAAAGACGACCACCACTGAACAAGACACACAAGCTGAAACGTCAAGACTGGGCCAAGAAATATCTCAAGACTGATTTTTCTAAGGTTTTATGGACTGATGAAATGAGAGTGAGTCTTGATGGGCCAGATGGATGGGCCCGTGGCTGGATTGGTAAAGGGCAGAGAGCTCCAGTCCGACTCAGACGCCAGCAAGGTGGAGGTGGAGTACTGGTTTGGGCTGGTATCATCAAAGATGAGCTTGTGGGGCCTTTTCGGGTTGAGGATGGAGTCAAGCTCAACTCCCAGTCCTACTGCCAGTTCCTGGAAGACACCTTCTTCAAGCAGTGGTACAGGAAGAAGTCTGCATCCTTCAAGAAAAACATGATTTTCATGCAGGACAATGCTCCATCACACGCGTCCAAGTACTCCACAGCGTGGCTGGCAAGAAAGGGTATAAAAGAAGGAAATCTAATGACATGGCCTCCTTGTCCACCTGATCTGAACCCCATTGAGAACCTGTGGTCCATCATCAAATGTGAGATTTACAAGGAGGGAAAACAGTACACCTCTCTGAACAGTGTCTGGGAGGCTGTGGTTGCTGCTGCATGCAATGTTGATGGTGAACAGATCAAAACACTGACAGAATCCATGGATGGCAGGCTTATGAGTGTCCTTGCAAAGAAAGGTGGCTATATTGGTCACTGATTTGTTTTTGTTTTGTTTTTGAATGTCAGAAATGTATATTTGTGAATGTTGAGATGTTATATTGGTTTCACTGGTAATAATAAATAATTGAAATGGGTATATATTTTTTTTTGTTAAGTTGCCTAATAATTATGCACAGTAATAGTCACCTGCACACACAGATATCCCCCTAACATAGCTAAAACTAAAAACAAACTAAAAACTACTTCCAAAAATATTCAGCTTTGATATTAATGAGTTTTTTGGGTTCATTGAGAACATGGTTGTTGTTCAATAATAAAATTAATCCTCAAAAATACAACTTGCCTAATAATTCTGCACTCCCTGTACAGTTTTGTGTGATGGTTTGATAGCCTGGAGGAACGGCTTCGTGCAACACTGGGGCCATGTAATCTCCCAACCAGGATTCAGTTATGAATAGTAAGTCAGGTTGTGTGTCTGTAAGGAGGTCGTAGATGTGGTGCTTGTTTTTTGAGAGTGATCGAGCATTTATGAGCTGGCAGTTTAGAAAAGGTGTGTTAGTGGTAGTGTTGTTTTGTTTAGGAGAAGGGTAAGTAGTATAATGTGAGCTTGAAGTAAGAGTATTGCTAGTTGTGATAACTGTTTGAGGCTCACAATAGTCTTGCTTTTCAATATAGTGTTCCTCTTCCAGCAGGTTAAGGAGGCATTTTGTTGGGTCTGTGTGTGTGGGTGGTGGACTTGGTGGCAGAGAGAGCCATGAGGAGTTTACTGTTTTTTGTAGGGTAGTTTTATTAAGTAATAGACAAGGGGATGCGAGGTTGCTATGAGTGGCATGTTTTTTATGTTGTTTGCGTTTGTTTAGTGTGGATGGAGTATGGGTTAGCGGTGGTTGAGGAGCATGTGGATCATGATGTAAGGCTCTAAATTGTGCAATGGAGGAGAGGCGAGTGAATGAAAGTTACTGGGTTGGGGTGTTTGTGGTAGGTGTTTGTGAAGAGTGAGAAATTAGGTGTGGAGATAGGATGGAATTTGTATTCTTTGTGTAGTCCTGAGGGTGGGAGTGGGTATGACGATAAATGTAATGTAAGTTTGTGTTGCTTTGATGTGCTGATGTTTGTGGTCGGTATTGTTTTTGTGGAATAGTGAGAGGGGATATTGGTGTAGTTTTTGGTGAGGGATTTGTATGTGAGTTAGTGCTGGTGAGTGGAATTTGAGTGTTAAATGGGGTGTTGATGTGTTTTGGAGATGAATGTATGAAGTGTGTAAGAGGTGATGGATGTGTGTCAGGGGAGTTAGTGTTAGTTGTGATGACTGGAAGAGGTAATATGTGTGGTGGAGTGAAATGTGGGGATTGTATGGTTGTGTGTAATTGGTGAAGAGAGGGGAAGAGTGTTTGTAGATGGTGTGTTTGAAGGCAGGGTTTGGACATTGGTATGATGACATGTGGTCTGTGTGGAGCAAACAGCGGATAGTGTTGTTGGTTAGTATGAGCAGAGAGTGTGTATCTGGAAGGTTGAGACTGAGGGAAATGAATACTGTAGTTTTGTGTTGTGTGGGTGATGACAGGTTGTGTTAGTGGGAGTGGACAGAGCAGTGTTTGCTGTGAGAATGCAGGTGTTTGACTGTTGTAGTTGTGGGGGATATGTGTATATGTGTTGTATAAAGGGTATTGTGTTGGGTGATGGGACAATGCAATCTGTCTGTGGTCAGTTTGTGATGCATGAGTTGGATGCCTTTGTAGAATATGTGTTTGCATGTTGAGGGATGTGTAGGGGCTGGAACCATTCCTGGTCCACTGAGGATTGGGCAGCATTTCTGGCCCTGGTCCCTAGTCCCTACCTGTCCCGAACAGGCCCAAACAGGCAGCTGCCCTTGTCCTCTCCGCCCTTTGCCCTCCGCCCTTTGCCTCAACGCCCCTACTGGCCAATAGGAAGCTGGTCCTAACCCTAGCCAATCCAATTTCAAGCCCTGATTCAAACAACCAATGCGAAACCCAGCCCTATTCACCAATCATAGCCCTATTCCTGACCACCAATCACAGCCCCAGCCCTAAATTCAGCAACCAATCAGAATCCCAGCCCTATCCACTTATCACAGCCCTAGAACCAACAGCCAATCAGATTCCCAGCCCTAACCACCAATCACAGCCCTAGAACCAACAGCCAATCAGATTCTCAGCCCTAACCACCAATCACAGCCCTAGAACCAACAGCCAATCAGGTTCTCAGCCCTAACCACCAACCACAGCCCTAGAACCAACAGCCAATCAGATTCCCAGCCCTAACCACCAATCACAGCCCTAGAACCAACAGCCAATCAGATTCTCAGCCCTAACCACCAATCACAGCCCTAGAACCAACAGCCAATCAGGTTCTCAGCCCTAACCACCAATCA
The DNA here is from genome assembly GCF_031143425.1 of Pleurodeles waltl. Taxonomy (NCBI): domain Eukaryota; kingdom Metazoa; phylum Chordata; class Amphibia; order Caudata; family Salamandridae; genus Pleurodeles; species Pleurodeles waltl. The sequence continues at coordinate 79,527,678 of NC_090446.1, forward strand.
CAGCCCTAGAACCAACAGCCAATCAGATTCCCAGCCCTAACCACCAATCACAGCCCTAGAACCAACAGCCAATCAGATTCTCAGCCCTAGAACCAACAGCCAATCAGATTCCCAGCCCTCTCCACCAATCATAACCCCAGCCCTGGAGCCAGCAACCAATGAAAGACCATCTCCCAACAACCTATCACAACAACATATGCAACAACCAATAGGAACTTATATAAGGAGCAAGTTAACTTAAGTCCAGTCCCTGTGGTCAGGGGGAAAGGCAACTGCTGCTCTATTCAGAATCTCCTTGGATACAGACAGGCTGAATCCACACTTCCAAGCTAGCAGAGTGTGGTATCTTGTATTTCCTGTGTTGGTTCATCCCTGGTCCAGGTGTCCCCTCTGACCCTTATCATAATGGGCTCTCCCACCAGGATTCCAGGAGGAGAGCGGAGACTGTTGAAGGAGATCTGAGGGTGACAAGGACTGTAATGTGAGGTGGCTGGGGCATTGCATTATTAAACTTATCATTTCACTGTCATCGCTTTCCTGTGTGATCATTGACCATCTCTACACAGAGTCTACTTTCCAGGTAAGGGAGAGATTGTTTAAGAAACAAACACTGGAATACTGCTGGGAGCGCACTCTGAAATCGGGCTTTTTAAAGGCAAAAATACAGGGGGGCAGACACTCGTAGCAACAGGTTGGTGGAGAGGTTCAACCGTGTCATAAAGGACAATTTGCAGTTGGCATTGGTCAATGGGTAACCGTGGAAGGAAACTGTCGAAGACTTGCTGTGGGGAATTAGGACAACACCTCATATTAGTACAGGGATATCCTCATTCACGTTACTAAGAGGTAGGGTGGCTGGTTCAAAGTTAAATAAGGAATGGATGGCTAGGAAGAATGTTTGACATTTGACAAGATTTGGACAAGTTGGGAAAAGTGGTGGATGTGAGATCAGCGGTAATGGAGTGTTACAGAATGAATGGCACGCAATGTAAGAGTCTTGTCAAGAAGGTGATTGGGTGAGAATTAAGAGACCTGGTTTTGTGCAGGAGGGTTTATCTAGGTTTTCTTCTCCTGCAAAAGTAAGGAAAGTTCTGGATCATGTGGTAGTGTTGAAGAATGGGAAGAGATGGAATAAATCCTTCCTTTCCATTGTGCCATGATCTAAAAGGGATTATGTCAGCAGGAGATTGGGCGTGGGAGTAAGTGAAGATTGCATTGAGGAGAGTATGAACAGGAGAGTGTCAGGAAGGATGAGGTCATGTCCTATGAAATTCAAGGATTACACTGTACATCAAACAATATAGTCTATCACATGTGTAACCATGTATATGTTAGTTTTAGGTAATTTATTGTTCACATTTTTTTACTGTTATTGTGAAGGGGGGTGTTGGGTATCATTGGTAGAATGTTAAATGGAGTTCCAATTCCCAGTGCAGAATGTGGAACGTGGAGGGAGTCGGTTGCAGCAGTTATTGCAGTTATTGCAGTTATTGCCTGGACACGGAGAGAACAAGGAAAAACTAGTGAACTCCTACCGGGTGTCGTCTCCTTTTCACCACCGTACAAACAGCATAAATTAATCTTAAAATGTTTCCTCCCATTTTAAGATGGTCACCCATGAGTGCGCATGCTCACACCTCAGGTACTTGTGAACGGTTTGCATTATTTTCACAAACCCATTCAAATATGGCCTTCGAAGATGTGAGCTCACACTTAGTGGCCATCTGGCGACCTATAAATGGTTTTGTTAAAATAATGTAAATGCATTCAAAGATGGCTACCATGGATGTGTCCACATCCACGGCAGCTATATTTCTACAGCATTTCCATTATTTTAGCAAACTCAGGGCCCGATTTAGAGTTTTGCAGAGAGGGTACTTGATGGCAAACATGGTGGAATAACCTGCTCACTAAGCCCATCTAATTTAGAGAGGGACAGACATTAAGAATTCCGTCGATGGAGCCCACATTGGTTCAGTCAACAGAATAATTCCTCAGATGGTCTAACTAAGTAGGAGTCATCAGAGGAAAGGCATTACATAACCTTCCCTATCTAGCCTAGATGGTGAAATAGCTTTTTTTTCCTTCCACCACTGCCAAGAAAAACCTTACATGAGGGGCAGGAAAAAACAACTATAATGACCTTCACACCCTGAGAGATAACTCCAAGGGTGTGAGTGTCATTGTTTTTTGTTTTTCGGAAAAAACTGCCAGTCTGAGTATAGTATACTGAAAAACAAAAAATATATATATAAAAGGCCATCAAAACAGATGGCAGCCATCCATCAAACTTTTAGTATGCTGCAAGGAACCGGCAGTCATCTCTAAATCTGTCAGAAGGAGTACGATCAGGATGGCAGAGGTAATGTCCTCTGCCATACCTGCGGACACTACTCCATCTGTCAAGCTCTCAGATCCAAGATGGGCGCCTTGGATGTGTGCAGATTCAGAGTGGCTTTATTAGTCCTTTTCTTTGTAGGAGCATCTTCTTTATATGAAGTTCATGAACTCCTGTTAACAATGTTTTAGTAAGCAGCACATGGCATAAGATGTAGATGCAAACTATCACCAGAAGCCTTCTTCGTACTCTTCCACTCAATTGTAGCAGAGCTTATGCATTAGATATTCACCATCCAAGAAGAAGCACTTACCAATCACGCAGTAAGTAGAACGCCTATGGGTTGACCTGTAAATATGACCATAGCAGGTATCCAAGTTGTATCTGCACTTCTGTAGATTCCTAAATGTTCTGAAATCCTTGATTGAAATAAAGGCAAGGGGCTGACTTAAGGGATCTCAATCACTTCTGTGTTGGCTGCCAGGTTGAAGACAAATGTGTGCTCACCTCTTCTACTCCTCTGAAATCAGAAGAATGGTTCCTTCTTTTGATCAGTTCAGAATATTCAAGAGCACCAAATCACCTGCAAGGTCTGCCCTCATTTTCCTGCCATTTCTCAGGAGCAATTGAGAGGCTCTGCTCACATCTGCTGTCTTCTTGGTGAAGTAACTACACACTTTTCATTAAGGATGAAACGCACATTTCACTGGAACTAAACCAAAATGGAAGTTGTGCTTCTGTAAATTCCCAAATAGTCTTACATTCTTTATCAGAGTAAAGGCATTGCATTGAATTCACAATCTCTTGTTCTGGCTCTCAGGGAGAAGGTGGGCCAGACTCTTCTTCTGCTCTGATTGTAGAGCTGATGGTTCCAACTTTTATTCACTTCTGAATAATCAAGGGCACACAATTGTCTCCAGGCTCAATCCTGTTGTTCTCGCACTGTTATGGCTTAAGAGAAGTTTAACAAACCTGTTGGCTTTGGCAATGCTTGTTATTAAAAGTGGCTAAACCATGGTGCACCCCACGTGGAGTCAGCTCCCACTACAGTTCCTCGGCCTCCTCTGTCCCTACTGGCCCTAAAGGCGCGTTAGCTGACTACAACTGCCCAAATATTTCACAAACTATTCCACAGATGTATGTGACCGAAATACCAAAAAGACAGAGGGGGTGATTTTAACCTTGGCGGACGGCGGAGGCCGTCCGCCAAGGTACCGCCGTGAAATGACCGCACCGCGGTCAAAAGACCGCGGCGGCCATTTAAACATTTCCGCTGGGCCGGCGGGCGCTCTCCGAAAGAGCGCCCGCCGGCCCAGCAGAAATGCCCCTGCAACGAGGACGCCGGCTCAGAATTGAGCCGGCGTAGTTGCAGGGGTGCGACGGGTGCAGTTGCACCCGTGGCGTATTTCAGTGTCTGCAAAGCAGACACTGAAATACTTTGCGGGGCACTCTTACGGGGGCCCCTGCAGTGCCCATGCCATTGGCATGGGCACTGCAGGGGCCCACCGGGGCCCCGCGGCACCCCCTACCGCCATCCTGTTCATGGCGGGTTTCCCGCCATGAACAGGATGGCGGTAGGGGGTGTCTGAATCCCCATGGCGGCGGAGCGCGCTCCGCCGCCATGGAGGATTCAATGGGGCAGCGGTAAACCGGCGGGAGACCGCCGGTTTACCCTTTCTGACCGCGGCTGAACTGCCGCGGTCAGAATGCCCTCGGGAGCACCGCCAGCCTGTTGGCGGTGCTCCCGTGGTCGGTGACCCTGGCGGTCACCGGCCGCCAGGGTCAAAATGACCCCCAGAATGTGCTGGTTCTGAGACCTAGTGAACAGCATGCACGTGGTCATGGCTACACATAGCTAGCTCCCCATTCAGGATAACTTTAGCTAGGACACGGCTTAAATCTTCCAATCAAAAGATGTGTAACAGGCAAATCGTTGCTGCTCTCCACATGCCTGGATTTGTTGAAGAACCCGCCTCAGAAGTAAATACCTTCAATACTGAATCATTGCACTTGTCGCATTAGGGCTTTTGCTGAAGCAACAACTTCTCAGAACTTTAACCTCTGCAGTAATGAAGCAATCCGGGGAGCATTCCGGCTTCCATGACACAACAACCTAGAGCTGCTGAGACATTTACAAGAACTTGTGTGTCCTCCAAAAATAGGCTCTGACAGGTCTGCAGAATTTTTGGTTGAAAAGAGGAACATGGTGAACATTTTAATCATTACTGTTGTGGTTTCTTTAATTAAATCTACTGTTCAGGGGAAGCCTTTCTGAAGATTTTAGCTGGAATCACAGAGTGCACGAGCCTGTTGGGGTATATAAGTGGATGAAATATTAGCCTTGTGTTCCCACCACAATCCCTAGAGATGCGCTTTTTTCGATATCATAGGCTTGCAAATCCCAAGAGTAGGCACCGGGGGATTCAATTTCCGAAAAGGCAGCATTTATCCCTTTCCATTCTGAAATCCCATAAAAACTTAAATTCACTATCCTGTTCCTGTCCTCGAGCTTACCAAGGTGTCCTTTTAGGTTCTGTCTGCTAGATACTACATGCGCTGTCTGTTCGAGACATATTGTTGGCTTACATCGGGCGTAAGGCCATTGCATAAAACATCTGAACTACAACTCTGTGCTTTGCCCAGCATGCTGACTGACCAGCATTTAATTCCCTTTTTTTGTGTTTTATGCTATGGCATCCAGACATATCACTCAAAAACAAACAAGCCAGACATATTAGCTTTGTGAGTACTAGTTAGCAGTTTGATATAAACGAGCAACAACAATTTTGTTCTGAATAATTAGAATTGGTAATTAGAAATGGCACATATCGGGCTCAATGATGCCCCAAAATGAACTACCTCCCACAATCATAACTCACTCGGAGAAGCACTGAAAAACCCAGTAGTTCAGCCCTTTAGAGCACAGACCTCTTGACTTTGCCAATACATAGTAAAGTCAATTGCAATTACAATACACAATTGCACTACACTAAAATGTGTTTCCAAATGTTAGCAAATTCAAACTTTTACCTACATAAAATATACATTGTATACACAGTAACAAATTACTAAAAACCTTTGACAAAGCCAATAGGTCTCCAAATAGAAACCTATTGGCTTTGCCAGTGCTTGTTCTACCCTGCAACTCCCCTTTTTAGGTAGTTGTGTATGATTGGCTGGTTTCTTTCAAGTGTCCCAGGTCACTGATTCATTATTCACCCTCTGTAGCTGCCTTGGTAAGATTTGTGTAACGTCTGTGTAGGGTTTAGTGAACTGGATTTGATCCCTCATCAAGCAACCTCCTCCATGCTGAGGCGTTGGTCCATCTAGTCTTTGGCAGACAAGAAGGTATTCTTGCTTTAAGGGTGTCCTCTTGAGGCAAACACTCTTAGGGCCAGATTTAAGAAAGTGGTGCTGCACCCAGTTCAGCGTCACATTTCTTGCGCCTGTTAGCTCCCCCCCTCTAACACCACCATGTGTGCACCTTATCTAAGATACAGCGCACCTTGGCAGAAGTTAGGGAACTAGCATCAACATTTTTTATGCTATTTCAGAGCTTTGCAGGATTAGCGTCAAAAATGTTGACGCTAATCCTGCAAAGCCCATTGAGGCCCATTGTAAACAATGGTGTGCCTCCTTTTAACACCTGCTCTGAGCAGGCTTTATAAGTGCCGAAAAAAATGATGCAAAGAAATTTCTTAGATTTCTTTGCGCCATTTTTTCGGCCCCTCCTAATGGTGGAACGCCCCCTTTACATACATTATGCCTGGCGCAGGCATAATGTAGCGCAAAGGGTTACAAAGTGGTGCAAAGCATGCATTGTGCCACTTTGTAAATTTGGCATGGCAATTTTAGTCTCGTTGGGCCACATTAGCGTAAAAAAAAAAATGACGCTAATGTGGCACAAGGAGGCACTAGGGGCTCTTAAATCAGCCTCCTAGTGTTTGACAAAAGTCAAAAGATCATATATGGCTTTCTATTTCAGTCACTATTACATCTTTGAGAATACTCCACAATAAGTTAAGTTGGCAGAGAATAAGTACTATACAGCACTAGCTAGAATACATCCAGATATGCCTTAGTTTGTGATGTTGATATTTATTCTTCCTAACAGAGTCAGCATATAGTATGAGAGAGGGCGGGGTTAAAGCGGCAACCAACCTGTGTCTTTTCTAACCTCTGTGTTCCTAATTGTACAAATTAAGCCTTTTAGTTGAGCACATGAAGAGGTCCTAGACAACGAAATATAAGGCTCATGGCTGTGCAGATTCAAGATCAGATTTTAGCTCTGTTGAGAGAAACTGTTTAACTCAGTCTTTACCCTTATTTCTCTCCTCAACTGAGATATAAATCAAGGTGCCCCAATGCACCATGCAAAGCATACCACAAAATCATCAGGGAAAGAAGTCACAAGAGCCATCCAGTTTCAAGATGGCCACCACTGTGCAGCCTGAAATATGTTCTGGGTAGTGGGAGTAAGACAGCATGTGAGGCAGGTAGTAAAGTCACTTGGTGAATAAGAGATGAGGTAAATGTAGTTATGTGGCATGTCCAGTCTATGCCCTGTGTGTAAGGAAAGGGCTTGATATGGTGATGTGATGTCTGTGTATGCATGGGCTGAGTGTGTATGGTGTTGAATGTTGAGTGTGAATGTTGTGAGAATGTGAAAATGTGTGGAATTTGTGTGAGCAGTGAAGCTTGAAAGTTGATTACAGATAGAAGGAAGATGGAACCTAACAGGACCTACCTACAGTGAGTAAAACCCAAGGACCTAACATTGAATAAAGAATTTACCTCCTAACTGAACGGCTCCAGAGTCTTATGTGTGGCGCCTGCTCTCCAAAAATACCAATGCTCATCGCGACTAGCTGCATGAGACAGCCCCACCTCTTAGCCTCCAGGGCAACCTTCACCTTACAGGGATACAGAGGACCAGAGTCACCTCCTGCTGTTCTGGATTCCATACTTCACCCACCTCTTAAGATTCACAAAAAAGAGCCAGAGCACCACTTCCACAGTGCAGGGCTCCACAGGTGTCTTAATTGACGATTTCCGTCTTCAGCTCTTGTATCCATCAATACCCACATTCTTGTCCTCAATTTCTTTTTCTTCTTCTTTCAGCATCATTTTCTAACCATCTGTCAGACCTGTCAGCATTGGGGGGGTGGTCTTCTCCCAAACGCTTTGCCTAATTAACTCAATTTTTGTGCTGAAAATCATTTTTGTTGTCCTTCGGACTCTGTGCACTTTACCACTTCTAACCAGTGCTAAAGTGCTTGTGCTCACTCCCCTAAACAACAGTTTGATTGGCTTACATCAGATTGGCAAATGTAGTTTCCTTATAAGTCCCATGTAGAGTAGTCTAGCATAAACCCAGGTCCTGTACATTAAATGGTACTAATGGGCCTTCATCACTTAGGGTGCCGCTCACTTATGAAACACCTTAAATGTATCTTAGACCTGCCATTGTAGCCTGAATGTAGTTTTAAACTGCCAGTTCGACCTGGCAATATAACCCCCCTTGCCACACCTTAACCTCCCTTTTTATTGCATGTAGGTCACCACTAAGGTAGGCCCTAGTTAGCCGGTAGAGCTGGGTCATTGTAATTAAAAGGTCAAGCCTGTACCTTTAAGTTTTACATTTCCTGGCAGTGAAAACTAATTTTTACTACTGTGAAACATATCTGTCCCATTGGAGAACACTGTGTTGCCTTAATATATTTAAGTGCTAACTTTTGATTGGGCACAGGTCGCCAGCTCATGTTTGGTATCTATGAAATGGTATTGAATCCTCTTTGTTAGACCTGACAGCCTTAGGGTGGTCACCCCTAACTTTTTGCCTGCCTCCCTCCACTTTTTGGACACTTTTTTTGCTGGTTCTAGGACTCTGTGCACTTTACCACTGCTAACCAGTGCCAAAGTGCATATGCTCTGTCCCTTTAAACATGATGGCATTGGATCATACCCAAGTGGCTTATTTAATTTACTTATAAGTCCCTAGTAAAGTGCACTATATGAGCCCAGGGCCTGTAGATTAAATGCTACTAGTGGGCCTGCAGCACTGATTGTGCCACCCACTTAAGTAGCCCCTTAACCATGTCTCAGGCCTGCCATTGCAAAGCCTGTGTGTAGTTTCACTGCCAATTCGACTTGGCATTTAAAAGTACTTGCCAAGCCTAAAACACCCCTTTTTCCACATATAAGTCACCCCTAACGTAGGCCCTAGGTAACCCATAGGACAGGGTGCTCTGCAGACAAAAGGCAGGACATGTACCTGTGTAGATTACATGTCCTGGAAGTATAAAACTACTAAATTTGTTTTACACTGCTGTAAGGCCTGCTCCTTTCATAGGCTAACATTAGGGTTACCCGCATATACTGTTTGAGTGGTAGCTCCTGATCTGAAAGGAGTAACAAGGTCATATCTAGTATGGCCAGAATGGTAATACAAAATCCTGCTGACTGGTGAAGTTGGATTCAATATTACTATTTTAGAAATACCACTTTTAGAAAGTGAACATTTCTCTGCACTTAAATCGTTTGGTGCCTTACAATCCACACCTGGCTAGGTTCAGTGACAGCTCCCTTGTGCATTCACTCAGACAACTCCAAACACAGGATGCTTAGTCACACCTGCACACATCTGCATACTGAATGGGTCTTCCTGGGATGGGAGGGTGGAGGGCCTGACACTTATAGTTGAAAGGACAGTGTCCTGCCCTCACACAGTGAACTGCCACACCCCCTACTGGGACCCTGGCAGACAATATAGAACTGAAAGGGGACCTTGTGCACTTCTAATCCACTATTTGAAGTCTCTGCCCCTACCAACTCATACACTTCCTGGAGAAGAACCCCTGAACGAGAACCTGTAACCTGCCAAGAAGAACTGCCTGGCTGCCCAAAGGACTCACCTGACTGCTTTCCGAGAAGGACTACTGCCTTGCTGTTGCCCTGCTGCCTTGCTGCTCTCTGGCTGTGCTGAGAAGTGCTCTTCAAGTGCTTGGATAGAGCTTGCCTCCTGTTCCCTGAAGCCTCAGGACCGAAAAGACTTCATTCCAGCAAGAAGAACTCTCTGTGCAGCAAAAATCAACGCACAGCCTGCATCGCGGTGAGAAAATCACCCTACACCGAACCGGAACGACGCAGCCCGACTTAGCAAGGAGAAGATCGACGCAGCACCAGCGTAGTGACCCGAAATTCAACGCACAGACCACTGGATCGACGCAAAGTCGAGCTGGAATGACGCAGCCCGACTTCCTGAGAGGAATCGACACAGTGCCTGCAGTAGAAATTTTTAAAGCAATTCCCACCGGATCGATGCAGCCCCTGTGACTTCGTCCTGTCAGCACCAGATTTCAATGTATTGTCCCCAGGGCGTCCGAAAACCCCACAACCCAAAGAGGATCCCAGTCTACGTGCCGGAAATCGACACAAAGCCTGCACTGCGTGAAAACTCAACAACGCATCGTCTGTGTGCGCCGGAAAAATCTAGACACACCTCCCCGTTTTCCACACATCTCCTCCTCTGCGTCCCTTGTGGAGAATTTGAAACAAACCAAGTACTTTGTGCTTGCAAGAGACATTTGTTGCTTTTAAGAGACTAAAGACACTTTATATCATTTTTACAGTGATATTTTTACATATATTTTTTGCATCTTAATCGTTTTGACCTGCATCTTATCAGATAAGTATTATATATTTTTCTAAACACTCTGTGGTGTATTTTTGTGGTGTTCTACTGTGTTATTGCATGATTTATTGCACAAATACTTTACACATTGCCTTCTAAGTTAAGCCTGACTGCAAAGTGCCAAGCTACCAGAGGTCCGGCACAGGATAATTTGGATTGTGTGTGACTTATCCTGACTAAAGTGCGGGTCCTTTCTTGGACAGAGGGTATCCTGACCGCCAACCAAAGACCCCATTTTAACACTTTGTAATGGTGAAGTCAGATTTTTAATTACAATTTTGAAAATACCACATTTGGGAAGTTGGCTTTTTCCTTCACTTAGCCCTTTTATGCCTGCAGCCTGTCTTGGGTCACATGACTGGATATAGGTGACAGACTTTGTGAATTTCTCCTATTCACACAATAGAGGGATTAGGTGCCCCTGAATGGCCCACTTGCTGGCAGCATGGGGGGGGGCAGAGCTGAGCACAGCCCTATTTGCAACAGAATAAGCTCTGCTCAGCCTTCACACAAAGGTCTTAGCACCTTCAAATTGTCACTGCAGCCAGCTTGGAGCCAGGGAAGAGGAGTCAGGGAATTTCGTGCTCTTCAAAAAAACCTTTAAGAAGCTTTTCCCTCCTTTCCAAGGAAGGGCACCAGGTATGAAAATGGGACCATTAGATCCACTCTTTCTTTCACTCCTAAACCTTTGGAAGGACTCTCAAAAGAGCTGCCTGCTGCTGTAACCTGCTCTGCCCTCTGCAAGAATGCTTTGCTGCCTGGAGTCTGCCTTGAATAGTCAGAGGCCAGCCTTGCTGTTGAGCTCTGCATCTTTGCCTGAACACAGGGCTACCAGAGTGACTCCTAGGGCTAGGTTGTTGACCTCCTGTTCATAGCCACAGGGATACAAAAGGCTCCCACCATCTTGAACCACCCACACACCTAGACGCAGCCTGAGGGACTCTTGAACCCCACAAGTAGTGTTCCTCCATTCCTGTACCCTTGGTTGCGTTGCTAAACATGCACAGATGGCCAAAAACCAAAACTGAGGACATAGACATTTTTTGGCCAAATAGTGCTCTGGCTTGGAAAACAGAGAAAAACCATCCTGCTCATCGATCAAACCAAGGTGCATTGTTGGTCGTCCTAACTTTGCAGCTCCTTCTCCTGAGCAGCAAATCCTTTTCAGAGGTCCGTTGCCAAAGGGGTATCTGAGCTCCTGTAATTTTCTTCGGCTACAGCCTCCAGCCTCGTCCTGCTTGAGATTTTTAACTTCCATAAGAGAGACTAAATGAGAATGTATAAATCTTTGCGGCATTGAACATGAGGCTCCCCAATGATGATGCTCCATCCTTGAACACCACCTGCAGAACTTTACCTTCTCAGAACATTTTTCTTGAAAATTCTTCGAAGTCTGAAGTTAACGGCCCAGTTCAATTCTTGTATCCGAACCACAGTTCATCGCAGTCGGCCCTATTTTTCGACTTTGACATGGTCTCACGTGACTAGATGTCAGTGGTTGGCGATCTGTTCTTTTAGGTGCTAGTTTCCACTAAAAACTTAAAAAATTCATGACTGGTTCTTCTGATGGGATTTTTGTCATTTTAGTGCGAAACAATATATTCACATGTATTCAATTTTTCTAACTTGGTGTTGGATTATTCTTCTGTTGTGTTTTCACTTTATTACAGTTTGTGTGCTGCATAAATAATTTACACATTGCCTCTAAAGTTAAGCACAGATTAATTTATTGCCTTTTGTTTTTCACCCTGCAAGGGACTGTGGCTGTTGCTTGACTAAGATTAACATTCCAGTCAACCTGCAAACAAATTTTTACACCAACCATTGATATTTTGTAGGGACCTAAAATGCCCCAGTCCATATTAAGGCATTAATGTCCTGTGAGGCATAAACAATTGCTCTACAGACAATATTCACAATCAAAATAACTTAATGTAATGAAATATGCAAAACTAGGAGCCTTTGTGTTGTAAACTTCATTTGCATCAAGGCACATCTTCCTCCTCAGCCTTATTTGAATTGACAGACAGCCCAACTCTCCATGAATATGAGATAGTCACCAGGTTACTTACAAAGTTCAGAATTTCTGTATGTGTTGTCCCCAGAAGTCCCTGAAACATTCGTGGAAGTATTTGATAAAGCAAGGACAAAACTCTGAGGTACAGCAGATTGATTTTATGATGCAGCAGAAGCCTCACAAACAACAGATACTGAACATTGCGCAACATCATGTAGAGGGCAGTGTTTAGATACCTCACTCAACCAGGAAAAGTGAACATGACTAGATTGTTCATCTCTCTCCTCATGTAAGGTTGTTGCATGTCAAGAGAGTAAACAGGGAATCAGTGAGAGAGGGCTAGAGCTCTGTAGTCTGGAATGCATTGTTCCCAGAAGGAAGAGCTAGGCACTGGACAAAGACAATTACACACGAATATCCCCACAAGGACTTCAGAGAGGTGGCATTGTTGGTGCAACCTTCCAGGTCAGTGCCTAAAGGGAAAAGAGGAGTATAGGGGTGAGGGAAGGACAAACAGAGACCACACCACATCAGTGAGGAACCATCACAAGATGGTCCACCTGCATGCCTGAAGCAGATGGCATGAGAGTGGGCGATTTCAAGATTAGAGCAGAAGGAGCCTGTGATAACAAAGGGCACAATGATGATTAGCACATATGGACAACACAGACTAAAATAGGGATAATGAAAAGGAGGTAGCTCATACTCACTGAATACTTTGGAAGAGATGTCAATATCAATCCAGAAGGAACCAGGAAGCATCCTGTGACCCAGAATCACTGGGTGGGCAGTTTGTCAACAGGTCCAGAAGCACCCAGCGGGTAGTTTATCAAGAGGCTAGCTGTTGAGATAGAGCAAATCAGTCCAATGTTCTTGGACAGCAGGACCCAAACTGAGGAAAGGCAGTGAGACAACAAAGGAACAGGGTACACATGAACCACGGAAGGAACCAAAATACAAACATGGAAAGTGGTGAGGAAATGAGCAAGATGCATAACTAACTTTCTGCAGGGTGAAGCTTCAGGGAGGTGTTTGGGGTGTGGCACTCCCAAAGTAAACACATTTTTGCCTTTGTAGTTTGGTCTGAGGGCTCTGAGTCGGGTTTGCTATGTATGGTTTTTCTCATCCTGCACCAAAAATAAAAGACAAAACAATGACTTAATATAAAACGAGAGAGAGAGAGAGATCTGGTAGATGAATTTCAAAGTATGAAACCAAAAAAGTTGGAAGGTTCTCTGCTTGTCCAAATTGTGTGATCTTAGGCAAATGTTTTATTTCACAGAACCCCTTTTTCTTCATTATCACATGAGAGCACTTTTAAATACAGGATTCAGGATGTGCGTTGTACCTGCACTGCTTATGCTATCAGGTATCCAGGCATACTACTGGCAATTAAACACACAGAAGGCGATCAGATGAATGCTTGAAAATAGTCTAACTAGTGCCAATCACTTGAAGTAGTATCCCATCCCTCTGTTTTAAGCCCACTCTGCTACTCCATACAGATGCTCGCCTAATGCAATTCAGTACTGACCCTGTTCCTCATGAAAACAGGCCACCCTGAACCTTGGTCATCTCAGCACTCCACCCCACTGATTTTGTAGTTGGGACGTTTGAGATTCATAACCCTGAATCTCACTGGCTAAATTATGTCCCTAGTTTCCTGGTACCATTTTACTAGCTCACAGCTCTTTTCTAGGAACCAGAAGGTACTGTGCTAGCTCTACCAGCCCCACCCGGAACTCCCTGCTCATGCACCTGTGCGTCTCTGTGTGAACCAGCTGCCAAGAGACAGTCCTCCATAGTCCTCAAACCTTCCCTAATTTTTATGTTTCTCAATTATAACTGAATATATTTTCACTTGTGCCTCCTCCCTTCTATTCCCTCCTATAAAACCCTGACATATTTCTGTAATCCCTGCATTGTAGGAAGTTAAGTACCCTGCTTGGGGTCAGGCATCTTCTGTAATCACAGTATTTTTGGAAGTTAAGTACCCTGCATGGGAACAGGCATCTTTCTGTAATTCCTGCATTGCATGGAGTTGCCTGGGAACAGGCATCTTTCTGTAATCCCTGCATTGTATGAAGTTAAGTACCCTGCCTGGGAACAGACATCTTTCTGTAATCACAGTATTTTTGGAAGTTAAGTACCCTCCCTGGGTACAGGCATCTTTCTGTAATTCCTGCATTGCATGAAGTTAAGTACCCTGCCTGGGGACAGGCATCTTTCTCTAATCACAGTATTTTTTTAAGTTAAGTACCCTACCTGGGTACAGGCTCTTTCTGTGATTCCTGCATTGCATGAAGTTGCCTGGGAACAGGCCTCTTTCTGTAATCCCTGCATTGTAGGAAGTTAAGTACCCTGCTTGGAGGCAGGCATCTTTCTGTAATCATAGTTAGTTTGGAAGTTAAGTACCCTGCCTGGGTACAGGCATCTTTCTGTAATTCCTGCATTGCATGAAGTTAAGTACCCTGCCTGGGGACAGGCATCTTTCTGTAATCCCTGCAGTGTAGGAAGTTAAGTACCCTGCTTGGGAACAGACATCTTTCTGTCGTTCCTGCATTGTATGAAGTTAAGTACCCTGCTTGGGGTCAGACATCTTTCTGTAATCACAGTATTTTTGGAAGTTAAGTACCCGCCTGGGTACAGGCATCTTTCTGTAATTCCTGCATTGCATGAAGTTAAGTACCCTGCCTGGGGACAGGTATCTTTCTGTAATCCCTGCATTGTAGGAAGTTAAGTACCCTGCTTGAGGACAAGCATCCTTCTGTAATCAATGCAGTGTAGGAAGTTAAGTACCCTGCCTGGGGACAGGCATCTTTCTGTAATGCCTGCATTGTATGAAGTACCCTGCCTGGGGACAGGCATCTTTCTGTAATTCCTGCATTTGATGAAGTTAAGTACCCTGCCTGAGGACAGACATCGTTCTGTAATCGCAGCATTTTTGGAAGTTAAGTGCCCTGCTTGGGGAAAGACATCTTTCTGTATTCGCAGCATTTTTGGAAGTTAAGTACCCTGCCTGGGGACAGGTGAGAAAGATACCCAGGATTTGGGGCTGGCTGGATTGTATTATACCACTTCCATGATGTGCTCTGCCTCAATTGACAGGTCAGCAAGAGCCAAACAGGGATATAAAAATGATGGACTTCATCAGGCTCTCCCCGAAGGCAGTCATTTCTCACATGAAAGTTGACAAGAAAGCACATAAAACTGCAAGAGACATGGACTTGCTGAAATATGTGTTGTATCCTGACTTCAGAGTAGGCAGGGAATATAGCATGACTGCTCAATGCATTTTAGAAGATAAATGTTTTAGGTCCAGGGATCCATTTACACTAATTACAAACATGTATATATCATATAATACAAAATTATTTGTTTATGAGTATTTAATAATAGTTGTTACTTGCTACTCAGCTCACTAGCTCGTCTGGAAGAGTGTGCTAGCCAGGCAGGAATTCCAACTTGTGCATGTTCTAGCTGGTCCAGTATTGCCATATCAGAGGAGAGAGGACCCTTGCTAGTACTCTGAAAGGTTACAAGCTATGCAGAAGGCTTTGGGGAGGGGTGTGGAGTGTTGGGGTGCAATGGTCACATGGGCATGGCTTGTTGACCTTGTATCCCGCTGGTGGGGTGGCTTGTCCAGCAGGATGGTGGGGGTCATTGTCCTTTTCACAGAGACATGATTACTTGGCCACAGCTCTGTGTTCTTTATGTACATTGACAATATATCATTCCTACAGCCCCCTGGTAAGGGTAAAATATAAATGTAAAAAAACCACAGTGTGTTGCTTTGCCCAGTGCAACTAGGTTCTCCGTTAAAAATATGTAGGAACCTTTCAAATAAAAACTTGACTTTTTTGAGGGGCGAGGTACAAAGTTTATATAACAAGAGTGAAGTCTTACGCTGATACACCTATAGTTAGCCTAAAAATATTTGACAGATTTTCATGGTTTTCCTACACTATGCCCTTGCATAATGTTTTCACGCAAACTGACAGCATTTCCACGCGAGGTTTGCTTGACGCTGTAGATAAGCGATGTGTTTTCTTGTGATTTGTCCAATTTTGATTATGACTGCAAACAACAGAGCAAGGGCAGAGCAGGGAAAACCATTCCAAAGAGTAAGAGAATAGATGGATCTTTAAAATCAAGGGTGTTTAAAAACCAAATTAAACCTGTTACCACACACTGAAAATCAATAAGGTTCATACGCTGACAGGTGGTTTAGTACAGAATTCAGAAATCCAAGACACAACCTAATCTTTAGACCGTGTCGAAGACCTCTAATAAGTATCTAGGCCCATATTTATACTTTTTGACACTAAACTGCGCTAACGCAGTTTAGCGTCAAAAAATTTTGCGCCGTCTAACGCCATTCTGAAGCGCCATGCGGGCGCCGTATTTATGGAATGGCTTTAGACGGCGCAATCAGACCGGCGCTGCCTGGTGTGCGTGGAAAAAAACCACGTAGACCAGGCAGCTCCGGCGTTGGGAAAAAATGACGTTAGGGCGTCTTAAAATGGCGCAAGTCAGGTTGATGCTAAAAAATCGTCGTAACCCGACTTGCGCCATTTTTTTTCGACGCCCATCCCCCATCAACATGACTCCTATCATTGTAAAGATAGGAGTCATGCCCCCTTGCCCAATGGCCATGCCCAGGGGACTTATGTCCCCTGGGCATGGTCATTGGGCATAGTGGCATGTAGGGGGGCACAAATCTGGCCCCCCTATGCCACAAAAAATAAATAAAAAAATACTTACCTGAACTTACCTTAATGTCTCTGGGATGGGTCCCTCCATCCTTGGGTGTCCTCCTGGGGTGGGCAAGGGTGGCAGGGGGGGTCCCTGGGGGCAGGGGAGGGCACTCTGGGCTCATTTTGAGCCCACTTGTCCCTTAACGCCATCCCTGACCCAGGCGTTAAAAAGCGGCGCAAATGCGCCGTTTTTGGCCACGCCCACTCCCGGGCGTCATTTTTGCCCGGGAGTATAAATTCCACGTAAAGGCCTGGGAGTCATTTTTTAAGACGGGAACGCCTCCCTTGCATATCATTAACGCAAGGAAGGGGTTCACGCTAAAAAATGACGCACACTCCGGGCACTTTGGCGCCCGAAGCGTCTAACGCCATAGTATAAATATGGCGTTAGTTGGCGTTAGTTTAGCGTCGAATTTGCGTCGAAAAAAACGACGCAAATTCGGCGCAACCAGAGTATAAATACGGCCCCTAATAACTACTCAATGAAACTTAACAGTGAAGAGCCTTGATCAAGCTGTCTTATTCTGAGAAATACGTGTTGGCTGTGGATTTTTAAAGAATTTTAAATTGATGTTAAATCGATGCACAGAATTCAAGAGGAGACTCCTTTGTTAAGGCGGGGGAGTGTCGCCCCACCTTCTGCGCAGCGTGTAAATGCAAAAGAATAAAATGGACATTACTATTTTATTATTCTGTGTGCTGCTGGCGGCGGTAGTGCGAGTGTGATGGCAGGGCAGATTCCTGCGGATTGCACATCATCTGCAGGTGCTCAGTGCGCATGTCAGATTGGCCAGTTGTCTACAGGCAACCTATCCATCATGTTGACTTTAGAACCAGCAATCCCAGTGCTGTAAAACAGCCGAAGACTGCAGGCACAGGCCCCAAGCCTCAAAATGAGCATAGGGCTACCCTGCTCCAACCAGTCCTGGAACTCTTCTCATGCAGAAAGTAGCATGAGAGACCTCCAGAATTGGTTGGACTGACATGCACAAAGTCAACCACCTTCCTTCCCTTTCCTGCTTGTCGTCCGATAGAGGAGACACCGGCCAGCAGCATCTCTGTGAGTTTTTTGGTGCTGTGCCCCACTAATTTGTAAAGTTACTAGCCGCCCCTGCATAATTCATTAAATACTGAAGATAGCACAATGAAAATGTGTATTTGCATGCTTAAATATCAAGAAGAATAAAACTCTGCACAAACTAATCTACAAGTTATATGGACTTTAATTTCTGAATTTTTATGTACAAAAAATTACTGTACGAACTTTCTGTATCTCCTAGCATGTGTCTTTACTAATATTACTTCCTAGATCATAGCCAACCGTTCTCAGACCGCTGGAGGTTAGCCATCCAACCACCAGCCCAATTTAGTGTGGGCAGTTGGATGTTTTTTGCTTTTACTGTCCATCACTGCCAGTGAGGTGAAAACAATAAAAATAGCATTGGGAAAAACCAATAGGTCTGACCTGAGTGGCAGCCTACAAAGCTATTGGTGTCGCCAGTGATTAGCAAGCACGGGTAGCCATTTTAAAATTGAATTTCCTATTCTTTATTAATAAATTGTTTTTAAATACTTTATCATTGTTTACCATTGCAGGATGGCAGGTGTGTTGCCTTCAACAAAAGCACCCGCAAAGTCAG
The DNA here is from genome assembly GCF_031143425.1 of Pleurodeles waltl. Lineage (NCBI taxonomy): Eukaryota > Metazoa > Chordata > Amphibia > Caudata > Salamandridae > Pleurodeles > Pleurodeles waltl. Next base: position 79,546,123 of record NC_090446.1, read on the forward strand.
GGTGTGGCCTGGCCGTCTTGGAAGATGGCCATCACGCTGTGAGGCTCCACAGGGCAGGGGCATTAATCCGACATTAATCCTGTCGGATCGGCTGATTGTACTGATATTCCTTCGTTGCTGTGGTGCTGACAACATTGAGGAGACACGACGTATGAAATGGAGCTGGCTCAGCGGTGAGGGTAGCGCTGACTCAGCACGGCCCAACAGAGAGGTGTTTGGCCCGGTGCACATTCGCGCAGGCCTTGCCGGTGTTTGCCCCTCCTGGATGAGGGGGCTCTGTGGGTGGTGTGGTGGTTGGGGGTTGCACCCCTTTCTCCCCCTCCTTCTTTCTGGGCCATCGCTGGAGGCCCCGCGGCTCTTTGGCGGCTCACCCCCTGGGCCTCCGGTGCTGACTCTCTGTGGGACTGGATCGGCGGTCGGAGTCAGGCCGTGGGCCCCGCGGACGCCGTGCTCGGTGCGGTGGCGAGCTGTGTGGTGGGCTTTGCGGGGAGGCCTGGCCCTGGAAGCAGTTGGTGTCGGCTGCAAAGCTTGGTTTTTCTTTTCTTTGTGCCTGATGGTGGGGCGGGAATAGATTACCCCCCCCGGGTGGTAAAAGTTTGTGGCTTCCGACGGCTGGGTCACGTGGGCCCGCAGTGCTACTTGGCTTTGGCGGCCCGCAAGGCATGTATGGCGGCGGTGGTCGGCCACGCCACCCCTCCAGAGCAGATTAGTGGCTGTGCTTGGGGCTGCCCGGTCGGTCATGCGGCGCTGCGGTTCACTCCAGGGGGCCCCAGCTTCAACGCGTGGTGTGACCCTCCTGTCCCCCTTGTCTTTTTGTGGCGAGTACAGCTGGGCGGCTCGTGGGGGCTGCAGGGTTTTTGTGGCCCTTGCTGCCTGGATGTTGTTTTGGGGGTGCAGGGTGCGCGACAGTTGTCTGGCGACTTTGGTGAAGGCTATCTTTCTGGATCTTAAGCACAGCTTGGCCAGCATCGATGCCAAGCTAGATCACCTGACCGAACAAATGGATTGTTTAAAAGAACGAGTGGATGGCCATGATGCGTACCTCAAGCAGGTGGAATCTCGCACTTCGGATCTGGAGGACGGTTGGCGTGGCCGCAAGGAGAAGTTACTACAAATGGAGCGAGTGTTTGAGGTAATATGGAGCAAGATTGAGGGCCTTGAAGCTTGCACCCGCCTCAATAATATTCGTATTTTGGGCCTCCCAGAGTCAACGGCTATGGGGCGCATGGAAGATTATGTGGAGACCATGTTGTCAGCGCTCTTCTCTAGCGAGCTATCTCAGGTGTTGGTGGTGGAGAGAACCCACAGATCTTGGGGGCCGAGGCCACCACCTGGGAAACCGGCGCGCTCATTCATTGTGCGCTTATTGAACTATAGAGAAGAGACACAATACTGAGATTAGCTAGAGAGCGACGACCCCTGATCTACAATAACAACAAACTGAATATTTTTCCAGACTACACTCCTGGGGCGTTTCTGCCTGCTAAGTGCACTTTGAGCCAGACAGACGCTAAATATTCCCTTATTTATCCTGCTAAATTGCGAGTGCTGCATAAGGGCAAGTTGCATTTTTTCACTGGCCCAAAGCTGGCCATCGAATACGCTGAATCTGTTCATAAAAAGGTGACTCCGGATGGTTCACAAGCTGCTGGAGCTGGTGGATGATAATGACTGAACTTGTTTTGTTGCTGTGGGCCCCCAGCGGCTTGGCACAGTGGTTGGAGGCTAGTTGACTCTTGACTCTGTTATCATTTTTGGTGCAGCCTGTCTTGCAATTTAAACTGTGCTGCGTGTGTTCCTGCCCACCCATCCCTTCGTGGGTGGTTAACAGATGACCATCCCAGCGCCCCACTGAATGAGCCAAATTGAGCTGTTTGTTGCTATGTTGTGGGATATGTGTTTGGGTGTGGGTGGGTTTGTAGGGCGGGCCCGATTCGGGGGTCAGCGTGGGTGGGGGGTGCTTGTTTTCATGTTGCTTACTACATTTTCTACTCTCTTTCTACCTCTGCCTGGTTGTCTCTCTTTGTCTTCGGCGCTGTTCGATAAGATTTATAGACATATAATAGCTATGGCGCAGCTGAGGGACCTACTATGATGTTACTATAGGGGTAACATATGTGAACTTTATGACCTGGAATGTTCGGGGGCTGAATGATGGGCGCAAGATGCGGCTGCTTTCTGCATATTTGCAGCGCCATGCGGTTGATATTTGTATGATTCAGGAGACTCATCTGACAGCTGCCACAAAACATAGGCTGCGAGCTGGCTGGATTGGGGAATGTCATGTGGCTCTGTATTCGTGCTACGTGCGTGGGGTTGCCATAGTGATTCGCAACGGTCTGCAGTGGCATACTGAGAGGGTGATTCTAGACCCACAGGACGGCTATGTCCTTTTTCAGGGCACCCTGCATGATAAACCGTTCCGCCTGGTGTCAGTATATGGTCCTAATGTGGATGACCCGCATTTGTTTGAAGAAGTGTGGCAACTGATAAGCTCCCTGGGGCCGGCGCCGAAACTATGGGGTGGTGATTTTAACGTTGTGTTGGATGTGGATGCAGATCATGAGAGCCGGGTGCGGCCTCGGCGTGTGGTGGCTGCTGGGGTGCTTGTTCGTATCATGATGGAAGGTGCTGTGGTTGATCCATGGAGAGAAAAGCATGGTACTCTTACTTGTGTTAATACTGTCCATAGTAGCTGGTCGCGACTGGACAGATGGCTCAGTACCAGGGATGTGGAGCTCTGGACGGTTGCTATCGAGCATCTGCCCCGAACACTGTCAGACCATTCCCCGGTTCTGGTGTGATTGGGGCTTCCTGGGTGCCCGCGGTGGGACTTTTTGTGGCGGCTGCCGTGCAACGCTTTGAAGGACTCTGTTTTTAGAGAGGAGGTCCCCACAGCCATAAAAGAGTATTTTGCAACTAATAAAGGCTCGGTCACGTCGGCTGGTACTTTGCGGGAGGCATTTAAAGTGGTGATCTAGGGTATATGCCTGGCTAAACAGCATGGCGTTCTCAGGGCAATACGTTGTGAATTAGCGACTCTAGAGGCTCAGCTGACTGCGCTGGAACAATGCCTGTACGCTGATATGTCAAACGCTCTCCTGGCGGAGTTTCAGGAAAAGTTGTCGGACTATGAGGAGGCAGCGATCCATGAACTATGCTTCCTGGACAAGGAGTTAACGTCGTACGGTATGGAGAGGGAGAGCGAGCAGGTAGAACGCTGGTGGAATGCTGCGTCGCCCATGGGCTGGGAACTATGTCGTAGAGCTGCTGGATTCTGCGGGCGTCTCTCGAACAGGTACGGAGGAGGTTGGGTGGGTGCTGACGGAGTTCTTGGCTTCCCTATATTCCGCCTCGGGCGGCTCAGACTCGGAGGCCTATTCCAATTATTTGGAGGATATTAGTTTATTAGTTGATTGTGGCTGGGGACTAAGCACCGGCAATATTTAGATGTGCCTTTTTCTGCTGAGGATAGTGCAGGTTATCCGCGGTCTACCCGGGGACAAAGCCCCTGGCCTTGATGGGATCACGGCAGCCTTCTACAAGGAATATGGAGATTTGTTGGCACCGCATTTACTAGAAGTGAATGCTGAGGCGCTTGAATGCTGCACTTTGCCACCGTCACTGCGGGAGGCTCTTGCAATTCATATCGGCTATTGTCGCTTATTAATCTGGACAATAAGATTTTAGCGAAGCTCCCGGACCAATCAGGCTTTGTGCCGGGTCATTCGACCTTGTAAAATCCTTGTACCTTCTTTACAATTGCACAGACGGTGTCCCCTGAGGACCACGTTGCAACAGTGTTTTTGGATGCCACTAAGGCGTTTGATTCTTTAGAATGGTCATATCTGTTTGGTCTATTGGCGCAGGTGGGCTTGAGCCTCAGATTTATCAAATGGATTCCCCTTCTATACTCGACCCAATTGCTTGTTAACAGGATGACTTAGGATCCTTTACCGGTATCTAGGGGTACCCGTCAGAGTGGCCCCCTTTCACCCTTGCTCTTTCCAGTGGCGATGGAGCTGCGCAGCTTCCACAGCACCATAACCATATAGGTTTAGCGCCTAGACAACGTCCATCCTGGTTTCTATGTACGCCGATGATATTGCTTTATATGTTCAGAACCCACATACTCACCTTGATATACTCCTAGACGAGATTGCACGCTTCAGTAGGATCTCTGGGATCGTCATCAATTGGTCTAAGTCTGTGGTCTTACCTCTGTTGGCTGTCACAGTGCAGTATTGTTCGCGGTATCCTTTGCGCTGGGACAATGGCCCGGTCCAGTTTCTGGGCATCTGGGTGTGCCGGGAACTAGATGAGATTTGGTCTGCCAATTCGGGAAAGGGCCATCGGCTGGCTGGAAGCTTGGGGCTTGGCGCTCCTTACCGTTCTCGCTGACTGGCCGTATAGCTGCTGCGAAGATGGTGGTTCTGCCTAAATTTCTCTATTTGTTTACCAACATCCCTCTTTTGCTCACTTCCAACTTTCGGAAGAGACTGCGGTCTTTGCTTATCCCTTTGGTTTGGGTGGGTAAGCATCCCAGAATATCGTGGGAGACACTTGTGCTGCCATTCTAGTTGGGAGGTTTGGCTGCACGGAAATGAATCTTTACTATATGTGCGCGCAAGCTCACTATGCGCATTTTTGGATGCATCCTATAAGATACTTGCCGCACTTGGATCCGGAGCAGGACTTGATTTGGCCTGCGCACCTGTCTGGCATGCTATTTGATGTGCCTTTACCTGCGCCGCGAGGCATGGATATGCTGGCGTGTATGGTGTGGGCCTGGTGGGCGCTCCTGTGATGGATCGTAAACGAGGTGCCATTTGCGCCTTTGGCGCTGGCGCGGGACATTGTGCACCCACGTGCGACGGGTGATAGCCGACTAGACCGGTATAGATTGGATTTGCAGCTGATGACTTTGGGCTCCTGGTGCCCTGAGAACTTATTTATTCCTTCCGAGGTAGCTCTTCGTGCGCCATGCGACTCGGGTATTGGAGTTACTGTATAAGTCTCCGTCCTCTCGTGGCCTTATCACCAGCTTGTATGTGTGTATGCAGGCAACAGCTATGATGCCCTTTAGAGCCAGAGGACAGTGGGAACAGGATGTAGGGGAGGCCTTGTCGGATGACGTGTGGAAATACTGTTGCGCACATATGTGTGATTTATCCCCTAACTACAGACTAACTTCTGCTACACTTTAAATTTCTACATTGCTTGTATTACACGCCTGTAGCCTTCAGGATGGGTGCTCGGTCTGATGATCGCTGCAATAGATGTGCGGCGCAGGGAGCGGATTTTCTGCACTTGGCATGGGGCTGTAGGGCACTGGTGAGCTTTTGGGCAGATGTGCTGATGCGCTGGAACAGATGGTTGGGCTTACATTACCGAGATCTCCTGGGCTTTTGGGTTATATTAAGGAGTTCCCCCCTGAGGACAGGAGACTGGTGGGGTTACTTCTCGCGTTGGCGAAACGCAGAGTTGCAATGTGCCGGGGTAGAGTGCTGGCCCCTCGTTGCCGGGACTGGCAGCGAGATGCTGTGTACTGTCAGGACCAGTTGGCGGCCTATTGGAAGTTGATGCCGCCGAATGCCAGTCCAAGAGATGTGTGGTCCCCTTTACGAATCTTCCTTGAACGCAGCTGGCAGCCGGCCACGTAGCTAACTAGTGTTTGGCGTTGCTCGCCTCGGTGGCCCCCTTTCCCACCCTCCCGTCCTCTCCACCCTCTTCCTTTCTATTGCCAATCGATCACGCTTGATTGGTCCGGTTTGGCTCCGATAGATGCAAGGACTTCTCACTACTTCTTTCCTTTCTTTCTTTCCTCTCTGCCTTTTATTATCTTTTACTCTGTTTTCCGATGCTAATGGGGTATGAACATTTGGGCTAGAAGGCCCTTTTTCTCTTACATTATGTTGGTACAGCGAAGGTATTGCTGGTATTACTTGTTTTCGGGCAGGCTCCTCCGATTTTACTATTAATATATTCTTCTGACTTAGCTTTTGGACATTTCACCAGATGCATCGGTGTTGTTTCTTGTACTGTGTTATACTATTTTGAAAACGCAATAAAAACAAAAAATTTTTTTTTTTTTTAAAAGCACCAGCAAAGTCAATTGTGTTCTCATATGTGGAATGTGTTTTTTCAAAGATTGGCAAGTTTTTATGTGTGGTTGTAGATGGGTGTGACAAAGTAAGAATGAGTCAGGGGTTGAAAGAATGCAAGTGAGAACACTTTGAGCAAGTCAATAGACCAAGGGATAAAAGAGGCGTAAGGGAGGCAAAAGGAGTAAATTGATATGTTGGGGCCTCTTGCAGTGTTAAGCATTGTATGTGGTGCAGAAGGAAGTTTTTGTCGGGGAACACAAGACTGCATATTTTAAATATAATATAGAAAATGTATGAAAGCAGTAGTTTTTCTTTGCTTTTTTTGTACAACTTTTTTTGTACAACTTATTAAATAAGCATATTTGTAGTGGATATTCTTTCAAAACGTGGGATATAATATCTGCTTTTTATATAGCACTTGCAAATGCAGACTTTTTAAGCACTGTAAAAATAGTGTAACTATTTGCCAGTTTTGTAGTACTGCATTTGCCAATATCGGGAAGATGAAAGTCTGAGTGGGCTTTACCCTATTCAAAGCCTTGCCTTGCAAGCCACTACAGATGTCAGTGATGAGCAAAGAAAGACTGCCTACACAACACAAAAACACCAGGCAAACACACAGAGGCACATAGATAAAAATCTATACACATACATTCTGAGAGGCATGCTGAAAAACTAATTCAGAAACACAGGTAGACACAACAGACACATCAACCTGCCAGGCCTCCAGACAAGCAGATATTTTAACATGCTAATAAAGGCATGCCAACAGGAATAGCCAACCATAAAGAAATGCATTGACAGCTAAACATATAGATAAACAGGGGTGGGCACACTTACTCACAAATCAATATATGCACACAAACACACAATCAGCACATAACCACAGGCGGTACCACAGAGAGGCATGTGCTGGGGAAACTTAGGATAAAGAAAAAGACAAGCCTCCTCTCAACAAGGCAAGCACAGCTTTTTCCTGTTGTGGCATGGAGAGTAGCTCCCTCCATAAAGGTAACAACAGCTGCTGTCAATTTGCTGCTTCACAGGCAGCCACTTGTATAGTAACATGAACAATGCTTATTACAAAAGGTCAAATAATAAGTTACTTAGCAGTTATATGTTTGTTGCAGAACGTCACCCTAGCAGTGTCCAAAAACCTTTAATCTATTTCTTACACATTCTTTATTGCAGTTCTAACAATACTTAAAAAATGAAGTATTCACCACACTTGAATGCATATGTATTTGCATGTGTGTTTTATCAATCTACTCCCTTGGATTATTCAATCTCCTGCACCTATTCTTCAATCACTTTTTTAATTTACTAGGACAATAGAATATGTGCCTGTGTGCTAAGACTTTAAATTCCTTCAAAGTTACAAACAAGGGTTTTCCTTTAACTAAGACCTTGCTGGTCATGCATTCTATTTTCAAGTGAACTCTTCATCTCTCTGGTATCAGCACACATTTTTGGCCTACTCTACTTTTTCACCACATATAATTTCATATTGTTGTCTTCCAATGTCAGATGTAGCATAATTACTTCACATTTCATTTCCTCTTCAATAGGCACAAATAGAGGGAGACAAGATATCCATTCTGTGTAACATATCAATCAATCAATCAATCAAAAAAATGTATAAAGCGCGCTACTCACCCATGAGGGTCTCAAGGCGCTTGGGGGGGCAGGAGGGTCACTGTTCGAACAACCATGTTTTGAGGTTCTTTCTGAAGAGCAGGAGGTCTTTGGTTTTGCGGAGGTTGGTGGGGAGGGAGTTCCAGGTTTTGGGGGCGAGGTAGGAGAAGGACCTGCCTCCTGTGGTGGTGCGTTGACATACACACAAATCAGCACTTAAACACATGCGGTACCACAGTAAAGCACAAACAGAGGGAGACTAGCTATCCATTCTGTGTAACATGCACAGAAACCAGCACATAAGCACACACCGTACCACAGAAAGGCACAAACAGAGGGAGATTAGCCATCCATTTTGTGTGACATGCCCACACACCAGCATATAACACAAGCGGTACCACAGAGAGGCACAAACACAGGGAGAACAGCTATCCATTCGGAGCAAGAGCCCTAAATTCTTTTTAGCTTCCATCCGATGACAAATTCCCTTTTTCACTCTTCAGTGATAGCTCCAGGAATTGAACAGTGTTAGATTCTGTACTGCAGAAGTTGAGTACTACCTGGTACAAAATGAATGGCAGCAATTGTAACAAATTATTTTCTTTTCTACCATCTCTCTTCATGTATACACAGAGGCAAAACACACTGGGGGAGAGAAGGGCAATGATTGGGGTGTGAGGGTGCACATGATTGACATACAGAGAAAAATGAAAAATAGGAAATTTAAATTGTAACAAATTTGCAAAAGTGAATGTGTTGTGAACATGTTTGCCTATGTAGAGGAGCAAATCTTTAGATATTATGTGACAAAAGGCAGAATACGGAGAACAGTTGATAGAGCAGCAATCTTCAAGCAGAACATGATAGTATAAGGTCCTGATCAGAAGGAAGCACACGTGTAAAAGTGAAAATGAAATGTGTTAAGTTTGAGTGACTTAGGAAAACCTAAGTTCTGATATGGCACATTAGAAGGAAAGCCACCCCACATCAAACCACAGTGGTAAAATGTGTAAAGAACATACCACTAACTATCTTTTCTTTGTTTTTGGTCCATAATGAACATTGGAATTGGCTCAGTTTACAACCCAGGACATTTCTGAGTCTGGTAAAGCCTGACTGAAGAATCCTAAATCACTGAAACTGCAGTCAGAGCGATGCACAGAGAGCAAAGATTGTGGAGAAGGTGTTAGGAATGCTTCTCTGTCGCCTATCAGAAAGGATATTGCTTACACCACATTGCTAAGCAGAGCAAGCCTGAAAATGCAACTTCACAGGGTCTGCATTTGCTCCCCATTAAAAAATTAATTGTGCATGAATAAAGGAAACGTGAATCAGGGCATGGAGGGGAAAAGTGTCCTGAACTGAGCAGGCTATAATACCTTTCACCCATTCCATTTTTATAGCTTTGGGAGCCTGGAATAGTCTGAATAGTCATATTTGTAGGAGTGTGATGGTTACTAGTTGTGTTAGGCAGCGCTGGCAGGGACAACTCAATGCACTAATAATTGTTACAGATGGAAAACTCTTTCCAAAAATGCTATTACAAAATTAGAGTTGTGGCTAACCAAGTAGCGTTATTAATATTCAAACAGGCTTCTGTAAAACCTGCTCTATGGAATACATAATTTCTGCATTAATATTAATGCAATATAAAGTGCAACAAAGGCCAAATTGTACCTAATTGTGTGCTATACTTATTAGTCTTTAGTCACCTAGGGCCAGATGTACGAAGCATTTTTCAAGTCGCAAACTGGCCGATTCACAGAATCGCCCCATTTGCGACTTGAAAAATGCTTTTTGGGATGTACAAAGCCCAAACTGTGATTCGGTAACTTGTTACCGAATTGCAGTTGGGGTTTTGTGATTCAGTATTAGGAAGGGGGTGTCAAGGGCATCCCTTCTTAATGCTGAATTCAAATGGTATGTATGATTGTTTTGTGACCGCGAATGCGGTTAAACAATCACAGTTAGCACCGGTTTCAAACTGGTGCTAGCACATTCGCAAAGGGGAAAAGGGCCCCATGGGACCCCTTCCCCTTTGTGAATGGCAGCCCATGGACCACTGCCTGCTCTGAAAAAATGAAAAGAAAACTTTTCCTTTTTGATTTTGAAATGCATCTCATTTTCCTTTAAGGAAAACGGGCTGCATTTAAAAAAAAAAACTGCTTTATCCAAAAGCAGTCACAGGCGTAGTGGTCTGCTGTCTCCAGCAGGCCACCATCCCTGTGAGGGCAGCCATTCCCAATGGGGTCGAAAATTGCGACCTACCTCATGAATATTCATGAGGTAGGTCATTTGTGACCCCACTGGGAATCGCAAACAGTGTAAAGTACACTGTTGTACATCCGGTTTTGCGACTCACAGTTTGCGAGACGCAAAACCGGATATTTGTACATGTGGCCCCAAATGTGGATTATTAAATGGTGTGGGTGGGTGACTGGGTAATAATGGCATAAATCTGTATCAGGTCCAGTCAGGTTTGTTTGAAAAATGTTAGATCTTCTTTATGCACCACAATTGTGGTTTAGGGTGAGCCACGACAAGTGACTTGAATACAGCTATTTAGCCACTCTTGGATGAGCCAGCTCTAATAGTGAGCCAGTCACAGGAACCAATGGGGTCCAGGGGGATAGTTAGCTATTGATTTTTGCAGTTTTCAGGCCAGTTCCAAATCCATAGATTGTAATAGAATTAAAGTTAATGGATTAGTCCTGTTGCAAGGGATACAGGGTTCTCAGGAGGCTTTAAAATGCTGAGGATGCTGAGCCGGTGCAGTGGTTCTTCCAGGGGCCACCCCTTGGTTTTCGAGCTGCGGATGAGGGGCGACTTTGGTCTCAGGGGTTGATCTCCCATGGTGTCCGTGTGAAGTCTAGCACAGGACCAGTTGCCATTGGTCTATTTTTCTGCTGGTCTTCAGTTAGAGCAAGCCCAGTGGTTTCCTTTAACTTGTAGTAACTTCTTTACAGGGCAAAGAAACTGCACTCTAATGACTCCGGTCTGACAGTCTCATGGGCAACTTTCGAAGGTTTGAATTCAGTCTCCCATGCTGCACCTCGACGGCCAGCTGCAGACAGGCTTCTTGACACTGGGGTGTTAAGGGTGTAGGCTTCTCAGCTTTTGTGTCCCTGCGACTGTGACGGGGAGTCAGCCAACTGACTCTTGAAGTCACTTCCACTGTCTGGAACACGTGGTCAACTTTTCCACAAGTGGAGACTGCATGCACAGCACTCCCTTTGCTTCTTGACAGGTTCAGCTGGTGAAGTCCAGACTTCGGTGCAGCCTCTCTTTGTGGGGTCCAAGGAGGCGCAGAGCAGGCCTTCGTCAGTCTTCTTTCCAGTACAGCATGATCTGAGGTGCCAGTTTTATGGCCACTGCCAGCTAAGGGTGTGGTAGAGTCTAACTAGCTGATGGGCTACGAGGTCCCTGTCTGATGTTGACCTCCTTGGGAGTATGGCTTCTAGCAATTCCAGAGTGCACTATTCTCCTCACTCACAACTTGGCTTGATCCTTCTCTCTGTGTGTGGAGTTCCCTAGCCCACCCAGAGGTGTGGCTACCTAGTGGCTAGACTCCCCTTGAAAAATCAGTTTGGCAATGGCTTTTCCCTCTCTGCCTGAGATGGCAGCCTGTCTGCCTAAACAAAAGAGCAACCCCTTCCTGGTGTGACTACCATTTGCCTTTCAAAGGAGGCTTCCCCTTTGAAGCTCACATTTTCGGCTCACACCCATTCAGGCCATCCTCTCAGGGGGAAATCATACCTCCTCCTACGGCAGGTCCTTTGTCCCTCATCCTCCACAGAGTCATTCTCATCTCTCCCCAGGATGACAGTAGGCTGTGTCGAGGACAGCAGCTGTGTGCAGTTAAAAACAGCCACTTGAAAGAAAAGTTTGGACAACAAAGTGCCAATTTTCTAAAGTTGCCATTCATAACCTTTTTACATTGAAATCAACTTGAGCAACAAGTCGGGTTTAATGTAAAGATTTGTTTGATACCTTAACGTACTGGTTTTAGTAGTTCTATTTGGGAGTGAGTACTGCTGAGCTTTCAGCGTGTAACTCTCAACTCGCCAATGCCTACTACAGGGAAAGCGCCAATGTAGGGTTTTTACTAAGAGGACAGGTTAAAAACATATCCTTCTTCTTAATAGAATGCACCCTACCTTTACAGCTCATTGGGGCTGCAGTAGGGGTTCCTTATATATATACTAAAAAGGAAGGTTTGGGCTTTCCCATTGGTTTAAATGGCAAAGTCGAGGTAGGAATTTAAAAACCACTCTGTCTGTCTTCAGTGGTAGACTGTGAGTCATCCTTAGCTTTGTTACATTCGTGGTGGTACAATAAGTGTTTCAATCCACAAGGGGCACTTAACTTACAGGCCCTGAGTACCCTGAGTACCCTGGTACCATATACAGGGAGTGCAGAATTATTAGGCAAATGAGTATTTTGACCACATCATCCTCTTTATGCATGTTGTCTTACTCCAAGCTGTATAGGCTTGAAAGCCTACCACCAATTAAGCATATTAGGTGATGTGCATCTCTGTAATGAGAAGGGGTGTGGTCTAATGACATCAACACCCTATATCAGGTGTGCATAATTATTAGGCAACTTCCTTTCCTTTGGCAAAATGGGTCAAAAGAAGGACTTGACAGGCTCAGAAAAGTCAAAAATAGTGAGATATCTTGCAGAGGGATGCAGCACTCTTAAAATTGCAAAGCTTCTGAAGCGTGATCATCGAACAATCGAGCGTTTCATTCAAAATAGTCAACAGGGTCGCAAGAAGCGTGTGGAAAAACCAAGGCGCAAAATAACTGCCCATGAACTGAGAAAAGTCAAGCGTGCAGCTGCCACGATGCCACTTGCCACCAGTTTGGCCATATTTCAGAGCTGCAACATCACTGGAGTGCCCAAAAGCACAAGGTGTGCAATACTCAGAGACATGGCCAAGGTAAGAAAGGCTGAAAGACGACCACCACTGAACAAGACACACAAGCTGAAACGTCAAGACTGGGCCAAGAAATATCTCAAGACTGATTTTTCTAAGGTTTTATGGACTGATGAAATGAGAGTGAGTCTTGATGGGCCAGATGGATGGGCCCGTGGCTGGATTGGTAAAGGGCAGAGAGCTCCAGTCCGACTCAGACGCCAGCAAGGTGGAGGTGGAGTACTGGTTTGGGCTGGTATCATCAAAGATGAGCTTGTGGGGCCTTTTCGGGTTGAGGATGGAGTCAAGCTCAACTCCCAGTCCTACTGCCAGTTCCTGGAAGACACCTTCTTCAAGCAGTGGTACAGGAAGAAGTCTGCATCCTTCAAGAAAAACATGATTTTCATGCAGGACAATGCTCCATCACACGCGTCCAAGTACTCCACAGCGTGGCTGGCAAGAAAGGGTATAAAAGAAGGAAATCTAATGACATGGCCTCCTTGTTCACCTGATCTGAACCCCATTGAGAACCTGTGGTCCATCATCAAATGTGAGATTTACAAGGAGGGAAAACAGTACACCTCTCTGAACAGTGTCTGGGAGGCTGTGGTTGCTGCTGCACGCAATGTTGATGGTGAACAGATCAAAACACTGACAGAATCCATGGATGGCAGGCTTTTGAGTGTCCTTGCAAAGAAAGGTGGCTATATTGGTCACTGATTTGTTTTTGTTTTGTTTTTGAATGTCAGAAATGTATATTTGTGAATGTTGAGATGTTATATTGGTTTCACTGGTAATGATAAATAATTGAAATGGGTATATATTTTTTTTTGTTAAGTTGCCTAATAATTATGCACAGTGATAGTCACCTGCACACACAGATATCCCCCTAACATAGCTAAAACTAAAAACAAACTAAAAACTACTTCCAAAAATATTCAGTTTTGATATTAATGAGTTTTTTGGGTTCATTGAGAACATGGTTGTTGTTCAATAATAAAATTAATCCTCAAAAATACAACTTGCCTAATAATTCTGCACTCCCTGTACTAGGGACTTATAAGTAAGTCAACGTATGCCAATAGGTGGTAAGCCAATTAAACATACACAGTTTTAGAGTCAGAGCACTGGCACTGAGGCCTGGTTGACAGGTCTCAGTGCACCTTCAGAGCTGAAACTCCAGAAGCATCAGTCTGAAACTTTCGGGGTGATCATGCAAAAAGTGGTATTTCCTTACAACAAGATTATGACACAAATTCCGAAACTGGGGTTTAAAGTGCACTCCAGAACTTCTGAGACTACAGAAAGCCATGGTAGTCTGTAGAAGTGAATTTAAAGGTGGGCACACATTGGGCCACAGATAAAAACTAGTGGGGCTATATACAAATGTTATATATATATATATATATATATATATATATATATATATATATATAGGTGGATGTTTGTGTACACACATATATGTGTGTGGATACTTATGTGCGCCTGTCTGATTAAAAATTGTAAACGTGACTTTGCATGTATGTCTATGCAACGTATTTATACAAAGTTATACAGTTTTTGTACAAATAAAAATGCTTTGATGTGAAAGAAAGTTGGACAAATTGTGTGTGGCAAGCAGCAATGTCTGCTTATTTTTCTATGCCACCCCCTAGCACATTCAGCAGTTGGTTTGACACACAGGGGGGCTGAGACAAAGAGAGCTCAGGGACAGCTGGGCATAATGATAGCTGCTGCAGGAGTGGAATTCTTCTGGGCTGGTCCATCTATCTACAGATACTTGTGCATTGTGATTTGACTCCAATTTGGAGTCTATTTAATGGTCAATAGTGGTCAATCCAGAGGTGCCACGGTTCCACGGTTGGGATTTGACCCTCTAATCTATCTTTAGTTCTTAAGAGAATCCTGCCTCTCTAGCAAGTTTCGGAAATTTGGACATCTTGCAATCTTCAAACACTCTCTTTTTAAAGCCCATCAAGAGTATGTGAGTTCCTGTTCTGTGGTAAAGGCAACTTGTTACTTCCTCTCCCTGCGTGCAGGAAGGCGCTTCAAATATACAAGATCAGATGTTTTCAGAGGTCAAATCTAGCCTAATCGCTGATGTCTGGTGAGCCGGCTGCTCCTGGGGGTTTGCTGAACTAGCCGCGTCGGGCCCTGCTGCTCACAAGGAGCCTGGAGCCCACAGCCGGGCTCTGAAGGTGAGTACAGGTACTGCGCCCATTCAATTGTTGGTCTCTGGCACTGAAGAGTTCATCTCTAGTGGCAGACAGATATGTTGAGTCTCTGCCCATGATGATTGGACTTTCATCTGCCTGAGCCCCGCATGGAATAGACTTGTTAGTTTGCTTTGAAATATCTGTGTGAGATCACTTATTGTACAGCTGGTGCAAGGTGCTAAAATCTGGGTTCTGGACAAATGCTTCGGTGACTGTGTGAGTTGCAAATCTGTGTTCCTCAAATCTGTCCTCTAATCCCTTGGATAAGCAAGATTCCACTTTTCTATTTGTGCTTTTTCACAGGCAAAAAGAGAATTGGGTTAAATGCCTGGCCCTACGCATTCACCATTTTGCATAGGTTCCTCAATAAGGGATCATTTAACATTGGTGAGACTGGCCCGAGAACACCTGGACTTGGGAGGCCAAGCCCGGGCCCATCTCTTTGGGATAGGTTTCTGAGATGCTTGCCTCCGTGTGAACCCCACTCCAAAGCCCTCTGAGATTTGTGCAGCATGAGTCCACGAAAAGGCACAACATTCTCTTTTTTGTTTTGAGGAATCCCCTAAACTCCTCACTCCCACCAAGAGGTCAAAGTAGGTGGGATCTATGGAGAATGGCGCGCCCATGCTTTTTCATTTTTACAAAAAACGCTCTTATACTTTTTGTTTAAAGCGCTCTGAAGGGCTGATGCTGACATGAAGTGCCTCTGGCTGACAGGAGAGGGAGGGGGTCGCATGTACTGTGAATTCAGTGGAGATGAAGATAGTCAAAGAATAAACTGGCCTTCTCACCTGGGTGCCTGTTACCTGAAATAAATGCAAATGTATGCAAATACCTAATCTGCAACTCTTAAGGCTGCTCGCCTGTAATACATGGAGTCATCTGAGGCCTGATCATGAGAAAGGTTTACTCTGTTCAGCTGACATCTGGAGTGCGCCCTTTTAATGGTACTTATAAAAATGTTTGCACCAGGTACAGTTTGATTGCATATTACTAAACTGTATGTTTTGAAAGCACCATGGTGCATAGCTTAGCGGTGCACAATCATTTTTTTTCATTACTACTGCTAATGACATAAATGGCTTGTGACCATTTGTGCATGTGACAAGCTACAATTTTTTACCCTTTGTGCAATACAGCACTGCGGATTTTATCCCAGCACTGCACAAATGTTACTTAATTTGGGCCTCAGTTTGATAACTTTTTCCCTTTACACTTATGATGTGAAACCCAGAACTGATTCAGACCCAGAGCAGTGGTCCCAAGTGCTCACAGTACGACCCGTTGGAGCTGGGGGAGCAACCTTCAGTCAGCTGGGGCTTCCCATTGTAGTCACAGAAAGTAAACATGTTTAGGGGATTCTCCAGTTCTGTCTATGGTTCACTATATTTCTACTAAACAATGATATTTTGTGGACCACCTATGTGGTTCTTTGGACACTGTTCAGGGTTAACACCGCCTGGATACCACAGGATTCTCCCTCCGACATCAACATGTTGCTACTGGATATTTTCCTCAAAAAAGTTGCTCTGTCCATGGGAGAGAAGATAGTGCTGATTCTGACTCACAACACAGCAGCAAAGCCAAGCTCCCTTCATCCATCCCACTGGTTTCCACCCGGTACCCAAGGTCTTAGTGCCATTGAAATCCTTCAAACCACCCACTTTGGCCAACCAGATGCCATAGACCGTCCGGATGTCTTCTGACTAAACTCTCTTCGTCAAGGCTGAACCTCCCCCCTGCAACGTGGGCTGCCCTTTTCCCTCCCACCTTCCTTCTTCCTCTTTCCAAAGTTGGCAGAAGCTGGGCATGTGCCGGTGACCGTCCATCCATCTTTGGATTTACTCTCACCTTCAAGGTTCTGCCCCATCTTGCCTTCAATAGCCCCTCTGATACCACCTAAGCTCCTACTCCTCGCCTCCTCTACAAGTTGGTCGGCCCCCTAGGGATGGCCAGGCGTGTTTACATATCTCTTCCTTTAAAGGTCCCCATAGTGTTCTTGAGACTGCCCTCCGCAGTGCACTCTTCACCCGTTGTCAGTGGCTTGTTTAGTGCTATAAAACATAAAATAAAATAAAATAAAATACAAATTATAAAGATGTTCTGATGGAACTCGGACAAAGAAACAGTGATGGAACCTATTTCTGTCTTCTCTGTCCCCCAAGCCCACAAACGCCCATGGCCCCTAAGTAGGTAGGTCTGTGGGCACTTTATGATGGGGCATATCCAAGTGGCAAACATTGCTTCTTGGAGCCCTACAATGGCTGAGTGTATCTGAAAGAGTTCTGGGCATAACCCTGGTTCTCTTCTGCCATATCCCAGTCACAGAAGCACACCATCCACAAAGCCCAGTCCCCTCCACCGTGCACCATTCCAACTACCTTTGTCTTTGAAATGGGCGGATAGATACCGAATAAGGGAGGAGTCCAGAAGCTCTAATCTCATATAGGCACACTAGGATTTGCCTCATTTATTGCTGATGTACCTTTGCTCCAGAGATCCTTGAGTGACTTGCAGGACACAGGTTATTCAAAAGCAACAAGCATTATAGTGAGTTACAGTAACGTGTGTGATTTACACTATTATGGCCTATTTACAAGTTGCCTAAAGTTGTGTCCCATGACAGAGGATACATCTACAGGCAACAACAAGTGATACATCGGTGTCCACACTTGATACAGGGCCCGCAATATGCCGGGTCCAGTAATACTGCACTCGGGAATAACAGGCCTGGATTCACCAGGGGCGGATGCTCATGGCGGATGACAAGTGGCAACAGAAAATAACTCGTTATTCAAACTGGAATGGGGAATTACGAGCAAAACCAGATTCGGCATAGCTGCCAAGGTTTCAGGTTGCTTATGTGTGACATTTTCATAATGTCAGTGTAATTATGAGTGACATTTTAATGACTATGAGTGACACTTTCTCGCCAGCAAAATCAAGCAATGAAGAGGAGGGAAAGATATAAATATCAGAGATTACACGCATTTGAGGAAGGGGTATTAGCCCTGCTTTCCATCCAGCTTCTATTTCCTGTCTCCAGGAAATTGGCATTTTTTCCAGTGGGCAGTGTCCATTCCTGACCATGTTCAGGGTCCTAATGTCCTACCACATATCTCCCCCGGTAGTTAATGAAAACTTTCCCTTGCCCAACTCCGTGTCCACAATAGGAACTCTCAGGGACATCTTAAGGATTTTGGGGGCCCTGGGCCAAACCTATTTTGAAGATCCCTGTTCAGAACAGCTTTGAATTTCAGATCCAGTTTCAGCTTTTCATGCTTTCTTTGGCCAGATACTGACAGACAGTGCACAGGCACATCCACATTTTAATTGTTTACATCTAATATTCAGGGATAGTGACATCTTCTTTTAATACTGTAACACAACAGCAGCTCACTAATATTACTGCAAATAATCTCCGTGACAACCTCCAATTTCTTATATGTGAGGACCCCTGCCTTAAACTAAAAGACATTTTTTTATGGATGTTGCATGAAACATAAACACATTTCTCTGCAAAATGTCTGTAGTAGACTCTCACACATCACCTACATCAGTGCTTAATTGGTAAATAAAAACGTTCCGGTGCCCAAAGCTCTCCTCGGAAACATGCAATTAAATGCACGAGCAGAGAATACTGAAGCAGTGTAATCCTGAAGCCATCACAGGCCTCTTCAATCCATTTACAGCCACTCCCTGCCCCTTCAGCTCACTCTTGCAGCCTTCTGCTTTCTCTCTTTGCGAAGCTTTTACGTTTTTCTCTTCCTCCTTCTTTTCCATATGTGTCTTTTGCTTGCAGTAAACGCCTGATGCAGAAAACTAAGTTTCAGCCCTCAAAAACAGCCCACTTTGCCCATGCATTAACCTGTTCTGTGCCTTGGACGAGATCATCTCGTCCAAGGCTACAGTTACCCTGTGCCTTGGACGAGATCATCTCGTCCATGGCACAGGGGAACATGGGGACGCGCTAGCGCGCCCCCCGTGCACCCCCCTTCCCCCCCCAAGTCGGGAATGGAAGGGGAACACCTTCCCCTTCCACCCCCGACCCCCCCAACCCCCCCTGTGATGTCAGCGCGCGCGCGCGCGCTGATTAGTCACAGGGGCTTCAAAGGGAAGGAAAAGTATTTCCTTCCCTTTGAAGTCCCTCCGAGGGTTTCAAAAGCCGGATTTTGAAACCCCACTAGACACCAGGGATTTTTTTTTTTTTTTTACTAAACTTCACATAAGGGAGCGACCCCTTGGGCAAGGGTCGCTCACATGGGGGGCATTTTTTCAGGAAGGCCTTTTCTGCCCCACCTGGGGGCAGATCGGCCTATTATTAGGCCGATCTGCCCCCAGGGGGGGCAGAAACCTCTAGGCACCAGGGACCATTTTATTATTATTATTTTTTTATGTTTCATTTTTTTTTTTTTTGGTGGGGAGCGACCCCTTAGGCAAGGGTCGCTCCCCTTGGGGGAAAATTATATTTTGGCCATTTCTGCCCCCTTTGAGGACAGATTGGCCTATTTTGATGAGGCCAATCTGCCCCCAAGGGGGGTAGAAACCACTAGACACCAGGGAGTTTTTTCTTTGCGTGAATTTCACGCAAAGGGAGCGACCCCTTAGGCAAGGGTCACTCCCTGGGGGGAGGGCAATTTATTTTAGGCCATTTATGCCCCCCCTGGGGGCAGATCGGCCTATTATTAGGCCGATCTGCCCCCAGGGGGGGCAGAAACCTCTAGGCGCCAGGGCAAAAAAAAATGTGTGTGTTTTTTTTTTTTTGTTTCTTTTTTTTAGAGATGGGGAGCGACCCATCAGGCAAGGGTCGCTCCCCTGGGGGGCAAATTGTATTTAGACCATTTCTGCCCCCCTGGGGGCAGATTGGCCGATTTTAGGTCAATCTGCCCCCGAGGGGGCAGAAACCACTAGGCAACTGGGATTTGTTTTTTGGCGCCAATGTCACGCAGGGGCAGTGACCCCGTAGGCAAGGGTCGCTCCCGGGGGGGTGGGGGCTGGGGGGGCAAATTTATTTTAGGCCATATCGGCCTATTATTAGGCCGAACTGCCCCCTGGGGGGGCAGAATCCTCTAGGAACCAGGGCAATTTTTTTTTGTGCTTTTTTTTTTTTTGTTTGTTTTTTTAGAGATGGGGAGCGACCCATCAGGCAAGGGTCGCTCCCCTGGGGGGCAAATTGTATTGAGGCCATTTCTGCCCCCCTTGGGGGCAGATTCGCCGATTTTAGGTCAATCTGCCCCCAAGGGGGCAGAAACCACTAGGCAACTGGGATTTGTTTTTTGGCGCCAATGTCCCGCAGGGGGAGCGACCCCGTAGGCAAGGGTCGCTCCCGGGGGAGCGGTGGGGGCTGGGGGGGGCAAATTTATTTTAGGCCATTTCTGCCCCAGGGGGGGCAGAAACCACTAGGCGCCAGGGCAATTTTTGTTGTTGTTGTTGTTGTTGTTTCTTTTTTTAGAGATGGGGAGCGACCCATCAGGCAAGGGTCGCTCCCCTGGGGGGCAAATTGTATTTAGACCATTTCTGCCCCCCTGGGGGCAGAAACCACTAGGCACCTGGGATTTGTTTTTTGGTGCCAATGTCACGCAGGGGGAGCGACCCCGTAGGCAAGGGTCGCTCCTGGGGTGGGGGGGGGGGGGGCAGAAACCACTAGGCGCCAGGGCAATTTTTTTTTTTTTTTTTTTTGTTTTTTTAGAGATGGGGAGCGACCCATCAGGCAGGGGTCGCTCCCCTGGGGGGCAAATTGTATTTAGACCATTTCTGCCCCCCTGGGGGCAGATTGGCCGATTTTAGGTAGGCACCGGGGATTTGTTTTAGGCGCCACTGTCACGCAGGGGGAGCGACCCCGTAGGCAAGGGTCGCTCCTGGGGGGGGGGGGGTTGGGGGGGCAAATTTAATTTAGGGCATTTCTGCCCCCCCCCCTCCCGGGGCCGGCTGAGCTAGAGGCCAAACTCCACAGGTAGGCACTTTGCAAAAAACACCTCTGTTTTCTGGTGTTTTTTGCAAAGTGCCTACCTGTAGATTTTGGCCTCTAGCTCAGCCGGCACCTAGGGAAACCTACCAAACCTGTGCATTTCTGAAAACTAGAGACCTAGGAGAATCCAAGGAGGGGTGACTTGCGGAGCTCGGACCAGGTTCTGTTACCCAGAATCCTTTGCAAACCTCAAAATTTGGCTAAAAAAACACATGTTCCTCACATTTCTGTGGCAGAAAGTTCTGGAATCTGAGAGGAGCCACAAATTTCCTTTTACCCAGCGTTCCCCCAAGTCTCCCGATAAAAATGATACCTCACTTGTGTGGGTAGGCCTAGCGCCCGTGACAGGAAACGCCCCAAAGCGCAAAGTGGACACATCCAAATTTTTGGAAGAAAACAGTGCCTACCTGTGGATTTTGGCCTGTAGCTCAGCCGGCACCTAGGCAAACCTACCAACCCTGTGCATTTTTGAAAACTAGAGACCTAGGGGAATCCAAGATGGGGTGACTTGTGGGGCTCGGACCAGGTTCTGTTACCCAGAATCCTTTGCAAACCTCAAAATTTGGCTAAAAAAACACAAGTGAGGTATCATTTTTATCGGGAGACTTGGGGGAACATAGATTAGCAAAACAAGTGTTATTGCCCCTTGTCTTTCTTTAAATTTTTTCCTTCCAAATAAGGAGAGTGTGTAAAAAAGACATCTATTTGAGAAATGCCCTGTAATTCACATGCTAGTATGGTCACCCCGGAATTCAGAGATGTGAAAATAACCACTGCTCCTCAACACCTTATCTTGTGCCCTTTTTGGAAATACAAAGGTTTTCTTGATAGCAATTTTTTACTCTTTATATTTCAGCAAATGAATTGCTGTATACCCGGTATACTGTAGAATGAAAACGCACTGCAGGGTGCAGCTCATTTATTGGCTCTGGGTTCCTCGGGTTCTTGATGAACCTACAAGCCCTATATATCCCCGCAACCAGAGGAGTCCAGCAGACGTAACGGTATATTGCTTTCGATAATCTGACATTGCAGGGAAAAGTTACAGAGTACAACGTTGAGAAAAATTGATGTTTTTTTCACCTCAATTTCAATATTTTTCATTTTCAGTTGTTATTTTCTGTAGGAAACCCTTGTAGGATCTACACAAATGACCCCTTGCTGAATTCAGAATTGTGTCTACTTTTCAGAAATGTTTAGGTTTCTGGGATCCAGCATTGGTTTCATGCCCATTTCTGTCACTGACTGGAAGGAGGCTGAAAGCACAAAAAATTGCAAAAATGGGGTATGTCCCAGTAAAGTGCCGAAATTGTGTTGAAAAATTGGGTCTTCTGATTCAAGTCTGCCTGTTCCTGAAAGCTGGGAAGCTGCTGAGTTTAGCACCGCAATCCCTTTGTTGATGCCATTTTCAGGGGCAAAACCACAAGCCTTCTTCTGCAGCCACTTTTTCCAATTTTTTTGAAAAAAACTAATTTTTTCCTATATTTTGGCCAATTTCTTGGCCTCCTTCAGGGGAACCCACAAAGTCTGGGTACCTCTAGAATCCCTAGGATGTTGGAAAAAAAGGACGCAAATTTGGCTTGGTTAGCTTATGTGGACAAAAAGATATGAGGGCCTAAGCGCGAACTGCCCCAAATAGGCAAAAAAAGGCCTGGCACAGGAGGGGGAAAAGGCCTGGCAGCGAAGGGGTTAAAACGTCTCTGGGAACTCTTGGTCTTTTTTGAGGGCTATTTCAAAGCACATCGTAGTTGCTGTTGGTTCAGCTTCCTGGCTATGGGTGCAGCAGTGGATCTGTTTTTTCCAAGTCTCAACAAGGATAATTTTTCCATTTTCCTAAAGCTATGTGGTATTCCTGTTACATCATTACTAAAGTTACATTATGCTGGCTTTTGTTAAGTACGGATGTGCATCTAGCTCTTTTATTGTGCGAAGAGGAGACAAACCAGTGCTCAAGTTAGAATTCAATGAGAGAAAGAAGGCTCAGGTGGAATAAAGTTCCACAAAGTGGGCACAAGGACAGAGAGGCTTCTTCCCCTGAGATGGGACTTTATGTTCAGGAGAAGGAGAGGAGAGGACTCGAGAGACCTTGTTTGGGTGTATTAGTGGGTCCTAGCTGGATGAATACAGACGCGTGACCATTGATGGATCTGCCAGCTATGCATAAGATTTGAAAGTGATCCTGTCCTTGATAGGAAGACAATGAGGAGCTGTTTGTGAGAACTCTCCCAATCTGGCTATTTGACTCTGGATGACTTGGATGTGATGCAATAGGAATCCGGAAAGTCCCAAGTAAAGCACACGGTCTATTTCAGGTGGGAGCTCATTGTAGTGGACATTGCAGGCCGCCTGCTGCTGTCACTGAGAAAGGGTATCACTGCTGGGGCTGCTGGGGCTAATGTTACACCACTGATTAGGCTAGGGCCAGCTGTTGCAGCCAACTATAGATAATCGGAAGTCCTGGGGCAAAGACAAAAAACCTCAGTGTCACTAAGGAGATAGAAAATGGGATATACGGGGCTCTCCTCAGGTCGCGGGTGGTACCAGACAGAGCGCTATCAGCATTATTTGTAGAGGTATGTAACTTTACTGATCCATGCAACAGGCACCACTTCCCTGAAAAGAGCAATGCATGGGTTCAGATCCCTGGCATGATTCCTCCTTTCCTCTGCCATCCCTTTGCAGGACCCATGCAGGACAGGAAGAGGATACTGCAGGTCTACTGCACTGCACACCTGGATTGCATCACTACAGATCATTGACCTCTGGTCTCGCAGTTGTTTCTAATGATCATGAAGGCCACTTGGCTTGCAGATTCCTCCTGGCACCCAGCCAGCTCACAGTGGGCATTGCAGCCTCCTCTTCCTCCAGTGTACAGGACAGCTGATGGACCTCTCCGCTGTCCTGGTCTGGACGCGGGATGACCACCTTCAACCACCTGCCCATAGCAGAGCTTTTCTCTGGGTTGGTGCTCATTGAAGACTAGACAGATTACAAGGTATGGGTTCGAGGAAGCCAACATTTAGCCATCTTTGGAGGCACTGGAGGAAAGCCTCTTCCACCAAAGCACAAACCTCCATTCAAGGTCCAGGGCATCTCTAGGGATTCCACCATTCCTTCTGGAAGACAGAGCTTGGACACAGCTGGCCATTGTGTGCAAATGTCAATTGGTTTCGATCATCCACAGCCAAGGTATACTGGTTGCTCAGCACTTCACAGATTGGGAAGACAGAAACTGATGTATCATGAATATTTATAATCCTCTGCCCCATATCTCTAGTCATTGCTGTATTTTGGATCAGGGACCAACGACAAAATCTAAGCAGGTTTTAAATCTACAGGAAGATAGAGACATCCTCCAGTAGATCCTCCACCTCTCCTCCCCAGGTGCATAGGTTAAACGTTTGCATCCCTCCCAGTGCAATCAGCTGCCATAAGACATCAGTCTCCCGATAGCCCAATATGAGGGATCAGGGGCCACATCCGGATATGGTTTAGGAGACTCAGCTCTATTGTGGAACCTCAGCACCAAAATGTCTGCACTGACCTCACATATTGTCAAAGCCACAGCAAGAAACATCAGGGAGACACAAAGGGCCACTGTGGTTTGGCTTATAGGGCTTATCCAGGCCATGCAGGCTCTTCTGTTCCTACACACCGTGGCCTGGCGCAGTGCGCGGACATTGTGTATGCCACTTCAGTTGGATGGCATCTCTTGCTTAGTCTAGGCTGTTGTCATGCCTGTTTGTGCTAGTAGCATAAGTACTTGCCTATGCCTTTGTTGGTTTGCTTAGTAGAGATGTCATACATGGTAAGCGTAATGATTGAAAAGATGAAACACCGGAGTTCTTTGCTTTTGTTTGCTTTAGAAGTAGGACTTTCCTGATCTAACCTTTCTTCTCTCAAATGTTGATAAAATGAGAGCATTGAGTTGGTTCATAATAACACCCATTGTTTAGAAGTCATACAAAACACAGGTTTGAACACCTGCAGTATACAGTAGTGTTATATGGAAAAGACCAGGTTGTTTTGTTCCTTTTTTGGTAAGAGAGAAGTTCTTTCAAGTGTTTCCTATGGTATTTGTGATTGATGAAATTTGTGATAACCATTGTTATCTTCTGGGCTTCTTTATCTCTCACTTCCCCCTTTTGTGCTGTTAGCTGCTTCCTAGAGAGCTAGCCTGCAACCCTGCCAACGCTTCATGTCAAGAAACCCAACTCTGCATTACTCAGTGGCTAAGCAAAGCCACAAGTGCACTGCTCAACATCTGGAGCACCCATCAAACCTCAACCACAACACCAAAACTGCTCCCACACAGGCCACCTGTAAACCCACCCCTGTGGCTCACCAAAATTACACCCAGTTATGGTCAAAAACGGAAGTGCCACATGAAGCTTTCAAGGAAAGTCAGCTACCTAAGAAAGTCATGCCCCCTCCATTCAAGCTCTGCAATAGGAAAGTGAGCTCAACAGTAAAATCTGTGGCCAACATGTTCTTTTTTCAAGGCACAAAGAGGGAGGAGGAGATGGGTCCACATCTCATGACCCCAATGAGGTTTAATATTATGCGGCTTCTTAAGGAAAATAGAATTTTATACCACAACAGAGAACAGCCTCAGAGGGAGATGAGAGTGGGTGGGGGATAGTGAAGTGATCGCAGAATTGGAAAGCAATTAGATGAAGTAGTGAGAAAGGGGGGGTATATTTGGTTTTTATAGAGCATGACAGAGCTATATAGCTATTTATTTATACATAATCCAAAGGACAATGATCCATAGGAAGTAGCACTGTCTAAGTTTGAAGGGCAAAGCTGCTTACACTGCCTGTACCTAAGGAGAAACTATTATTGCCCTGAGGATGGCCCCAATCCAGTGCTTAATTTGTAAATAAAACGGTGCCGGTGCTCAAAGCCCCACTCTTAAAAACGCGGCTGCTGCAATTAAATGTGCGAACACTGAATACTGAGGCAGTGTAACCCTGAAGCCATCTCGAGCCCCTTCAATCCATTTAAAGGCACTCTCTGTCCCTTCAGCTCGCTCTTGCAGCTTTCTGCTTTCTCCCATTGTGACGCTTTTTCGTTTTTCTCTTCCTCCGTGTTTCCCATTTGTGTCTCTTGCTCGCAGTAAATGCATGAGGCAGAAAAATAAGCACTGGCCTGCAAAAATAAGAGCCGGTGCTCTGCACCGGATACAACAAGCACAAATTAAGCACTGCCCCAATCTAATAACAAGAGGGCTGAAACACGTTAACGAAATTGGACGTTTGGAAACGTTTGGAGCTAATGTGCCCTGTGAGATTGTAAGACCAGAAATGTAAATGATAGGTTTCTTTAGTCTAGCTCCATAAGCCAGGTAGTGATTACAAAATGAGATGCTGGCGCACAGGTGTTTTTAAATATGTTAGTGTTAGGAATACATTAACATCCCAAATATCCTCAGCCTTCTGTGTAATCTATTGTGTTATGCTTTTGTGTTCAGGCATCCATTTTCACTCTCCCGAAGTCCTGCCTTCTGAAGCATTATTCAGCGGGAGCAGTGGTTCCCAACAGATGGTCCAGGGTCCACTGGGAGTCCGCAAAGCCTCCTCAGGGGGTCCCCGACTGCTTAGAAAATTCAATAATATTATCAGATTACACCCCCAGCTTTCAGTAATGACTCAGTGGGGGGGTCCCTGGATTACAATAATGATTCAGTGGGGGTCCCCGGGATCCAGTAATGATAAAGTGGGGGTCCACAGATGTCAAAAAAGTTGGGAACCACTGAGCTGGAGGGTGAGGCTTCATTAGCCGCTAAAGAGTTCATGAAGCAGGGCTGGTTAACAATGGAGCTCACAGCAAAACATCAGGGAACAAGCATGTGGTTCTTCTGAGCTCAGAGAGCTCTTTTGCAATGGCAGTCAGTTTGGGAACGCTGTGGTGTACCCCTGCATTGTGCACGGTGAAATAGTTCCGCTGTTTTTCAAAATACATTTAAATATGTTAATTTTTAAAATCCTGCTGCACAGGATAAGTCTTTCTCCCAGTCCATCAGTCGGGCATAAATTTTCACAACCAGGGGACTTTTTCACCACTTTAATGACTGAACCCTACAAACACGTGGACGTGGTCAATTTACTTTTGCAGAGCGTTGAGAGTCACGCTGTGTTGCATGCTCAGTGTTTGTGGTAGTGTTTGTTCTGTTTGAGATAGAGTCATTTTTAGTAGCTGAGTGTGAAGATCAGTCCGGCATATGCCTCATGTTTTGATTAAGTCAAAATTAATTCATTGCGCTTCCTTCATAGTTCACAGTCTAGTCTTTCTTGCACAATTCTAGTCTGTCTTCTATCTGTGCATACTTTGTAACATTTAATCCAAATTTCCTTAGTAGGGAGCTCCACGTTATGCATGTGCCCAGGGCCACAAATCATAAATGTGGTTCAGAGTCCTGTGAACTTCTTGGTGTCCCTTGACCTGGGTAAAACGTCAGAGGGTGAGGTTGAGGGCACTCCCACTAAAATACAAGTTGGTACATAAAGTGTTATTCTGCCCTCCACTTTTAATGTTACCTGTGTTTTTTGTTTCAGTTTAAAAAGATGTCCTTCTTGTTGAATAACCAGAGTGGCCACCAAAAGCCTGAAGATGATGCAGCTGAATTTATGCCATCATCCATAATCACTATGGCTCTTCTTGCACTCACATTCCTCTTGGGTCTCCCCGGCAATGCCCTGGTGATCTGGGTCGCCGGACTGAAAATGAAACGCACAGTGAACACTGTCTGGTTCCTG
Organism: Pleurodeles waltl; assembly: GCF_031143425.1. Classification (NCBI taxonomy): domain Eukaryota; kingdom Metazoa; phylum Chordata; class Amphibia; order Caudata; family Salamandridae; genus Pleurodeles; species Pleurodeles waltl. Next base: position 79,573,728 of record NC_090446.1, read on the forward strand.
AACCTAGCCATTGCAGATTTCGTTTGCTGTCTGTCCCTCCCATTCTCCATTGCCCACGAGGCCCTGCACGGGCACTGGCCTTATGGTGACGTCCTCTGCAAGGTCCTCCCCGCCATCATCATCTTCAACATGTTTGCCAGCGTCTTTGTTCTTGTGGCCATCAGCATGGATCGGTGCTTGCTGGTGATCAAGCCGGTGTGGTCTCAGAACCATCGGACAGTGGGCTTGGCATCGTGGCTTTGCCTCGGCATCTGGATCCTCGCTTTTCTGACATGTGTCCCTGTCTTCATCTATCGCCAAACCTTTCATGATGACTCAGGCAAAATTGAATGCATTTACAATTATGGAGAACCATACTATGACTATAATGCGTATGGTGATTACTTTGGGGTGTACGATGGTCATGACCTAGGGGGTGATCTCAGTTTTGAGTCATCTGGAGAAACGACTGAACCCGATACCCTTCGCATGACCTCGGACCACCTCTACGAAGCCTTAGGGGGTATTCTAGAGAGTACATCGTTGGCTGGCTCAACAAAAACGCCTGATCTTTCCATGGAGGATTGGTCTGGCCCAAGATGGCCGAGTGAATTAGCCTTGCCTGATGGTTTCTCAAATACTAGTCCATCCAATGTGCATCCTTTGCTTGAGTTAGGGAATGAAATAGATGCTTTTCACAACCACGTACACAAACCAGTCCAGCTCACCGTCATCACTCTCACTCGACTCATCTTTGGGTTTGTCATCCCTCTGGCAGTGATCCTAGCCTGCTACGCATTCATCCTCAGCAGAGTGAGGACTGCCCACTTCTCAAAGTCCAGCGGCAAGACACAGAGAACTGTGGTCAGCATTGTGAGTGCCTTTTTCATCTGCTGGGCCCCTTACCATATCACGGGGGTCGCCCTGCTCTGCACCAACTCACCAAGGCTTGTGCAGTGGGATCATTTGTTCCAGGGATTGGCCTATGCAAACAGCTGTGTCAACCCGGTGCTGTACGTCTTTACTGGGCAAGACTTCAAGGACAAGTTGCGCAAGTCCTTGCACGCTGTTTTCGAGAGCGCATTCATGGAGGATGTCACCTGCTCCACAGCACCCACTAGGAGCAAGAGTTCCACAGAAGGAAAAGTTAACATAAGTGTTGTGTGAGAGGACAAACTACAAACTGACCACACTCCCAAACACAATGATATCTGTATAGAGAGTAACTGAGCTCTATAACTTATTCATTGACAAAGGGAATCTGTGATTAGTGCAGAGGGAATGAGTGGAGTCCAATATGAGTGAGAGGACAGTGAACCTCTTAGTGCTCTAAACTGTACATGGGCGAGCAGTGCTAAATTTGAACAGGTGTTTGCCAAAGGTCAGGACAGGAACTCATTTTAGAGCACCAGGGCTTCACTGAAGTACATGTAATAATTATTTAGACTGACTGTGCAGTGGTCAGACGGTAGATTTGCATAAACGAATCGCAGCTGCTACGGCCTTGCTTGTTATTGGCTACATGCACACATTTTTAATGGAAGAACACTGCTACCACGGGAAGTGGGACACACGCCCTCACGCACTCCATGAACCACCTTTCCCACCCAATATCAAGTAAAGCCACTGACTCACTTCTTGTTGGGTGACTTGTTCCGGGTGGGTCAGGCCAGGCCAATCCTTCCTGGATGCTCCTGCTGGACATTCAACGGTGGGGGACCAGCGGTTTGGTCTGGCTTGGATGTGGTGAGATTTAGGGCCAGATTTGCAGCGCCACTTTTCTTGTGCCCCTTAGCGGACCCCCCCCACGGCACCATATATGCACCGTATTTAATATACAGCGCACCATGACGGTAGTTAGGGGACTAGTGTCTGAATTTTGGACCCTAGTTCCGTGCTTTGCAGGATTAGCATCAACAATTCTGACACTAGTCCTGCAAAGCACCCAGAGACCCATTATAACCAAGGGAAGCCTCCTCTTAGATTTCCTTGCACCATTGTTTTGTCCCTCCCCCCCAACAGGGGAATGCCTCTTTGCATCCATTATGCCTTGTGCAGGCATAATGTAGCACCCAGGGTTACAAAGTGGTATTTGTAAATATGGTGCAGCGTTTTTGGCCTTCTAACGCCACATTAGTGTAAAAAAAATGACGGTAATGAGGCGCTAGGGGCTCTTAAATATGCCCCCTTAGTTTTTTATCTAGATCCCTAACAAATCAGAAAGGAGTTCTAAAGTTGGTCTGTGGCAGAGAAGTAACTTATTAAATCATGTTTATACTTTCAATTCAGGAACTTATAGTTTTTTGCTGGACTAGAAATTCCAGAATGGAGAAAAAAAACAGCTCTGGACAAGACCAGAGATGGAATAACCCAGGATCAATCTGTCGCCTCATGTATGTGGACCAGTGCTCATTTGAAACAAATGACACAATGCTACTGTATTGATACTTCTATAATGCTTCCTAAAATCTAGAAGTTGATCAATGGAGCACTGTCCATAGTAATGGGGCAGACACAAGAACTACCCCATAGAAAGTGACAGAGGGAGAGGGGTGGCTCTACAGCTGCAGTGGTGCTGCCATCAAAATTGCTCCATTGGTGTCACCTAAACAAATCTTCGGTCCCTAGAACTAATTATTTACAAATTAAGCACCGGCAAGCCCATGGGTCAACTCTTATATATTCCCAGTTCCAAGAACAAGGGCTTCACTGTACGATTAAAGCCAAGGATCTGGGGTCAGATTTAAGAGCTCCTTGTGCCATCTAGTGACACATTAGAGTCATTTTATTACACTAATCTGACATTGGATGGCCAAAAACACAGCGCCAAATTTACAAAGTGGTGCAATGCATGCATTGCGCCTCTTTGTAACCCTTTGCACTACATCATTCATGCTCCATGCATAATGTATGCAAAGGGGGCGTTCCCACGTTAGGGGCCCCGAAAAAATGGCACAAAGCAATCAAAGAGATTTCTTTGCATAATTTTTTTTTGCCACTTTTAATGCTTTCTTAGAGCAGGTGTTAAAAGGAGGCACACCAATATTTATAATAATGGGATTCAATGGGCTTTGCAGAATTAGCGTCAACATTTTTTACTCTAATCCTGCAAAGCTCCGAATTAGCATCAAAAATGTTAAGGGGGTGCTAAAGGGTGCAAGAAAAGTGGCGCTGCTCTGGGTGCAGCACCACTTTTCTTGAATCTGGCCCCTAGTCTCCTCAATAAAGCAATAAGGGTCAGATCTAAGAGCTCCTTGCGCCACTTTTTACACTAATGTGGCGTTAGATGGTGAAAAACACCACACCAGATTTACAAAGGAGCGCAATGCATGCATTGAGCCACTTTGTAACCCTTTGTGCTACATCATGCATGCGCTCAGGCATAATGCATGCAAAAGGGAGCGTTCCCCTGCTAGGGGGGCTGAAAAAATGACGCAAGGAAATCTAAGAGATTTCCCTGCGTCATTTTTTTCACCACTTTTAACACCTGATCAGAGCAGGCGTTAAAAGGAGACACACCATTATTCATAATGGGCCTCAATGGGCTTTGCAGGATTAGCGTCAACATTTGTTATGCTAATCATGTAAAGCTCTGAACTTGCGTCAAAAATTTTGATTCTTGTTCCCTAACTACCACCATGGTCCACCGTATCTTAGATACGGCGCACACATGGTAATGATGGGGGGGGGGGGCGCTAAGGGGCGCAAAAATAGTGGTGCTGCGCTGGGTGCGGTGCCACTTTTCTTAGATCTGGCCCTGTGCGTTTTAGCCGTGGGTTTCATGAGAGGCATCGGGAAAGCCAGAAGACTTACCACCCGCCTGCTGCTGGAGCTTGGTGGTAGATGCTGCAACAGCTTGTAGAGTGCACTTCAGTCGCTGTTTCTCCCAGGCGGCAGCGGGACCTGCTTTGGGCATGCCTCAGTCACAGCCATTTTCCAGGAAGCACAGGAACCATCCAACGTAGCCATGTGCTTTGTCACTCAAAAAAGACACACTTGATGCAAAAACTTCAAGGGCAGTCTAATTCATCCCGCTGCCACACAACACTTGTTGCCACGCTGCTACCCAACTTTCCTCCAAAATCATCACAATTTGCTCCTCTTTGACCTCAATGTTAAGCACTATTTCTCACCTCTTCTACACCCCCACTGAGGATATTTTACTCCATCCACTTCGCAACTCTTTCCCCTACTAGCCTTAACCCCTTACTTAAGAAATGCCAACCTCTCATGTGAACTTTCTGAACCACTCAAACCTCAAAACATCAAAATTCTGGCTCTGTCCTCCAGAGTTCTTTCCTGTCTCACTTCTCTGTCCCATCACTCCCCTCTTTGCCTACACCCTCACTCGCTGTCATCCTACCACTACTGAAGAACCCACACTAAAACCCTCTTACCCCACTGTGGCTCCAGGGTTCTATGACACAACTACGCTATAAAATAGGGATCTGTGTGATTGTATCTGAAGTAACACGCTATGTGCAAAATGGCGTCACGCTGCATGTTCACGCAAGAACTCTCTTGACTGAGTTGAGGAATGAGTGAAGCTCTAGTGAAATATAATCCTACACGATGTGGTGTTCCAGTAACAGATGGCATGGGGATCATTTTGTTTGTGTTTCTGAGTGCTCTGTAGTCCTTAGACCCACAAAGTTTTCAACTTTTGGATGTAACCACCTTCTACAACCGAGGTGGCATCAGTGCTTTATTGGTTAAAAAAAGTAAGTGCCAGGGCACTTCTCGGAAGGCCACTGAAATCTGCACCACCCATTGCCCCTGCTGCCAAGGGCAGTACCAGCACAGCTACTATCGCACTCCTACAAGTGTGACAATTCAGACTATTCCAGCCAATTAAAGCTATCATAATCGCTTGAGTGGCAGATACTATTCGTTTTTTAAATTTATATTGACCTATTAAACACTGGTTTTGGGCTCATCTCAAAATTGGACAGACAGTGCCACCATGTGGTGGACTGCCACTAGAGCCGGTGTTGGCAATTATGTGCCGGTGCCAGGCACTGGAGACCACCAGCTCAAATTAAGCACTGGGTGGCATGCTTCATCATCAGGTTCTGCTCCACGGTAGAGCAATCATTTCTTAATATAGGAACCCCTGGCACTGAGATTCCCCTATTCTTGGATTGTCAAATCCAAACATAGTGGTATGTCATCACCTGGGATTCTTACAATAAGAATTTGCACAAACAGCTCCATCTGGATCCTGTTGGCTATTGCATTTCCCACCCAATGTGGAGCAAGACTTGATGATATAAATGCCACCTCTGTGGGTGAGGGTCACTGCAACCAAAAATAAACATTATGTACGTCTAAAGACAACAAAGCTCTCAGGAAAAAGTTCTGATCCCATCTTTCATTGGAAGACCACATCAAATGGGGCCTGATTACAACTTTGGAGGAGGTGTTAATCCGTCCCAAATGTGACGGATATACCACCAGCCGTATTATGAGTTCCATAGGATATAATGGACTCGTAATACGGCTGGTGGTATATCCGTCACTTTACCGTCACTTTTGGGACAGATTAACACCTCCTCCAAAGTTGTAATCAGGCCCCATGTTTGATTGAAAGTCAGGAGGCAAAGTAATGGGCCATTAAACCCTCTCTTTCTCCTCCATAGTGCAGATGCTGTACTGACATTGCACGGGTGTATGAGTGAGCAAAGCCACCCTGAGGGGGGTGAAGAGACATGGGAGTTGTGTGGAAATGGGAGGAACCACTGAAGGGTATGAGGGCAGCGGGACAGGGGATGACAAACTCTTTCAAAAACTATGAGGAGAGTTAAGTGGAACATGAAGGGTACCTAAATTAGGTCTAATAAGCCAGTGAGGTCTGTAATGTCTGAAGCTAAACTAAAGTGAGCCAAGCAGTAGTGGGGAAGGAATGTGACTTCACTGACTATTGACTTGATAAACTCGCTCGAAGTGTGCAAGACCGCTAATGTGGGAATGAGTAATGATGCTGTGAGACTGAGTGAAAATCCATTGAAGATCAAGAGGGCAATGCTATGCCAACGAGCAAGGCTCCATCAGAAGTGTAGATTCATGTGTTGTAGGGACTAGATCAGACTCCATTACAGTGCAGTGCACGAGGCCAATGACTTTGGAAAGGTTGAGGCACCTTGCAGTGTATGAGGCTGGACACCTGGATATCAGTTTCTGAAAAGCAAAGGAGGCACTTTAGAACTGCTCTTTCTTAGATGAATAGCTAACCTGTGCACAGTGCAAATTAAAAAAACACCACCATCGAAGGTTCTCTTCTCTGTCATGTTTGTGTTATTGTGAATAGAAAATGAACTTTGGTGGGGAGCATAGAATTATGTGCTTGTTTTTTCACTTTGGACCCTTGTCCCCTTCCCTCCTCCATTTATCACAACTCAACCCTGCCCTCTTCCTTTCTCTTGCACTATTCATTGCCTGTCTCACCATCCTTTACTTGCATTGCTCTCAATCGTTTCCAGGAAGGCAACAAACAAGGTTTGTCTGTCATTGCTTCTCAATACTTGGCCTGTGCTGCTCAGCAGCTGGATTTGCTCGTCATGCTGCAGTGACATTTTGGTTCACATGCAGTGCACACTGTGCAATACAGTGCACTGCAAGGAGATGGGTAACCCAAACCACTTCCACCGTACTTTGAGCCGACACTGTGTGTTTGTGGCGCGGGAGTTGGGTGGGAGGGCTGGAAGAGTTTGGACTATCCTTGTCCCTAGAAGGTTGCAGTCTATGCTTGGATGCCTGAGAGGCCACAAGGTGATCCATGTTTAAAGGGCAGAAGATACCACTCAGCTGCAGAATTAAAGGTCCTCCTAGGCTAGACACCGCATCACAATCAGTTCAGACTGACCAGAGGGCAGTGGGCTGTGAATAGTCAGTGCACTCAGCAAGATACTGGACTGCCTGGCAGCTGACCCGGGCCAATGATGTTATGATTTCATAGTTGTAAGAATAGTTTTAAAAAGCACTAAATCACAGTTGGAAGATGGTGGGTGAGAAAATGAGTGACAAATGTGGGCATCCTCAAATAAGAAATCCCTCAAAGTAGCTGCTGCTCAAAACACCTTGGCTTGCTCACTTACACTAGCCACTGCGGCTGTACTGTGTCCAAGGGCATCCACAGACATTTTTGGGGGGACATATTTTTAACATCATCTATCCTCTGACCCTTCTTGCCAATGTTCGACCCTTTTTCCCAGTATCAAAAAGGGCGGGGGCATAGTCATTATCACACAAAGCGCAGGCATGCAAAGGGTTGAGAAACCTGATGCAAAAGCTTGATAGAAGGATCAAGCTGCCATTGTGTGATTAGCAATTTCTAATCTGTTTTTATGTTAGCATACTATGCACCACACAAATATTATACTTGGGTGGGACAACTTTGGAGGTCGGACGTCAGAGTCGAGCGCTGATTGGTCTGACTCGGGATGAGTCGGGAGTCAGGCACTGTCACTGGTAGTGGTGGGCGCGTTGTCTCGCACTGTCATTGGTAGTGGCGTGCTCAGCCTCAGCTGCCAATGACAGTGCGAGATTCCCAAATCGGACCAATCTGAGACCAACGATGACTCAGTGTCAGCTGCTGCTAGGAGGACCCACCGTGACCCGTCCGCCACGGTCTGCGGCGTCCCTGACTGTTTTTAGCAGGGGCCGTGGCCGTAGTAGCGCAGGCAGTGTAACAGGACGGTAGCCGTAGTGTTACACTGCAATTTGAGCCAGCACACCAAGCTATACCTATATCTGAGGGGGAGCAAGCGCCCCCCACCCTTCCTGAGGACGCCCATGGCTGCATCATCAGGTCTTTGCATGACTGGCATCTTCTGTCGGGGGGGAACCATCTCAGCCAATAGGTTTAGAGATATTTTCCCTTTTCAGGCTGCCTGCTCATTACAATTGAACACAGTGGGCAGACTAAATGGGAAGAAAAAAAACAGAAGCCAATGGGAGTGTTTGAAGCACTCCTTTTTTCGGTGGAAGCATACAACTTCTGTCCAATTAAATGTTATACTCAAGGTAACCGCAGTGTGTGGAGCCTAATCTTCTCTCTCTGTGGTGTTTCTTACAGCTTTTTTGTGTTGATCACCTAAAGACAGGCGATAGCTGCACTGTCAAGGCAAACCAACAAAAAAATAGGTGATCACAGCTGTCTGAACATCGAGATACTTACTTTTCATCCCCTCGATGATGTATTTAGGAATAAAGTAGTGAGACTCTGTCCCTCCAGTCACCCACATCGGAGATTTGCTTCAAAGTACAAGGTTTATGCTTGTTATGGTTTAGATAAATGTCACCAGGACATTGCATTTTTAACGTGTAGAGAACGCCCATTCCTTTTTACTAATAAAAACGTTTCCTTTAAATTCTTAAGTACTTTAAATAAAACATTTATTTTGAATACTAACCTAAGCTGATATTTATTACATTGATCTTGGAATGATGAAAGACTGAATTAACCCTGCCATGATTTCAACCTGTGACGTCTTACTCAGACCCCTTTAGATAGGACTTAACCCACTAAACATTATAATCCTTTATGCAGGGTTTCAATTGTACTATCTAACAACAAGAGACCTGAAAAACAACCTGAAAATTAAATTGCTAGACAGAATGATAAATAAGTAAATATGCAAAATATTAGTCACGTTAGATATATTAAGTTTTCTTTTACTTGAATATGCAAAATAATAGTCATGTTAGATATATTAAGTTTTCTTTTATTAGTATATTTTCTGTACTTTCTAGAGCCTTGGCTACCCTTATCAAGAGAAGTCATGTTTTCAGCTTAAGGCTATCAGAGCAGCAGTGCTCTTTTCCTGATTATTGTTAAAGTCTTTTATTAATATATTCCGATAGTAAATATATACGTCCCACATTGTGATGTGTGTCTGTTTTTTTCGGTAAATTATGCTTCCGACACCTCCACAGGGATATAATTGAAGAATTCCTTCATTGACCTCCAGGGGGCAGCAGTGCTTGGCATAACAACATCGGGAAACGCAAAAAGCTACTGTGTAAAATGCGTGTTTGTGTTCTCTTTAGTGCAACATAGTAGTTATTGTACAAGGGATGGGGTCCCCGTGTGCTCCAGAACCATGGGCGTAGGAAGTGTGGGGGACGCGGGGGATGTATCCCCCCCAGATTTTGGATGGTGGGGGACACGGGGGACGAAGGTGGGGGGGACAAGGGGACACAATAATTTCCCCTCTCTCATCTGTCATTCAGAGGGCCATTAGCGCACAAAAGCGCTACTTACGATAGCCCTGTACAGTCAAATCCTCCAAGCTGATGGTAACCAAATGAAGGTGAGCCAGGAGGCCCCCTGTGCCCTCTGCCCTTTTGTCCCGTTCTAAGGGTGCTCATAAGAACAATGGGCACAGGAGGAGAAAAGAGTTTTGGATGATTACTGTCACCTGCTGCCTTGAAGAGGAGCACTGCAGGATGCCTTCAAGAGGAGCTGCAAAACAATGAGGAAGATCTAAAGAGAGAACAGAGTCCCACTCACTGTGATGCCTGCAGGCTAGAAAGGAGACTCTGTGAAACACAATATTTGTATTTGCCTAAGATCACACCAGTTGGTGAAACAGTGAAGTCGAGACTGAGCCCAGATTTTACATTTTTACACAACAATTTAGCTATTAGAAGGGTATATTTTTCTAACATTTATGTTTAATGTTTTGTTTTCTAGGTAATGAAGTGCTTGATTACAGCGTGGCTAACAGGGAGAAGCCATATTTCATTTTGGGCCGTTATGCCTAGCGTTATTATTTATGTTGTTGTTATCGTTACATACTTCAGCATATTGAAGTATATTATCTTTTCTCTATCTTTTCTTCACTCTACACTGAAACAATCTACCCTATGCCACTGCACCCTACACCACTTTTCTCCACTCTGTGCCACTCTATGCCACTGCAATCTATGCTGTACCACTCCACTCTACACCACTGCAATGTATGCTATTCTACTCTAACCATTGTACACTACATCCCTGCACTCTGCCAGTGCACTATTCACCACTTTACTCAAAACCAATGCACTCTATCACACTGCCAATCTACTCTGCACCACAGCACTCAATTCCACTGCTTTCAATGCCACTGTACTCTGCACCACAGTACTCTGCACCCTATGTCACTCTACAATACACCACTGTACTCTGCGACCCTCTAATCTGCAACATTGCACTTTCTGCCACTGAACTCCACGCCACTCTACTCTGCACCACTGCACTCAATGCCACTGTGCTCTGTCCCACTGCACTCTTTTCTGCACCACTGCACTGTAATCTACTCTACACCACTCCACTGTAGGGCACTTCACTCTACTTTGAAATCATCTCCTCTATGCCACTGCAATCTACGCAACTCTACTCTATGCTATGCCAGTCTAATCTATCTTGCACCACGCCAATGTACCCTGCACCACTCCAATCTGCTCTGCACCGCTCTATGCTACTGCACTCTACATCACTATGCTCCACTCTGCAACAATCTACTCTTCACCACTATACTGTACTCTGCAGCAATCTACTCTATGCCACGGCACTCTATGCAACTCTAATCTACTCTGCACCTCTGTACTCTAAGCCACTCTTCTCTACTCTGCATCACTGCAGTCTACACCAATGCATTCTATGCCACTCTACTCTACACCACTGCCCTTTATGACACTCTACTCTGCAACACTGCACTCTGCCACTGAACTATACTCCTCTCTACTCTGCACCACAGCACTCTACTCTGCACCGCTCAACTATATGCCACTCTACTGCACTCTACACCAGCGTACTATATGCCACTACACTCTATGCCACTCTACTCTGCATCACTGCACTCCACCACTGCACTCTACACTAGTCTACTCTACCTTGCACTACTCCACTCTACCATGCACCGCATCACTCTATGACACAGTACTCTGAACCACTGCAATCTATTCTGTGCTCCCCTCTACTCTTCACCACTCGACGCTACTGCACTGTACGCTAAACCAGTGCAGTATTCGCCAATGCACTCTACACCACTTTACTCAAAACCAATGCACTCTATACCACTACACTCTACACCAATCTAGTTTGCACCACTGTACTCTATGCCACTTCACTCTAGACCACCCAACTCCACTCTATGACACTTCACTATGACATTACACTCCATGATATTAGACTCTGACACTCTATTCCATTAAACTCTAACACTTTCTCCACTCTGTAACTCCCTACACAACTCCCTATACGCCACTCCATTCCACTTTACTCCACTGTATGCCACTCCACACCACTCTATGCCACTTCAATCTACGATACTCTGCTCAATGCCACTGCACAACCCTCTACGCCACTCCAATATACAACAATGTACTGTGCTCAACAACACTCTACCCAACTTTCTCTATGCTAGTTCACGTTACTTTACTTCACTCTACTCCAGTTCACTCTTCTTTATGCCTTTCCACTCTACGACACTCTGCCACTCCACTCTATGACACTCTATTACACTGTGACACTACTCCACTCTAATACTACTTTATGGCACTGGCGCTTGATTAGAGATTCAGATCTCCATTGATTGCCTTCTCACTCATATGAGACGTGAGTCCGATTTATCTTCGCCGTTATGGTTACAAGCACTCTGTAACCCTTTTAACTCAAGCTTAACGAAGGCTTAGGATGATCCTGATACTTGTCTAGGGGATCAAAATATTGACGGCCAAAGTACCTTGACTTGAATTTGTGATATTGTACATAAGTTGGCATTAGCATAGGTACTATGAGCTAATGACTTCTTGATTCACTATTTGAGTCATTCATGTAAAAGTCGGTGTATAAAAACTTGTAAATCATTGTTGTGGATGCTAACCTTGTAGGAAAGTAGTCTCTTTTTAGCTTGGTTACCCCCACATTTGGCCTGTTTGCCAGTGTGTTTGCGTGTGTCTACTGGGATCCTGCTAAGCAGGACCCCAGTAGTTATGCTCTCTCCCTTAAATTATGTTTTTTGCATACTGGTGACCCAGTATTTCACCCAAAATTGGCATATTGGTGCCCCCTTATAAGTCCCTAGTATATGGTACTTAGGTACCCAGGGCATTGGGGTTCCAGGAGATCCATATGGGCTGCAGCATTTCTTTTGCCACCCATAGGGAGCCCATGCAAAGGCTTCTGCAGGACTGCTATTGCAGCCTGCGTGAAAAGGTGCATGCACCCTTTCACTGCCAGTTGCACTGCACCAGGTCACTTATAAGTCACCCCTATAGCAGGTCCTCCAGCCCTGAGGGCAGGGTGCAGAGTAACTGTGTGTGAGGGCATCTCTGCACTAGCAGAGGTGCCCCCACGACCTCCAGGACCATTTTCCCAGACTTCCTGAGTGCGGGATGCCATTTTACACATGTACTTGAAATAGGTCACTACCTATTCCCAGCTACATAATGGTAACTCGGATCATAGGTATGTTTAGTATCAAACATGTTGGAATCATAACCCAAGGCTTTTGCAAGCATTGGTTGTATGATTTTATGCACTCTGGGGGCTCCTTAGAGGACCCCCAGTATTGCCATTCCAGCCTTCTGAGGTTTTCCAGGCAGGCCCAGCTGCTGCCACCTCTCTGACAGGTTTCTGCCCTCTTGTTGCTTGAGAAGCTCAAGCCCATGAAGGCAGAATAAAGGATTTCCTTTGGGAGAGGGGTGTTAGACCCTCTCCCTTTGGAAATAGGAGTTACAGGCTTGGGAGGGGAGCCTCCCCAAGCTACTGGCAATGCTTTGAAGGGCACATTTGGTGCCATCCTTGCATAATCCAGTCTATACCGGTTCAGGTACCCCCTGTCCCTGCTCTGGCACAAAACTGGACAAAGGAAAGGGGAGTGACCACTCCCCTGTCCATCACCACCCCAGGTGTGGTGCTCAGAGCTCCTCCAGAGGGTCCCTGTGTTTTGCCATCTTGGATTCCAAGTTGGCAGCAAACTCTGGGAGCATCTGAGTGGGCAGTGCCAGCAGGTGGTGTCTGAGCCGTCCCCTGATAGGTGCTTACCTGTTTAGCTGACCAATCCCCCTTTCATGGCTATTTAGGGTCTCTCCTTTGGGAGGTTCTTCAGATTCGGATTGCAAGACTCCAGCAGGAATCCTCTGCATCCTTTACTTCACCTTTTCACTGAAGAAACTGCATCTGGACCCTCCAGGAACTCCACAAACTGCAACAACGAAGCAAAGACGACTTCTGCAACATTGTATCTTCAGCTCTTGCCAGCATATGCAACTGTTTCCCGGTCGTGCATCCTCAGAGGACAGCCTGTCTTCAGCCTGCACCAGAAGAATGAACGAATCTCCCTTGGAGTGAAGGAGTCACTCCCCTGCTTCAGCAGGCACCTCTCTTCAACGACGACCATCTGCTTGGGTCCCCTCTCCTGTTGAGTTGCATGGATCCTACATCACGGGTGGTGGACTGAAGTGGTTCCGATGGTCCTGACGTCCTACTGTCCAACTTTGGTGGAGGTAAGAGCTTGCCTTCCCACGCAAGACAGTAACCCTGTTCACCACGTGTTTTTCAGTTGCCAAGGCTTGTTGGCATCCTTCTATGAAATTCTTTGTGCACAATGTAACTCTGGCCCCCAGCACTCCTTCCGGCAATGCACAGCTTCCTGAGCGGTTCTCTGGCGATGTGGGATCCTTTGTTTTTGTGCTGCGTCGGCCTCCTTTTGCAACTCCTTTGTCCCTGTGCTGGAGGATTCCTGTGTGCACTGGCTGGTCTTCTGTGGGCTCTCTGAGTTGCTGAGAGCCCAATCTGACTCCTCCTCCTGGGTAGAGCACACCAGGTCCCTCCTGGTCCCAGGCAGTGCCATTTTCCACTAACCGTGAGCTTTGCGTGTGCCAAGGTTTGTTGGCAGAATCCAGCGACGCAACCAGACTGCAATCATCCATCCGGTGTGGGATATCATCTGCACCAACCAGGAACCCGCATCCATCTTCTTGGGTGCAGTACTGACTGTTGTTCTTCACCAGAGGTTCTTCTTTTGCACCTTGATTCGGGTTAGCAGGGGCTCCTGTCCTCCCTGGACTCTTCTGTGCTTCTTGGACTTAGTCCCATTCTTCCACAGGTCTTTAGGTCCAGGAATCCACCCTTTGTGTCTTGAAGTATCTTCTGGTTCTTGCATTATCTTCTTTCTCATGTTCGTGTCTGTTCTAGGAAAGTTACTGTCATTTACTCCTGTTTTCCTGGGCTCTGAGGTGGGTTCTATTACTTACCTTTGGTGTTTTCTAATACTCCCAGCGCCCCTCTACACACCACACTTGTCTAGGTGGAAAACCGACATTCGCATTCTACTTTCTTAGTATATGGTTTGTGTTTCCCCTAGGCCCATTTCTAACCATTGTGATTTTCACTAATTGCACTTTTCTAACTTTTTATTGCTATTGCTGCATACTAGTGTATATAATTGGTGTATTACTTACCTCCTAAGGGAGTATAGTCTCTATGGTATTTTTGGCATTTGTGTCACTAAAATAAAGTACCTTTATTTTTGTAACACTGAGTATTTTCTTTCACGTGTGTGAGTACTGGGTGACTACAGTGGTATTGCATGAGCTTTGCATGTCTCCTAGATAAGCCTTGGCTACAGCTACCCCTAGAGAGCCTGGCTTCTAGACACTGCCTACATTTCACTAATAAGGGATAACTGGACCTGGTATAAGGTGTAAGTACCATAGGTACCCAATACAAACCAGGCCAGCTTCCTCTAAGCCACTGTACTATACAGGTTACTTTTTACATTTTTCTTGTAATTGGTGACATTGGGTCATCCAGATAACTTGTGTAATGCCCGAATACGAGTCTTTCTCGATTTCCCCTGTTGATGTTTTCCCACTACATTTGATCTTTTATATTGTGATTGAATAAATGTATGACACAATCCATTTGCATACTACTTTAATATCATTCTTTATGGGAGTGGTGTTGCATTTTATTCAAGGGACCCCTGTTCCTTTAAAGTTAAGTTTACTGCTCCATTTTAGGACACTCTACTTACTCCATGACACTACACCACACCAGTCGATGACACATCATTCTCCTTTATGCCATTAACTTTGAGCCATGCTGAATAGTAGTCTCACTAGTGTACAGCATGGCAAAAGCACATTGGCAAAGGCAATAGAACTTGCATAGGCAAGACCTATTGGCTTTGCCAATGCTTGTTTATAAGGTATGAACTTCAAGGTGACTTGCAATATCCTTATGTACGCAGGGGGTATTTTACCCCATATAATACATGGTCACACCACCAACTTTCCCACAAACCACTTAAAACCTTAGTGCATAGCTTCTGACATTCAAAGCTATGAAAGTAGAGCAGAGGAAAGAAAAGCAACATTCCATTTTTTGCTTTAAACAGCTGCATTAATTATGCTCTGTGACCTGGTCTGCCTTTTACCTTGGCTGCTAGCTCTGGCAGAAGGCATTGCAATGTCAGAACTCGACTGTAATAACCCTATCATAGTCATTTTCCGATGTCTTTTCTTTATAATCAGTGAATGTCTTTTCTTTACACGCAGTGACTTGGTGCATCACAAACAGCCGTTTCTAGAGAAATTAGTGACTGCAGTTTATACAGAGATTAGAGAATCCATGTTTATATAGCCTGTAACTGCAAGAGCTTCTTCAGTTGAAATGCTTCTAGTTATGACTGATGTGGAGCTGAGCTGCCCAAGATCACACACAGGAGTAGAAGTGTTATTAGAACTATGGTTTCCGAGCACAGTTTCCAACTCTTGTACGTAATCGCTTTTGATCTCTCCAGTGCGGTTCCAATTGGCATGAGGCGAGGGGCATGACGGGTGTGGGGCGCAAAGGGTATGTTCATCCTTTTTACCCTCCTACCTTTAATTGCTTGGTGCATGAAGATGCAAGGTTAATCAACATGTTATTTTCACATTTGAGCTAATTACTTTGTGAATGTAAATAACAATAAAAGATACTTTCAGACTGTGAAAACATGCCTTCCTTTCTCCCTATTTCACTTCCATTATATATGATTGTGTATATTTATCGGAGCCTGCAGTTCGTAAACAACGAGCGATTTGTATAGGGTTGATTGAAAGTCCCCAAGGCTGTCCCTGTCCCCCCCGGAAATGTATTGTCTCCTACGCCCCTGTCCAGAACCCTTCCTCTGACTCATCTCGAAAGAGCTCTGCTTTGAAAAATTAGATATGAAGATTAAAAAGACGCATAGATTGAGAGAATAGATTGGCCTTTCAGCCAGATAATTTATCTGACCTCAAAATCTCTTTTGGCTGTTTACAGAGACCAAGAGCCACGCCCACTAATTGAATCGCGTAGTGCTGCTAGCAGAAAGCAGGACATGCCTTATTAAATGGTTATTTCTTCCTTCCAAACCTCATTTTAAGGGCCATTGCGGTTACAAAGCAACACGTAAAAAACACTGAAGTTCACCGGTTGTTGTTAGCCCTGTAAACATATTTATTCATTGGGCATTGCACGTGACGTCAGCATGATGCCCCAGAGATCATGTAAATAAGACCGATTTTGCAAAGAGCTAAAAAACCCTGAAAGAAATCCCTGCCTCTTTTAATAACCAACACTATCCCTTTCTGAGTAACGTGCTTTGACTTCAATGTAATAGAGTTCTTAAAGTGTATCTCGCCGGAGTGTTTACAGTGCATACCTTCAAAGGATGAGTGACTACGCGGGACTTCAGCCATGTGCTGCATGTCCAGCACGCCGCCCACCGTCTTTGACCTTTGACCTCTGACGACACCTTAAACCCACTCGCATGCCTCACAAACCATTGCCCATGTAGTTTGGTTGTACGGTTTCCACCCACTCATTTGCGCCCCAGAATTCCTTGTGCACAGCCTTAATGTGAGAGAAATGAGCAATGAGTGCCAAGCCGTGGTTCTGGAATGTTCTAGAACCGCTGTTGAACGGTCTAGATTTGTTACAGACCTAAATCCATAATGGGTAAAACAGATGCCTCAGCCAATTGGATTCCTTTTCCAATTCGAATTGGTACTTGACCAGAGCTATGCTGAAAAGCTATCTAACCAAAAAAGTCAAAGTATAAGATTAGCCCTTACAAGCACTTGCAACGTTGAACCTCAGGTTCAGAGCAGTAGCGTTGCAAGGAGGCCAGTGGTGCAGGTCAAAGAATGCACAGAAGGGAAATGGCCCCTTTGGCGACTGTTGGTGGAGTACTGTAAATAATTAGCAGGGTTTCGACTGGCCCCTCAAGACTCTAGGCCCCGGTGCTACTGCACCTGCTGCACCAATGGTAGGTCCGCCCATAATTCAGAGTAGAGTTCGCTCTTCATACCAAGTTTGATTTAGTTGCATTCAACAGTTTTAGTTGCAGTGGAGAGCTAATACTTTCACAGAACTGAAAATAGGAAACTGTACTAGTTAACCAAGAAAATCTCCCCTACCACCCACTCTAATAACTAGAACTGACCTGCACAAAATTTGAAAGGTGTGTAGAGGGTCCATGGCCACCTTAAATGGTGCCTGGTGTCTTTGATGTAAAAAAATAGACCACAGACCACACCCTGCAGTGGGTGTTGACCACAAGCCTCGGACTCCAGGGGATCATGCAGGAAGAAATCTAAGTTCTATTGACAGGGATGTGGAAACCATGAGCCATGTTGGATGTGTACAGTCCAAGGCCCCGAAAAACAGTCCACAGGCTACTGAAACATTTAAAGACCACAGACAGACAGAATGCTGAATATCTCCCTCCCAAAATGGCCAACATTAGCACCACCTTGAACTTGGAGGAGGTCGTTCTAGCTGAATTGCTTTCTCTACCATGGCGTCTCACGTAAGACCCGAAGCACCTCGCGAGGATTGCAGGACTTTCAGTACAGTCCCTGATGTTGGCAGACTCATTTACAGTTTAAAGAGTATTCTGAGTTTCTGATTAGCTGCCAGCCCAGGTAACCTTCCTCCATGTCAACAAAAGACAGAAATACTGTTTTGTGGTGAGAAGCAGAGGACCAAAGATGGTGTTTCTAAAGGTCAATGCTCCAGTTTCCACTATGGCACAGCGAGGGGAGCTAAACTCCGCAGGAAGGTTTGCGGGTGTTGCACAGTAGAAGAAAGATGTACCGCGCCTTGGTGAAAACAAGACAAATAATAGTTGGATACGTGGAAAGTCATTGCCCACCATGAAGAAGTGAAGACGACCAATGTACTCAGAGTAACATGTAAACGCTGTGAAATGAAGCTGAACCCGTGACAAGAAGCCACGGCTCCTTCAACACTTCTACCATGCATCAGCATCTACATTCTAAGCATGAGAAGAAGCACGTCCAGTGGCAGAGGGAGAGAGCACTTATGAGGACCAGGAGGACACAACATCACCAAACATGCTTGAAGAGATGCTTGGTCAAGAGCATCCGTCCACTCCTTCATCCATCGACGCTTTCACTCATCTGTCTGTCCATTTACCCTTCCTTTCACTCATCCATCCATTCTTTCACTCATCCATCCATCCACCCTCCCTATCACTCATTGTTCTTTCAGTGATTCATCCCTCCATCTACCCTTTCACCCATCCATCCACCCTCCCTTTCACTCATCCATTCTTTCAGTGATTCATCCCTCCATCTACCCTTTCACCCATCCATCCATCCACCCACCCTACCTTTCACTTATCCATTATTTCACTCATATATCCTTTCTCTCATCCATTACCCCTTTCACTCACCCATCCACCCTTTCACTCAATCCATCCACCCATCCTCTCTCTCACTCATCTCATCTATCAATCCGTCTACCCTCCCTTCACTCAACCGTCCATTCTTTCACTTACTCATCCATCCAACCTTTCTCTGAGCTCCCATCCACCCTTTCACTCATCCATCCATCCTTTCATCCATCCACCCACCATTCTTTTCACCCATTCATTCATTCATCCATCCACCCAGCCTTTCACTCAGCCATCCATCCACCCTTTCACTCACACATCCACCCATCCATCTACTCACTCACCTTTGTCTGCCCAGTGATAGTTGGCAGGTGTCCCTGACAGAGCACATTTGTGGATTAGAAAGAAAGCCTGTCATTCAGAGGGGTCTTCTGCAATAGTTAAAAGAAGAAGAAGTGTGTGGTTTGTGCTCAACCTCTGAGAGTTCAATTAAGTTGAATCTCGAGGCGCTTCAGATGGAAGCTGTACACTGTCCATGGAATTCCCTCAGGAGGAAAGACTGACCGGCTAGATTAGACCCCTCTAGAGGTTCTTTTTGTATCTCTGGTGGGAGCGTGGCTTGCGGTTCAGGGTTCTACCATTCCATGTGTTGTCCACCATATTGGTATTGTTTTTGGAGCTCCTACGTTCCATTGGTGGCCTCGATACAGGCCCACAGAGCAAGATTAAGGGGCATACTTACAAGCCCATAGCGCCACCGGAGTGTCACTTTTTGTGACGCTCTGGTGGCGCTATGCCCTGCGCCGTATTTACAAGGCAGCATTAAGCCACTTTTTGTGGTTTAACGCACCTTGTAAATGCTGCCCCTTAACAGGCGTGCAATGGGTGTTGCTGTGGCCGTTCCACAGCAACACCCATTGTATTTTGACGATGTCCCAGATTTACGAGATTTCATAAACCTGAGGCAGCGCCAAAATCTAACGCACCCCAGGGCTGGCATTAGCAGGGTGCAACTAGGAAAAATACTTTCATTTTGCCTCGTTTTTTGCACTTTCTTTGTATTCTGCAGCACCCATAGCATGGGCATATTATCATTGAAAAGATTGTTTCTGTGCAGGAAAGCGTCACTTCCTGCAGAAAAACAATTTCCCCCACATTGCATCTATCCTTACACTGTGACTCAAGGTTGGCTGCGTTGGCACTCGGCAGCTAATTTAGCGCCGGCGCAGGGGTACACAGGGATGCGTCGTATTCGAGTAAATACAGTGCATCCCTGCATTTTAGAGGAGATGCGGCGCTGCCTCCACTTCTTGTAAATATGCTCCTAAGTATCTATTCAAATGACAGAATTTCCAAGCAGCAGGAACAAAGCATATCACTTTCACAGGTGCACACAATTATCTATTTGTTGAAGATCCGGCCTTCATGGGATATCATGGACAGTTGGATTTGATACCCAAGAGACAGATGTGGTTTCTGAGTTTCCTGATTAATTCAGCAGTGACGTCTCACTGATTGCTCAGCATGAAAATACAGGACATACAAAAGGTTCTGCCACAGAAACTGGCAGCACAGAGGGTATCGCTGAGGCTGATTGCCAGAATACTGGGGTTGTTAGTCTCATCTATCCAATAATTTGTTTGTGGCCCAGTGTCACTACCAGGCCATGTGGAGCTTAAAGGGCTTGAGTCTCCAAAAGCACATATCTTAATCCAAGAAGATTTTTCTCTTGAGGAGACCAGAATGAAAACATAGTTGTGGCGGGACCACATGGAAGCATGGAGTGGCGGGGTGATGTTGATGTTGACCTCAGACATAGGACATAGGAAGTCAGATATCACCACACTAGCCTATGGGGCTCAAGGTACTAATTTGTCCACCAGGAGGAAAGTGGTCCAGAGATGAGTTAAAACTTCAGATCAATTGTCTCGTGCTGGAGGTAGACATTACAGTCCTCAGTCTCTTGAATGACAAAGTGAGGTGTTGTGTTCTGTTCTTTTAAGAATGGTCACATTGACAATCTGATACAACAAATGCGTAGAGGGGACCTTGATCAGCGTGTTGACTGAACTAGCCACATATTTTTGGCATCTTTGGCTGGATAAAGGGATTATGGTTACCACAATCCATCTGCCTAGAAAGACTAGAATGGAGGTAGACTGGAACTTCAGGTTGCTCTGTAGTACCCCTTGCTTTTTGCAGTGTTGCACAAGGTGGGGACTCTCGATAAAGGACCTACTCACATTTAAGCTCAATGTGCAGGTTCCAGTGTTCTTTGGTTGGAGGCTAGACCCTGAAGCAACCGAGGTTGATGCATTCCATCAGGATTGGAGCATGGAGTTGAATTATGTTTCTCCATTTATAAGGATTCCTTGAGTGGAAGCTAAATCCAGCATGCAGCTGGCAGACCTAATACCAGTGTCTCAAATCAAGATAACTCAGGATGGCTTCAAGTAGTGCTAGGGCATTTCTGAAACTGGTCCCTCAAGCTTCCCCTTTTCTTTGGACTTCTACTGGTCCCCCATCATTGGCAATGGTCTGTTACACCTCATGGCCTAGTGAGTTTCGATGACCAGTGGTAAGAGCAGGTGTTTTGCAACCTGCTGCATTCTTCTGCTCATCAACTTAGTGGTGGATAGGCTGACAGGAGGTCAGTTAGTCAGGTAATTGTTGAAGGGAATTTGATTGACCAAACTTCTGGAGCTGAGATACAGCTGTGGGGCATTAATTGAGTGCTGAACCTTTTTTGTGTCTGACTTGATAACAGCCTGTGTCGCAAGCAGTTTTTTGTGAAATTGGCCCAGCTTTTGGGTCTCATTCAATTATTTTTGCAGAGTATCAGATGTCTGGGCATTGGATTAACCCAAAAACTTTGGATATATTGCCAGGAGAAAAAAGTCCAATACACCAGTCATTTTATATCAGGCCCTTTTCTAGCCAGTGCTTACATGAATATAACCAGTGCATCCCAGGGGGCTGAGGCAGTTGTTAATTTAAATAAATAACCCTTTTATGGCAGTTTCTTCCCCTATTTTGATTAGATGAATGAGATGAGCATTTCAGGTGGCAGGAATGTTTTTTTTCTTTGTACGGTAGAATATTCTAGGGGGCAACGGCCACCAAGATATTTTTTGTTGTGTTAAATTACAAGAAAGGTAGCAAACTAGTCTTCGGAATCAACTTTTTTTATGCCGGTCTCTGATGTTGGTTTGTTGGTTAGGAAGAATTAAACCATCATCACGCCTCCTGTTCTACCACAGATTATAAGCCTCCCTTGCTATCATGAAGGAAAGTTGCAATTCTGTTAAGGACACCAAGGCGAGGATTATCCCAACGGCACTGAAACTTGAATAATGTGGCACCCCCTTCCACTTCCTACTCGAACCATCCCAGATTGGCACTTTTGAAAAGATCAATAGACAGATAGACCAAACAAAAAGTTCACAGAAGAAATTACAGACCTCATCACATCATGCTCCATTCAACAAACCTCCTCTCCATTCCTTAAAAACCTCAACCTTTCCTAAGACTCAAGCACTAAGGCAATGAAAGAAACCTTTTAACATTCTTTAACACCGTGGACATCAAACAGCACATAACCAACACTACCCATCAGAAAGACAACAAACACACTCTTATTGTGATAGCCACTCCCTCAATTCGTTGCAGGGCCCAAATATCCCTGGAACAATCCACTACCTCTTTAACCACTCTCCATAATCTATACCACACCTACACATCAACCAAAGTGAGAAATACAAAAATACTGCTACGTTAAAGTTTTCCACATGGATGCACTTCAAGATGACCTTCTCAACATTTCGGACTTCCACGAGGCCACATCACATGTCAACGCACTCCTTCAAACATAGCAATGAAAAGTGCACTTGGAAGTGCATGGACCACTTAACATGTGATTCACCAGAACCGACTCCCTTCAGCCAGGGCAGCAGAGGGATGCAGTGCCTTAGTGGCCATGTGTGGTGCTTGACTTCTACAAGGTGAGGCTGGAACACATATACACCACCTGTTTCCATACCTTTACAGCCGTGGTAACATTAGAAGTGTAGCTTGTAAATACCAATGGTCTTGCCCCTTTCTGGGTGTGTGTTTGTATTAGCATGCCCATCCCTAAACACCTCCTTAAAGTTCCCTAAACCCCTCCCATTTAGTAATAAGTATTCTTATTTTCCAGTGATTCCCCTTGTCCCTCGAAGATCCTGCTAAAACATATACTTACGTGTGCATAGTTCATTACCAATGTGACAGAGAGCTACGCAATGGAAAGAGGAGAGTGACATGCATTTTATAGAACTACTGTAGGCCTACAAATTGCAGTCAGCTATTGGACGCATGGTATCAGAGCATGTAATGCCATCACTAGTGCGTACCCAATCTCCACCCGTATGTGTGTGAGAAAGCATATGTAGAGTAAAATACACCCGAGAAAATGGCAGAGGTCAAACCAAACATGAGGGAAAAACATGATGAACAACAGGCTTTGACAGGTGTAAAGATGGAGACTAGCTTGGTGTCTGGGACGTTAAGCGCAGACACAAAAGTTACTGACAAATGATTTTGTGCATAAATAGGAGGTGTGGCCTGTCTTTCAAAGGAAAGTGTGTGTGTAGGACTTGATTGGAGAGGTGTGTTCCCCAAACGAAGAACAGATCACCTAGGCCCATATTTATACTTTTTTAGCGCCACATTTGCGCCGCTTTTTGGTGCAAAAGCAGCACAAACTTACAAAATACAATTGTATTTTATAAGTTTGCGTTGCTTTTGCGTCCAAAAAGGACGCCAATGTGACGCAAAAAAAAGTATAAATATGGTCCCTAGTTTTTGCAGCAAACTCTCATTGTGTTTTTAGGAAAAACATAGGCCCTCATTACAACCCTGGCGGACGGGGGAGAAGTGGCGGTAATACCGGCAACAGGCCGGTGAAAAAAAAAAATTGAATTATGACCATGGCAGTTACCGCCATGGTCATCCGCCACTTCTCCACTCGGACCGCCAGGGCGGTGACGACCGCTGGGATGGAGACTTTGGTCTCCATCCCGGTGGCCGCCAGCAGACCGCCGGCGGTATCAGGACCCTGCATACCGCCATGGATTTCGTGTGGTTTGGAACCGCCACAAAATCCATGGCGTTAGGCACTATCAGTGCCAGGGAATTCCTTCCCTGGCACTGATAGGGGTCTCCGCTGCCCCCTCCCCCACCCCCAAGTCCTCCGCCCACACCCCCAACACCCCTACCACCCCCAAAAGTGGTAGTACCCCACTCCACACACCCCCCCTTCATGCACACAGACACCACCACCACACATACCCACACACATACTAACAAACATTCCGGCAGACACGCACAGTCATACACACACACATACATACAGACATACACGCACACATACTCAAGGTCAAACATACAGACAGACACGCATACAGTTCAAAACACACAACACCCACCCCCGCATGCATACACGCACTCACACACCCCCTCTACACACTCACACTCACACCCCCATGCACGCGCACACCACACAACACCCCCCCACCCCCCTCCCCTAACGGACGATCACCTTACCTGTTCCGGTGATCCTCCGGGAGGGGACGGGATCCATGGGGGCTGCTCCACCGCCAGCACCCCGTCACCAGAACACCGCCACACTGAATCATGGGACATGATTCAGTGTGGCGGTGTTCTGATGACAGGGCAGTGGAGGTGGAGCAGCCTCCACTTCCCCGCCGACCACCAG